>NW_012150174.1:10443074-10535553 GCF_000956105.1 Propithecus coquereli
GGGAGGGGGGAGGAGGGAGGAGGGGACGGGTATTTGTATACACAAGGAGTGCAATGCGCACCACCCGAAGGATGGACATATTTGAAACACGAACTTGGGGGGCGGGACCAAGGGCAACATACATAACCTAAACATCTGTACCCCCATAATATGCTGAAATAAAAAAAAAGAAAAAAAAAACAAAAAACAAAGTCCCTACTCTCAGAGATGTTGTAGAGTTGCCTTGCACAAATGCAAAGGAGCAACATATGAACAGGTACTTACTAATGCACTATAAACTGAGCAGATGTCTTGAAAACATTTTTGGGTGTGAGAATAGGCAGCAAAGTCTCAGAGAATTGGTTTTGAGATGCAGCAGGTGCTGGTAAACCACATGGATGTTTACCTTGGTAGTGCCCCATCATCTAGATGCACGTTAAACCATTGAGGAGCATAGCCAACCATCTCTCTTCGCATTACCATTACTACAAACTTGGGCCTAAGAGAAATTTACAGTGTACCTGAAAAGAATTATACAGCAGCTAGAGGAAACCACATATATGAGGTCTCTCTCTTGCTCTTTTCTTTGTTGTTGAGTTGTTGTATCACACTGTCTGTGAGAGGCTTGTGCTCTGAGCCTGCTGAGGGAGGGGCCAAGGGACTAACTGAGGGTGGTCACCTAAGAGAGATCCCTGGGCAGGTAGTCCATATGATGATGCCAAAATTTAGCAGTCACACTCACCTCCAAAGTGTGGCTCTGGTGGAGGTGGACAAGAGGGTTAAAATTGTTAGAAAGTTATCTGGGGGGGGAGAAGGGGAGCAAGGGCAACATACATAAGCTAAACATCTGTACCCCCATAATATGCTGAAATAAAAAAAAGAAGAAAGTTATCTTCAAGAGTATGTGAAAAAGTTGGGAATCTTTATCATTCAATTTGTAAGTTTTCTTAGGAGGATCCTCCTTTTCTCTTTGCATTCCTAATCATTCTTTATCTTGGGTAAAGATGTGGTAGAGATAAAAGTCTGAGTACCAGCTCTTGGGATCAGCAGGCTCTGATCCCACACCCAGCAGAGAGCTCCAATTGATTGGGAGGGCTCCCACCTCTTTAGGAGAGTTGAGACATTGTATCTCTTGGGCGATAGAAGAAATTTTTCATGTTTCTGTTAATTGACCTGGCTTGATTTTAATGACATATACTTTTAAAATGTGGGGCTGACAGAGACTCAGGAGGGCAGGTCTGTGACCCACCCCCAGCCCCTTGCAGCTCCCCTAGGGCTCAGGATTCTGACCACAGCCTAGTCACCTGTTGTATGCTACTGTTTTGCAGAGGGCCTGAGCTGCATGAACAAAGATCACGGCTGCAGTCACATCTGTAAGGAGGCCCCAAGGGGGAGCGTCGCCTGCGAGTGCAGACCTGGTTTTGAGCTGGCCAAGAACCAGAGAGACTGCATGTGTAAGTATGGACTGGCACATACCCATGATGGGAGCCGTCATACCCCAGAGCCGCCTTCTGTGGCCCAGCATCAGAAAAACCTCCACACAGCACAACAGCAGCAGCAGGGAAGGCAGCTGGCACGAGATTCTGACCTCCACCAAGTCCTTGTTCATTGCAGAAGGGTAGTCTCCCATAGGGAAGAAGGATATGTTAAAAGGAACTAATCACAAGGAAATGAAATTCAGGAATAAAGAGTGTGAATGTTGGGGCGCAGGTCTCCCTGTTCCCACAGAATAAAATCAGATTTCCTTGTCTGGCAACCACAGCTCTTTGCTCCCTGGCCCCTGCATCCTTGGTAAGCTTCATCTACCTCCTTTCCCCAACCACTAAGCTCTTTACCTTTCGGAGAACAGCCCATGTTCTTTGATGCCTCCAAGCTTTTTCCAAGTCCTCCTCCCTTCCTGGCTTGGGGAACTCTCACTCAACCTTCAGCATCCCACTTAACTTCTAACCAGGATAAAGATAATAGCTACCTTTTTTGAAGCATTTATTATGTGCAAAGGCTTGTAGCAAGATGGGCCATATCCCATTTCATTCTTGCAAGCACCACCCTCACCGCCACTTTGTTTATTCCTCAGTGATAGTGCATGATGCTCTGGGGTGGAACTGTGTATTTACGTGTCTGTCTCCCCAGCTGTGAGCCACTCCAAGTCAGAGACCTTGTCTCATTTTTGTCTCTCAGTCCTCCCCTGGTGCCTACCACAGGATGTGCTCAATACACATTTGTTAATGAATGGGCAAATGAATGTTATACATGATCTGGACACAGCTGCCACACCATGATTATAGTAACAAAGCTCCAATGGGTAATAGGAAACAACTGGCAATTAATGGTGTTCTAAATGCTACTAATGCCAGAGAGAACACTGAGAGTGTCCCTTTAGGAACTCTTCCCGAAGCCGTGGACAGAAGACCCCTGCAGTTTGCTAGGGATGGTTGTTTACAGAGAGTAGAACTTAGTGGTTAAGAGATGAGGAGGCAGTTTGACCAGTGACAGACTTCTCCCCATGTCTCCACCGCGAAGCAGAATGCAGCCCCACAGGCTGCCAGGCCAGGGCTGCTGCCACCACCACCCTCCAACAACAGGTTCTAAGGGCCCCTCAAAGTGAGGCTGTCCCCGAGGGCTTCCAGTGGACTGAGGAGAACGCAGACCCCTCATCCTGTCTCCAGATCTTCAAAAGGAGGACCCAGGCCCTCCCAGACTCACTGTGGAGTGAGACTCTGCATTTCACCGTCTTTCAGGGACTGATTGCTAGAGGCCGAGCACCTTTAAGCTTTTCTGTAAATATTTTAAATGTTTTTAAGATGACACTGCTCAAGTAATATTCTTGTAACATTTGAGGAATTAAAAAAGAAAAAGCAAGATCCAGAATCCTACCACATAACCCGCTGTTTCAAGTTTGTCATATTCCTATTTAGTTGTTCATATGCACGTACAATTTTTATGTAGCTATAATCACAGAACATTGCAAATATGTAATTAGTTCTTTTAAACTAGAAAAATTACAAAGGCCTATGAAAGAATTCAAACATGTAGTTTCCCCATCCCGTTTCCCTTGCAGAGGTAACCACTGTTAACAGTTTGATGAGTAGTTTCGTAGTTGGGTGTTTTTTTTTTTTTTGGCCTCTCATCAATGCATTCATCCATAGTCTTGATAATTACTGGTTAATGTCACATTAATTGTGTGCAGAGTCATCATTTCCTCTGATCATCCTCCCTTCTAACTAATCCAGATGGAATCTGATGGGAGAAATTCTAAGATATTTGTACAAATTAAATATTGTCTGTTTATTCCAGACATAAAGTACCTTAGCATTTCCCAAAGCCCCAGTATAGCTGTATTAATAGGCAAACTTCTCTAGATAGAGAAAAACAGTAGACCAGGATCTCTTGGTATAATTCCCCTTAAAAAATAAAAATTGCCCCAGACTCTATCATCTCCATGTTCCTATATGACTTCGTTCAAACCTGTGTTTCAGCATTTCTACAATTTGTATTGTGACTGTCTGCTCACACAGACCTGGACGGGGTCTGAATCAGAGTTATATTTTGTACACAATGCCTGGCATGTACTAGGTGCTCAAATACAGAATAAAAATCAGAGTTCCTCTGGAGCAATCATAGCCCTGGTTGTGGAAATCTCAGTGCTTTGCGTATTGATTCCTTTTGCTCTCAGTGACCTGTAACCATGGAAATGGCGGGTGCCAGCACTCCTGTGAAGATACAACTGATGGTCCTGAGTGTAGCTGTCATCCACACTATAGGATGCATGTAGATGGGAGGAGCTGCCTTGGTGAGTGGTGACCCCTACACTGGTGAGGGTCTGCCCCAACGTGCTCATCTCTAACCCTAACCATTAATGGTGCTTAGCACCAGGCACAGGCTGTTTTTGGTGCCTTTGTCCCCAAACAGTCCTCATGCTGCTGCACATGTTGCAGTGGTCTAGGTCTGGGGTGCAGGTCCTTCTCTTCCCGTGCAACCTTGGAAAGCCCTTCCTCCTCTCCTGTACTAGGCCGTCCTGAAGCTGGTATTCTGAAGACTGGGACAACACGTCCCAAGGGGCCAGGCATGAAGATAGAGCTAGCTGTTTGTGATGATGCAGCAACCTTTACGGCCAGCAGGAGCCAGGGTTGCATATTTCTGGCGGGATACCTGCCCTGCCCTTCACGATGTGTCCTTTGCTAGCTCCATTTTAGAGGTTTCCAAGCCCGAGGCTCTTTTTGTCCTGGACTAAGGGTACTGGAATGAATCTGAAGCTTGCATTCCCCAGTGTCTCTTGGAGTACAATATATTTCCAAAATCTTTTCCATAGTGTTAATGTTTCCTGAGGTTCTGTAGCCGTTTAACATGCTGTGTTTCCTACAGAGCCTTATTACAATACATTTTTGTTGAGTGAACAGAGACACATATCTTACCTTGTTCTCCTGTGCAGGATTTTAACAGAAATGGTTGTGCAGGGGATAAATAATTTGACTCATTCCGTCTGAGAACTGTGCTGTTTTGCTTTTCTTGTAGAGCGAGAAGACACTGCCCTGGAGATGGCAGAGAGCAATGCCACATCTGTGGCAGATGGGGATAAGCGGGTGAAGCGGCGGCTGCTCATGGGTAGGTGACTCCACTGCCCTCCCCTGGCCACTGCCCTTGTCCCTTCCCTCCCCAACTTTCCTCATCAGGCCTGAACCTGGGGGTCACATGTCCTCAGAGCAGCTGGACCAGTGAGCAGCTCCTGCAAAGCCAGATGTGTGTTTGTTCTTCACTCACTGCTGTTGCTTAATTACCACCCAAGATCCCTGGTACTGTGGGAAGTGCACCAGCCAAGCTGTCAGAATAATTGGGTTCATATCCTAACACAGTCCCGACTTCCTGTAAGACTGGGCAAACTGCCCTGAGCCTTCATCTCTTGGTCTTTCTTTAAAATGGATGTAATAAAATCTACCTCTTAGGGCTATCAGGTTGCTCAGTTAAGATAATGATATGCAAAAGTGCCCAGAGTCCAGTGCCTGGGACTGGGTGGATGGTCAGTGAGTGTCAGCTCCCTTCCTTCTGAGTAGCTCGAATGAGAGAGGACTCTGGCAGCCACTAGCTCAGCATGGTGGATGATCTGTTTTTGAGTCTACTGAGTCTCCTATTTCTGACTCAGCCGTGTTCATGGTAGAGGAGATGAATGGAGAGGAGGGGCACTTGCCTGTGGGACGAGGGAAGGCCTGCCTGCCGGTGTGACAGGTGAGCTGGAGATGAGAAGCAGAGGCGGTGGCCATGGGGTGGGAGTCAGACAGATCCTTGGGCACATTACTCTTCTGGAGAAATGTTGACTCCACCTAAACAAATCCGTCTTTTGACAGCTTCTGGCTTTAATAGTCAGGTAAGATCATTTGTTACCAGCCATTGGTTACCAAGCAGGTAACATTTCAGTTCTCCTAGTTGTTTCTTCTTCTACCTCCTCCTCCTTCCCCATGATTCTGAAAAATGAAGTGTGTACAGTTATTTCTTGATGTGTCAGTTTTGGATAGTGGCTTTTGACTTCCTGCTGCAGAAGACTAGGTTTTAACTCTCACTGCCTCCCTCCCTCAACACACACATGTCTCCCACACCCTTAGTATAGCTGTATCACAATTTATTTATTTATTTATTTATTTATTTATTTATTTTATTTATTTTTTTTTTTGAGACAGAGTCTCACTGTGTTGCCCGGGCTAGAGTGCCGTGGCATCAGCCTAGCTCACAACAACCTCAAATTCCTGGGCTCAAGCGATCCTCCTGCCTCAGCCTCCCGACCGAGTAGCTGGGACTACAGGCATGTGCCACCATGCCCGGCTATTTTCTTTGTATATTTTTAGTTGTCCAGATCATTTCTTTCTATTTTTAGTAGAGACGGATCTCGCTCATTGCTCAGGCTGGTCTCGAACCCCTGAGCTCAAACGATCCGTCCGCCTCGGCCCCCCAGGGTGCTAGGATTACAGACGTGAGCCACCACGCCTGGCCTGTATTACAGTTTAAATCAATATTATGTGCTTACATTATTGCAACTATGAATATGTAAATATGATTCACCCAAGTCATGTAATGCATCATGATTTTATTTTCTTTGTCTACTTTTCTAAGTACTTCTTACCAATTCTTTTGCAAATTTCTAATAGAGCTCTAAAATAGAGCTTTTCAATGTGTTCAAATACAGCAGGTGATTTATCAATTCAATTTTCTTCCTTAAAAGGTCTTTTCAAAGGCTTCCACCCTGCTATAGCAGGGCCTGACCCTCTTGGCTGGCTGTGTTTCTCTCCTGTGGGCCTTCCCCATCAGCCTAAAAATTCCCGTCACCACTCTTCATTTGGTGGACCTCATATCTTGTCTTTTGTTAGTTTACACAGTGAATCAGATGTAGGTTTTTTAAAAACTTTGCATGCTGAAAATGCATTGATATTCTACCTTCACCCTTTATTGAGAATCTGGCTCAGTATAGACTTCAGAGTTGGGAAGAATATTCCTCCAGAGTTTTAAAGTTAGTGCTCCATTGGTTTCAAGCATGCAGTATTGTTTTCAGAAGCCTACAGTCATCTTTATTCTTGATCCTTTGTATGAAACCTGAAAAGCTTCTCTCTGGAAGTTTTCAGGATCTTCTTGTCCCTGGTGATCTGAAATGTCACAATAAGGTCCCTCACTATGAGACTTTGCCCACCTGGTGTGCCGAATACTCAGTAGGCCTTTTCAATGTGGACGTTCAAGTTCCTTGGTTCTGGGAAATGTTCTTACATTTTTCCCTTTGATTTGGCATTTCTTCACGCCGTTTTCTCTGTTCTTTCTCTCTGGAACTCCTGTCAGTTGGTTGTTGCAATTCTTAAATTGATCCTCTAATTTTCTTTCTCTTTTCTTTGTATTTTTGGTGTACTTTCTAGATTTTTCATTTTTTTCTTCTACTCTTTCTACGGGATTATTTTTAAAGTTCTGCTTTTATATTTTAATTTTTCAAGAATTTTAGTTTGGTCTGTTGTTATAGAAACCTGCTCTTATTTCATGGATTCTTTTCTTCTCCCTGAGGAAATTAATTATAAGATTTTAACTTCTCTTTTTTTCCTTATATTATCTTCCCCTCCTTTGTGTTTTTTCCCCGTTTGTTTGATTTGGTATATTTATTTCGTATTAGAAACTTTCCAAAAATGTCTAGTAATTCTTGACTGACTTTTCATATTTAATAGTGAAATGCTAAAAAGCCAATTGGATATTCTATTAACTGACGGGCTTCATGAGTGGGTGACTAGGAGGTGACTTAGCCATTTTATTTGGGGATCCTCAAATGCCATTATCTATAGGTCTTTTCACTTGGGCAGGTCAATTTAGCTGAAGAGGAATCCTTCAATCTCCTTCAGTCTCATGCAGCTTAGCTGCCAGCACTCTGGGAGCTGAGGGGCTGGGAGAAGAGTGGGAGGGTGGTGAGGGTTTGGGTTCTCTCTTTTCTGGATATAGACTTTCACTGGACAGTGCCTTCCTCTCTTCTGCTTTTCCTGGTGCCCTTGAGTCTGGTGCCTCTCTGGTCCAACTTCTCCAGAAGATAAACTTCTCTGATGTGGCTGGAATAGGGCAGGGGTAGTCATGTGGCTGTGACTTAAGGAGGAGCTCTGGGGGTTTAACTGTTTCTTGTATAGACTCTCAAATAATCTTCCTATTTTTAACTCCATCCTCATCTCTGCCTCTAGAGTAACTTGATACCTCCAATCCCTGGGCCTTTCTGGGATTCTGTGGCTCACGTGAGTTACCACTTGTTGGCTCTCCGTCTGTAGACCACGAGGGTTCGGCTTTCTGCTGTGCCAGTCACTGCTGCTCCACTGACATGCCACTTCCAGCATATTTGACATCTTTCATCTGTTGTCTTTTCTTCCATTTTCTTTGTCCTTAAGGATTTATACTTTAAAAAAAATCTATTCTTATTTTGGTGAGGTTTTGAAAGGAAACAGATAAACATACATCTTCTCTCTGTCATATTTAATTAGAACTAGGCTTGTCCCCCCAGGCTTTTAAATGAAGTAGCTATGGAAGAAAAAAAAATCATGTTTCTGGATACCTAGGTGCGAACAATTGAATGAATGTTGACTAGCATGTGTCTATTACTTGGAATAACTGTATGAAATGCAGAACTAAAAGCCATTTGCTTATCGTTCCTCATCTCCGTAGCTGTGATTTAACAACTGTGGCTTATTTTTCATGCAGTTATGACAGGCCTTTCTCCTTTCAGGGAAAGTTAAACTTCTAATTTGAGTAAATTGGCATTTGCAAAGATGAAGTCATTAGTCTGCACCAAGGAAATTGTTGGGGTGGGCAACATTTACCCTCTTGCTTTGTCCATTACTTACATTCAAAGGAGAAGGTTCCGGATTATGAAAGGAACATTATCTCTTTTTGCCCTATTCTGCACTCACACCTTACCTGCCAGATACAGTCACACTTAGCAGGTTGCTGGCTGTGGATCAGCAGGTACTTTTTTTTTTTTTTATTTCAGCATATTATGGGGGAGCAGGTACTTTTAATGGCTTTGAATCCACTAGTGGGGGTTGGCTCTGCAGGCTAGGAGACATCTTTACCTCTTTACCCTGACAAGCTTCCTCAGAAAATATCACTCATTTAGATGGGTGGGAGGGGCTGCACCTGCTCTCCCTCTATCCCACCTGCAGAAGGCGGAGACTTGGGGTGTGATCATGGGTACCCCACCATGCTTCTTGGCTTCCATGAACTTGCCAAATAATAACAGCCGTATCAGCACTTCTTTAGGAAGCTAACTGCCTTTTCTTACCTCCTTGTCAGAAACATGTGCTGTCAACAATGGAGGCTGTGATCGCACCTGTAAGGACACTTCAACAGGAGTTCACTGCAGTTGTCCCATTGGATTCACTCTGCAGTTGGATGGAAAGACGTGTAAAGGTAGCCTTTGCCTCTTCAAGGAGGCTGGGTGCCCTGGTATGGGGGGAAGCCCCATGCTGCTGAAGTGTGGGGATAAAGGCAGCTCTTCCCCTCCACACCCCAAGTGACTCCAGATTTGCTTATGATTCATATTGATGGAAGCTTTTCTTCCCTGGGCTAGTGGAAGGTTATAATTGAGTAAGCTTAATTAGAACCAACTTAATTACACTAATTGTTGAGGAGGTCAGCCTCTACAAGCATCAAATAATTCATTTCAGACAGTGGCCTTATTAGAAAAAGGCAGTTCAAGGAAGCATTCATTTGCAGGAGATAATATCAACATATCATAAATAATAGCCTAGGGATTATTATGTAAAAAACAGTCAAGATTATTATCTAGAGGACTTAATGAATAACTGTACCATTAACTTTTACTGATGAAGAGAGACCCCAATGACTTGCTAGTATTTCATGGGCAAGAGTACAAAGGATGAGTTCTTTAGCATGATAAAAAGTAGATAACCAATTACCAGACGAAACTGAGAAGAGATAAGCTTGAGTATCAGGAATAATTTAAAAACATTGAGACTATTTGATCATTGTGTAATTTGCCAAAACAAGTGCTCCAGTTCCTTACAACTTTAATCATTAAACTAGACTAAGTAGTATACTAAAGGGAGCCATGTTTTCTTGAGAGAGCAATACAAGGATTAGAATATAACAGGACCTCACCATTCTTTCCTCCAGTTTGTTTTCTTAGGGCTAGTCAAGGGCATCATAAGTCTAAGTTCTCAAGAGGATGAGGCACTTGTCTTTCAAAACTGGTTAAGCCAGACAAGAAAACATGTATAAGATTAAAAACATCAGCAAGCATTCTTAAATGCTTTTATGGGTCTGTTTTTATTTCAGGGAATAATGAACACTCATAATAGCACCTCAGGGATTTGTGGGAAATGAGGCAAGTGTTCCTCTCTGATTTGCCGATGCTTGCCTGTTACAGATATTGATGAGTGCCAGACCCGCAATGGAGGTTGTGATCATTTCTGCAAAAACACCGTGGGCAGTTTTGACTGCAGCTGCAAAAAAGGATTTAAATTATTAACAGATGAGAAGTCTTGCCAAGGTATGTGCTGAAAGCGTAGCTGTGCTGTGCAATGGTCCGCTGGTTGGAGCAGAGAACATGTAGCCCCACCCTGGCAGAGACTGGCTCTCCAGGCTTCTTGAGTAGTGACAGAGCCACTACTCCAACCTCCATTGCAGCCTTCATTTATTTCATCTGTTAGGTAGAATAAAAACACTGATGTGGCTCACAGGTATATTTTGGAAATTAAGCTGTTAGCGATTAGAGAACACCTCAAAGAACCCATCCGGTGTGATTATAGCAGAGCTTGCTGCTAGAAATGGAATGGAACACAGAATGCAAACAGGGTTGCACTGGGGTGTTGAGATTAGGAATCATTTTCCTTTTCTAAAATTGCCTTTAATATTATAGAATTTATAACAAAAGTTACAAATTAAAAGCAAAAATGTATAGATTTAGTTAACATGCCTTCCTTGCAAAAAGTTGAGGCCAATACATAATCAAGATCATGTACCAGTTGGCCTCTTCCTTATAGACCTTGTTTTAAATGAGCAGCCTTTGGTGCTTGTGGAAAGGGAGAAGATGCTGGCTGATCCTTAAGCAGGATTACAAACCCCTTCTCGAACGCACCTTTCCCATATAAGGGGTGCAGCAAGGAGACTTCTCTAGGTTGCAGTTGTTGTTGGTATTAATAACTGTTTGGGGTGGCGGGAAGCTGTTTTTGAGTGGAAAGCATTATTTATTACTTTTAGATAAACACCTTTTTTTTTTTTTTTGAGACAGAGTCTCACTCTTTTGCCCAGGCTAGAGTGAGTGCCGTGGCGTCAATCTAGCTCACAGCAACCTTAAACTCCTGGGCTCAAGTGATCCTTCTGCCTCAGCCTCCTGAGTAGCTAGGACTACAGGCATGCGCCACCATGCCCAGCTAAATTTTTCTATATATTTTTAGTTGGACGATTAATTTCTTTCTAGTTTTTAGTAGAGACGGGGGTCTCACTCTTGCTCAGGCTGGCTTCAAACTCCTGAGCTCAAACAATCCGCCCACCTCGGCCTCCCAGAGTGCTAGGATTACAGGCGTGAGCCACCGCGCCCGGCCAACACCTTTTTTTAATGTCCTGTTGATAAGCAGGAAGAAGCTCTCAGTAAAGATGTGCCATCATTTATTCTTGCTCCATTTCTGTAAATAAAGAATGATTGTCTAACTTATTTGTTAGAAATCTCAGAATTAATAAAAATCAGAATATAATATCTGATTTCATCAGATAAAAAAGATGTAAAATTACCTCTTTTTTAAAAACTTTATGGTGTGAATTAGGTTTTTTTCCTCTCTTGGTTTGTTCTTCTCAATACATAATTTGTCAGGCAGTTCAAGTATGTTCTCCTTTAAATTCAGTAAATTAATTCTAGATGATTATTGTGTGGAAATAATAATTTCTTCAGTTTGACTTGGAAAGCAAATTTGCTGTTCCACATAATGTTTCACAATGTATAGAGCAAGCAAGACTGTTGAAGCTGTGTAAACACATTAAAAAAGGAATTAGGAAAGTGATCTCATTATTTTTGGCAAAGCAAAAGCCCATAGTGAGTCGCCAAAGTCAGCTACTGAACAAGTCCACTTTCTCGACAACTGGCTGATAGCAATAACAGATTTCAGAGAATGGCATCAGTTACTAGGAAGGAAACTGACTTTTTCTCATTTTTCACCCATCAGTCTTGGTAGAACAAATATTTGCACAGAACAAATTTATTGAAGAAGTTGCCAGGATTTCTGGGAAAAGCCAGGGATGAAGAAGTTTTGCAAGAATTTTCCCTTTTTATTTCACTTTTTCATTCCTCCTGTTCCTTCCGAATGTTTGTTTTTTATTAATGTAGTTTCTCCTGGCACACTTGGTGTTGAAAAAGTGGTCTAGCAATGGTCTAGTTGGCTTCCACCAAGTGCTATGTTGGTTTATCCATTTGGAGACATGAGTCGTAACTCTGTTAAAACCCTTCAAAGTTGAGAGAGTGAAGCACTTACATTCTAGGCTACAGGAAAGATGTGAGGGCCAAGCCAGGGAAGAGGGAGATGATTAGACAGACAAATGCAGCCTCCTGAGGCTAGTTTGCATGACCCCAGCTGCAGCCAAGGAGGCTTTCACACTGAACCAGGAAGACAGGGGACACGTGGGACTGGACTACGGGGGAAGAACGAAACCAGGGATTGGCCAAGAGGATCCAATTCAGAGCTTAACCACCAAATTACAGTGTCTGCAATAGAAATCTACAGAGGATATTAGTGTTAGTGCATTCTTTTAGGGCAGAGAGCATTAAAATCCAGGATTAACTGGCCTCTTGGGGCCAGAAGACTAATTTTGGAAAGATCAGAGAAAGATGGGAACCAGATTTACCTCCAAACCAAGTGTTTTCTCCTTTCAACTCACCATAGCTCATAAATTACTGATGTTTTACCAATGGTAATATCACAATAATAATAATGCACAACTACCATTTTATAGTGTATAAAACCCTTTTTAGGTATGTTATCTCATTTGGCTTCATTTAAATATTTTAAATTACTCAGCCCTACAAATAAGCATGGTGAGAGACCAGTTGAGCTCTGAGGCAAGTGTAGCTTGCAACAGAATGTGGAAATAAGGGCCCTGGCGTGACTATACTTAGGATGGGCTGCTCAACACCTTCCTTAACACAAGTGAGAGAGGAGAATGGATAGGTCATTTTTCACCCTGTGTGTGTCACTTTTGGTATTGGTCAGCAACTGGTGTTTATTATAAACCTATTCTTCCCTTATCCCTCAGAGTGGGTTTCAGCTCCCTCTCCCTTTGACAATTACAGATGTGGATGAGTGCTCTTTGGATAGGACCTGTGACCACAGCTGCATCAACCACCCTGGCACATTTGCTTGCACTTGCAACCAAGGGTACACACTGTACGGCTTCACCCACTGTGGAGGTGAGCAGACAGCCCCACTACAGTTGAGAGGTGGGGTGCTGCAGGGCCTCCACCCCTGAGGTTTATTTTCTTGCCTCGGGGGATGAAAGGTACATTCCAGTCCCTGTAAAACAGCAGTGAGTCCATCAACTCAAGGGAAGCATCTACAAAAGGAAACCTCCCCACAGTTATCCCTTTGACATGTCGAGTGTGAAATGGAG
This sequence comes from Propithecus coquereli, assembly GCF_000956105.1. Lineage (NCBI taxonomy): Eukaryota > Metazoa > Chordata > Mammalia > Primates > Indriidae > Propithecus > Propithecus coquereli. The sequence goes on from NW_012150174.1 coordinate 10,456,167, forward strand.
CAGAGAGGAGCTGAGCTCTTTCAGCTGTGGATTCCTTATTGACTTTATTGACTTGTGGTTGTATTCAGAGGATGGGAGGGTCTCTCAGGAGCTGCTACCCTGTCTGTTGGAACTTCCCAGCAGATAGTAAAGTTGCAGTCCTCAGAGAGGCTTGGCGGGACACCAACCAATTCCACAGCCTGCTGTGCATAGCAACTGGCTGCAAAACCTTGGTTTGAGCCCCACAATTGGGTCTTTGAGCTGCAAGTGGAACCAGTGAGTTTATCTCTCCACTCTGTGCCCATTTAGCAACATGTTCTCATGTCTCATAACCTCATGATCAAGCAGGGAATGGCATAAAATCAGATTTGGTGCCAACTGACTTCCACTTCACTCTCCACAGCAATCTTTGAGAATACAGGTTCAGATTCCAATCCAGAATGTCTAGAGCTTTCAAGGTAATCTTCCTGAGCATCTGCAGGATGTTGGAACCACCAGCCTAAATACTTCCTGCCTAGTCCTTGTGTTTTGTGCCTAAGAAGAATGGACAGCAGTGATTTGCTATAGATAATGTTGTCTCCCTTCTCCTTTTCAATACATCCTTGGCATGGCTAAAAGCATACTCTTCCCAGTACATCAAGAAACCTCAAGGAAATGTACCCCGAGTAAGGATGTGTGTCTGGGTTTAGATGGAGCCACCTTTCCACCTGGACTCAGTCTCGGGTTGATGGGGAATAGAGCACACCACTTTCCTTCTCTGTACCTCAACTGTGAAAGTGGTTAAACAGGGAGACCTAGTTCTCTGTCTTCCTTGGTGGGTAGTCCAGGAGAATGGTGGAGTTTTAAAGCCTGTGCAGTGTCCAAGTTTGGACATCTGAAAGTAGCGTGTGGCCTTTTCTGAGTATCCCTAATGAGGGAATGGTTTGGTCAAGAATGGAACTTGAGATGGCCCCGGTGAGGCTCATACCAGGAAATTCACTGGGTGGGGAGTGGGGTGTGGAGTCCGCTGGTGCCAAGTGCACATCCTGACGGCAGTCAGCACCTTCCCTGTGCTTAGTGAGTTTCAACCATGTGACTCCCCTGTGGCTCCTTCCTAAAGGGAGGGACAGTATCAGCCCATTCAGTGACAGGCTGTTGTGATAGGAGTGTTTTTTTCTTCCACAGACACCAACGAGTGCAGTGTCAACAATGGAGGCTGTCAGCAGATCTGTGTGAACACAGTGGGAGGCTACGAATGCCAGTGCCACCCCGGCTACAAGCTCCACTGGAACAAAAAAGACTGTGTGGGTAAGGGCCACTGAGGCGCAGACTCGGTCGGTGGGGCCTGCCACTGGCCCAGAGGCAGCGTGGCTCTGTGTGTGCTCCCAGGCCCGATTGGCCCAGGAGCGCGCTGACCGTCCCTCCACTGAATTCTCCTTCCCTCAGCTGCAGCAGCTGTTCTTTACATAGTTCAAAAACAGGAGATACTTTGCAGGCTCTGGTGTTTCCTTCTGTGCTTCTGCGTAGGTTGGAACTGACTTCTGTTTTCCTGGTTGCTTTTCTGCATTAAAACAATGGCAAAGAAGGGTCTCCTTTACCTCGGTGGGAAATGAGGCCTGGTGTGTGTTCTGTGCGGGGCGTCAGCTGTACCTTCTTTTCTTGGGGCCTTTGGTGCATGGTACTCACCCATCCTTGTCACATTTGGATTCATCCTTCTCTTTCTGTAAGTGTCTGTGTTTTGTCCTGTCTAGAAGTGAAGGGGCTCCTGCCCGCTAGTGTGTCACCCCACGTATCCCTGCATTGCGGTAAGAGTGGTGGAGGAGACAGGTGCTTCCTAAGATGTCACTCTGGCATTCACCTCTCTTCAGGTGAGTGGGGCCCAGATCCCAGGGCAGGTCCTCATGCCAGGGCCAGGCCTCCCTGGCCTCTAAGTGTTAGACTCCCCCAAAGGGCTTCTAGGTCCTTGACCAGATGTCCCCTGACCACCGTGCTTTGAGAGGTCTGTGCTTCGAGACCCCTTATGCTAGGCATTTTTCCAGTGGCTCATGCGGAGTGGGGATGGAGGGTGATTATAGCTGCTACCTGGATAGTCTGTAACCTTGCTTACATGTTTGACAACCCACATTCTGTCTGTCAGGACTGCAAGAGGCCTACTCTGTCACCTGCGGCTCCTCTGCTCTCAGGAACAAACAGCAAAAATCAAATGACTCTGCTTTTGGGGGTAATTACCAAATCCGTGTGTTCTCTCTGGGTCTCTCTGTGTTCAGCGGGCTTTATTCATGAGGCGCTCTTCTTGGATGTTGGCTTTATTTTCTTTTCTCTTAATCTCCATGCTGTGAGCATGTTACAGAGTATTCTTGCCTGCAGCTCTGGTGCTTGAAATCTGACTCACCCATGTAACAGATATTTACTGAGTGTCCACTCTGTGCTAGGAGTGGGTCTGGTGGGCCAGGTAGGTCATCATACTGGGCAGAGGCCCACAGAACTCAGGTCTCCCAGACTCCCTGTGCTCCAGAGCACCTCAAAGGCCCAGTGGGGAATGTGCCCCACACGTGGTGTGGATGGAAATAGGCCTGGGCAGAACAGGGGCAGCAGAAATTCTGTCCTGAGAAAGGAGCACAAACTCTTTCTTGTTTGTCAAAAGACGAAGAATAAAATCTGAAGTTTTCAGGAGGCCTTGCCCTCCCAGATGTAGACACTTTTGTCATTATGTTCTGAGAACATCTGAATGAGGTCTATATTACATCTTGATGTCCAAATTACATATACGAGCAAAGCTGGAGACCCAAAGCAGGACAGTAACAGCTTGCATGTATTGATTGAGCTGCTCAAATATGCCGGCCATCATATTACACGTATTAGCTGATTTAAGCCATACTACAACCCTCTGGGTAAATTTCACTATTATCCTCATTAATCGTATGAAGAAACTGAGGCTCAGAGAGATGAAATAACTTACCCAAAGAGACTTAGATAAAAAATAGAGGAGCCAGGATTTGAACCCAGAAAGTGTGGGTCCAGAGCCTTTAAGTGCTGTCCCTCACTGCCCCTTTTGTCAGAAGTTTGGACTCAGCCAGAGCAGACATCATGGTCTGTTTCACCACATCCCTCAGTGATGGTTCCTTGGCGATTGAGGCCACCACAAGGATGGGCAAACAAATAACTAACAGTTATTCAGTTCTTACTGTGCACCAGGCAGTAGGCCAAACGTTTTTCTTTTCTTTTTTTTTTTTTTTTGTTTTCTTTTTTTGCATTATCTCATTTACTCCTTACAACAGCCTGGTTAATGTAGGTACTGTAATTATGTCTGTTTTACAGATGAGGAAACTGAGGCTTAGGGAGATTAAGTAACTTGCTTAAGTTCTCACTATAAGTCAAAGAGCTGGAATTTGAATCTAGGCCACTGACACCAGAGCCTAATATATAATTAAGACTGACACTGGAAGGAGAACAGAATTTTGTGCATCAGGCCCTCAAAGTGGGACCCTTGCTCCCTCCCAGAAATCCACGTTTAGTGAGCACTGTCTTTGTCTGGAGTGGCGGCTGCCTTCGCCCTGTCCTCTCAGGACAGGCTCATTCAGGAGCGTCCACCCCTCACCATTTCCCTCAACAGTCCTATCCAAATTCGACCTGGGGGATTCTCACCTTCTTTCTCAGAAAGGCACAAAAATGGCCTCATCTTTCATCTCACTGTTGAGGCTATTTTTGAGCCTCTCTTTGTTACATTTCAACACTGCATTTATCTCTCATGTGTGGGGAAAAGCGTGATTCTTAGGAGGCTCCTGGTCCCCCAGTCCAGGGTGATGGGCACTCCGTGATCCAACCTTTCTTGGTCTCAGGGTAAGAGAGGGGCTTGGGGCGTGCAGTGTGTGGTAGGAGCCACCAACGGATAGCTCCCCGTTACCCTCCTGGTGTTTGCATTCCTTTGCCTCTGAAGGTAATATCTCTCACTTGTTTCTTTCTGAAGATGTCGCCACCATCAGGACAAGTGTAACCTTTAAGCTAAATGAAGGCAAGTGTAGTTTGAAAAAGGCTGAGCTGTTTCCCGAGGGTCTGCGACCAGCACTACCAGGTATGAAATCAGACAGCTGGTGCAGGGAGCTTGCCTGCATGTTGGGATGCTGGAGGCCCGCGGGGGGCCAGGGGCTGTCCTGAGGATCCAGGCATGCTTCAGGTGGGATTGAACCATTCATAACCTCCAGGGACTCTCATCCCAAGAGGAAAAGGAGCCTCACCTAGCACCCCTGTGTAGTTTTAGGGTTACACTTTGGGGCTTCCTTTGCGAGGTACAGTTGGTGAGGCCCTGGGGAAACCTGTGAGTTCATAGGCATTAATAAGGGCTTAAGATGAATTAGTAATTTGTGATCAGATTGGGTTAAATTTTCTTTTTTTTTTTTTTTGAGACAGAGTTTCACTCTGTTGCCCTGGCTAGAGTGAGTGTCACGGCATTAGCCTAGCTCACAGCAACCTCAAACTCCTGGGCTCAAGCAATCCTCCTGCCTCAGCCTCCCAAGTAGCTGGGACTACAGGCATGCGCCACCATGCCTGGCTAATTTTTTCTATATATTTTTAGTTGTCCAGATAATTTCTTTCTATTTTTTTTTTTTTTTTTAGTAGAGACAGGGTCTCACTCTTGCTCAGGATGGTCTCGAACTCCTGAGCTCAAACAATTCGCCCGCCTCAGCCTCCCAGAGTGCTAGGATTACAGGCATGAGCCACCACGCCCAGCAGATTGGGTTAAATTTTCTAGATCTTGGAGTTTGCTTGAATATAAGCCAAAGAAATGAAAAGACGTTTGGCTTTGATGAACAAAGATGTAATATCCAGCTTTCCTGCTGGGTCTAGTTTTTGGAAGCAGTGACTCCATTGGCTTCAGCAGAGCAAATACCATCCAAGTAGAACTGGCCTTATTGAAAAGAGCAGACTCTAGCACTCCTCTTTCTCCCCAGCTCACATTTCCAGTATTATTTCTTAGAATACTTTTGGAGATTTAAAAAAAGAAAGATCAGGATTCATGTATTAGGAAGGCTTCTTTCCCCAATTTACCATCAAAAAAATCATACAAACCAATAAACGTAAAGCACACTCTAGTCACTTTTGACTGCCTATTTTAAGTAACTTCATCTTCCATTTGATGGACTATTATGCAACTATTAATTATATATTTTGAAAGAATGTTTAATGACACAGGAAAATATTCTTGTTATAATGCTGAGATGGAAAAGGGAAAGAAATATTTTGTATATCTAGTACAATCCAAATTGTGTAAGAAAAAAGCTGTGGTAGAAGGAAAAAAATTCTTCATATCCTCGGTAGTGGTTACTGGGTAGGAGGATGATGGGTGACTTTTAAATTTTAAAATAGAGACAAATTAATTGTGAGGATGATGTGTGGACCTGCTCCTTGGTTAGGGTTAACAATCATTAGTGAACAGATTCACTGGAAACCATGGGGAGAGGGGAGACAGCCAAAGTCAGGGACAGGGGTGTGCAAAGCCCTGTCTTATGCAACACTTCCATTCCCATCCTGGATGCCTTCGTGATATTGTTTGGTTCTGTTGATCCTTTGTGCCATTTATTGCTCCTGGTTATTTAAAAATGAGACATCATTGTCGATACGCTTTCCAGCTTTCCCTTCGGGTTGGAACTACTCCAAGGTCAGTTTGCCTGACAGCAGGAGTTGGCTTCCTTTCTACTCCAGTGCTCATGCCTTATTTGAAGCCTCAACCCCTGCTCTATACACTATGGTCCAGCTTTAAGAAAATCAACTGTGAGAATATGAGGGCACCTTAGTGAAACCGTCAGTAAGGAATGCGAAACGCCCCCTGGTTCTGCATATGTGGCCGGTCAGTCAGAAACATCCAGCATTTGTCCATGAAAAGAATGTTCAAGAGCTAAATAGTAAAGTTATATAGGAGGCAAAACTAGCTCTTCAAAATTAAAATGTCATCGTGCTCCAAGCTGAGGGCTTGCAATGTCTTGGCATCTGGAGTTAATCATTCAGTCCCTTGAGAGTTGTTTTAATGAAATGTTTACTGAGCTCTTGCGAATGTTCATCTGAGTGCTTTGCCAGGATTTGGCTTCCGATAATTTTGTTTCTTCATACAGAGAAGCACAGCTCAGTAAAAGAGAGCTTCCGCTATGCAAACCTTACATGCAGCTCCGGCAAGCAAGTCCCAGGAGCCCCTGGCCGACCAAGCGCCTCTAAGGAAATGTTTATCACTGTTGAGTTTGAGCTTGAAACTAACCAAAAGGAGGTGACAGGTTGGTTTGAAAACAGCCTACGTTGCCAGGCTTCTCACAGCTTGCTCCTTATTTCTTTGCTTTTCACTTTTAATCACTCTTGGGGAAAAAAATAGTACAAACACTGAAGTATCTCCTGTTTTTTTTTCCACCCCCAAACTAAACTGAATTGGTTTGGAACCTCATGATTTTCTCTACTTCGTAAAAACCCAAAGCTACCATTTTGATCAAAACAAATTTCTGTTTGAATCAAATGCTGCCCAGCCTGCCAGGTGCCCACCTCCAGGTCTCTCCCCATTTGGTCCACAGGGAGTGGGGTGTTGGTGGGTCCTGCAGTTGGTCTGGCCATCATCACACCCACCAGCCTGACCTCCTCCTGCACTGCTGTCCCTCTTGTTTCCACAGCTTCCTGTGACCTGAGCTGCATCGTAAAGCGAACGGAGAAGCGGCTCCGGAAAGCCATCCGCACGCTCAGGAAAGCTGCCCACCGGGAGCAGTTTCACCTCCACCTATCAGGCATGGACCTCGACGTGGCTAAAAAGCCTCCCAGAACATCTGAACGGCGGGCAGAGCCCTGTGGAGTGGGCCAGGGTCACGCAGAAAACCAGTGTGGTGAGTGGCCTAGGACATTCTTGCTAATAGCAATGCCTTGGGCTCTGTAAACACTCGGGGTAATCAAAAGCAAGCCTGGCCCATCCTCCCTTCTCCAGGATCACTCCAGAGAACACTCTGGACAGCGTTTCTCATTAAGTACCTGTCACGTCGGTGTCTGCTGTGCTCACTAGTCGCAGAGCTCCTCAGGGCCGAGATTGATCCCATTCACCTCTCTGTCCTCAGCGCCTGGCACAGTGCCTGGCTTGCGGTGGGCACTGAAATGAGTGTGTGTTGAATCGAGGGACAGGAAGGAAGAGACAGGGTGGATGAGAAGAGGGAATGTTGCCCTGTAAGGGTCCGAGGGATGGTGGTCTTCAAGTACTGTGTTCCCTGGCTGGGGTGGGACTGGAGGTAGAAGGCGCCTGGGAGCCTTCTGAACCACGGTCCATTTTTACAGCTCCTCTTACAATCTCCCTCCGACTTGCCCAGTGGTGACAAAGAACAATCTCTTGCCTGTAGCTTGATGCAGAGGCAAAGCTCAGGGGCTGCTCGGCTGCCTTGTGAGATCCCTGAGCGTCAGCCAGGCTCTGAGTGGTGTCGGTTCTGCTATATGTTGTTGTTGTCATTGTTGCCGTGTGTTTCAGAATTAAATTTGAGATCTGGCACTTGAGCAATATCCATTCTGTCCCTCTAATAAAGCTGGCGAGAGGTTCCAGGGCAAGAGGTTCTAGGGTGGTCCGTTTAGAGATTTGTTTGTCACGAGAGACTGTTCTGGGTAGTAATGGGAGGCTCTACCTCAAAAGTCTTAGATGGGGAAAACTGGGGTCTCACTTTACAGTCATAATGATAATGATTTATTGAGTTTTTATCTGTCACAGCGCATCTGCATTTTCACATTTAATCCTGACAGTAACGTTACCAGGGAGGTGTTATTATCTCCATTGAACACATGATCAAACTGAAGCCCAGAGGGCTACGTTCTCTTGCTCAAGATCACATTGATGGTCTAATTCCAGTCTGTGCTCTGGTCCCAAGTAAGGTGAATTTCAGTAACCAGACCCCTTCAGAGCAAATCAATGTCCTTTCTGAAGTGTCGGTAGAATCGCAAGGCCCAAGAAATGAAGCTTAACTAAGGAGTAAAAATTCGTGTTTTTGAATAAGCAAAGCTGAACCAAGAGGCACTTGATGCAGAAAATCGTCAGCAGTAGCCCCACAGCTCAAATCTGTTGCTTTGCCAAAACATAGAGAAAAATCAAGTGTAACTGCGCACAAAGGGCTGGTTTCCAGATAGTCTTGACTTTTATTTCAGCTGATTCTCTTAAAAAGAAACAAAGAAAAAAAATTAAAAACAACTCAGCTGGTTGATTTGTTCTCATTTAAAATTCTAAGAGTTCCAGTTTTCATACTAAAACAGTGATGAGAGTTGGCTGTTGCTGCCCTATGTCCCGGGGAGAGTTGAGGAGACCGTCTGGGCACGCAGGCAGGCTGGTCCTCCTGGCCTCTCAGGGCTAACTGTACTGTCCTCCGTTTGCTATGCTGTTGGGGTGAGGCCTGCGGGCTCACCAGGGAGTCTTTGTGGCCAGGGAAGAAATCAGGAAAACCTAGGGTTAAGCTGCCAGTTGGAGTATTACTAATACTACCATGAATCTGCTTCTGGGGTATAAAGGCCCAAGGATAAGGAGCAGGAGTTACTTAACAGAGGCCTCCTGACGGTGACAAGCTATGAAAGACACTCAGTAGAGGGTTTATGTAGCTATTGTGGTGTGTCATGTGTCCCTGAGATGCTTGTCATGCTAAATTAGGTTGGATTTATTTCTAAGGGAGGCAGTGTGTCTTGTCTCAAGAGTTGGATGAATTTTACAGCCCACATGGACCCAAATCAGGTCTGCCCTGTCTGACAGCCATGTTGAAGATGTTACCATGTAGACAAAACAGCACAAGGAATTACCAGTGACATTCCTTCTTCCTGCTGGAGGGAGGAAGTGGGTATCAAGAAGGGTCAGATGTGTTAATGAGGAAGGGTTTTTACTCAGCAGGCACATGGCATGGGCCAAATCCCAGACTCTGTGTGTGTGGGCGTGTCTTGTATTTCTGTTCTATTTGATGGTGTTAGAACTAGGCTCATTGGTGTTTTCTGAACTCTGGATGGTACATGCAGTGATGACAAACATAGGATAGTTCTTTTTAGAAATTATTTTCAGTGTCTGCTGAAAGGAGCCCCATAAAAATGGAGTCACCTTAAAGGAGAGATGGACTCATTATGGTTTTCGTTCGTTTGTTTGTTTTTTGAGATGAGGTCTTGCTGTGTGTCCCAGGCTAGAGTGCAGTGGTATCATCATAGCTCACTGCAACATCAAACTCCTGGGCTTGAACAATCCTCCTGCCTCAGCCTCCCGAGTAGTGGGGACTACAGGCTAATTTTTTCTATTTTTAGTAGAGATGGGGTCTCACTCTTGCTCAGGCTGGTCTCAAACTCCTGGCCTCAAGTGAGCCTCCTGCATTAGCCTCCCAAAGTGCTAGGATTGTAGACCTGCACCACATTATGTTTATCTTTTTAAATATTTTTAATTTACTTTTCAATTACAAAAGTAGTGCATATTTCAAATGGTACAGAAACAAATACAGTAAAGATGAGATTTCTCCCCATAGCTCACTAATCTCACTACACAGCAGTAGCACTGTTATGGCTTGCTGTATATTTTTCCACATCAGTATTTATGCGTATGTAAAAATTAAATTTTATTTGTTCATTCAATAAATATTTATTGAGCACCAACTGTGTGTTAGGTACCATTCTAGACACTGGGAATCCCGCACTGAGCCAAATAAGCAAAAATTTCAGTTTACAATTGTAGAGAAAGAAGATGGATAACCAACCAATGACCAAGGAAATATATCATGTGGCAGATGGTGATACGGGTGTGGAGAATGGAATAGAGAGTGCCAGGGCAGGGTGAGGGGTGAGGAGGAGCGTACTCCCCTAAAATGTAGACTGTGGTCAGGGAAGGCCTCGTTGCAAAGTGTCATTTGAGCAGAGATGTAAAGATCGGGGGAAGCAAGCTATGGGGATATCTGGGGGAAAGGAGTTTCAGGCAAAGGGAACAGCAAGTACGAAGCACCCGAGGTATTGGAAGGAAAGTCAGAATGATGAGAGCTGAGGGAGGGAGGGAGAGTGAGCGAAGAAGAACTCAGTGAGGACTCAGAGAGAGAAAGGAAGCCAGGGGAAGTGGGGGTGGAGGGACAGAGGTTTGAGCAGAGGAGTAACAGGGTTCTGACTCATGTTTTAAAAGGATAACTTTGGCTACTGTGTTGAAAATAGACTATAAGTTTTTATGTGCATGAACATATTTTTTAAAAATATATCAATACAATTCGAATAGTGCTATGTGCTGTTTTTAACTATGGAGTAGATCAAGGACATCTTTCCATGCTAATCGGAGAGCAACGTAATTTCTTTTACAGCTTCATAGTCTGTATTTGTTTTAAGACACAAGTATTTATTAGCTCTACTGCTATTGGTGGACATTGAAGTTATTCCAAATTTTTAAATTACAAACAGTGCTATAATAAATATCCTTCTTTGTGCACATGGCCAATATTTCTGAAGGATAGATTGTGCAGGTATGATGGCCAGGTCAAAGAACATGCATATTTAAAGCTTCGATAGATATTGCCAAGTTACCCTCCAAAAAGACCATAATAATGTATACTCCTTCCAACATTGTATTTGAGCATTTATTGCCCACATCCTTACTAAATGGATTATTTATCATTGATCCTTTTAATTTTTGTAAATTTGATAACCAAAATATAAGAAAGTCATTTTAAGTTGTTTTTCTTTGGTTATTAGTAAGACTGAGCATGCTGTCCTATGTCTGTGGTTATTTGGATTTCTTCCGAGAATATCCAGGTTCTTTGCCTATTTTTCCAATGAACTATTTGTCTTTTCAATGTCATTTTTAAAAAATAAATTTTAAAGCCCCAAGTTACACCAAAGAAAGTAATCACTTTTGACCAACTGTAGATTTTCTTTCTTATTGTCATTTTTACTTAGTAAAGTCTCATTAATTTGGCATTTGGGGACTTTGGGGACAGCCTGCTCTGCTAGTGACCTTTGCACCATCTGTGATCAATTTTAGCAAGACAGAAACAAAAAAGTGAGTATATTCTCCAAGGAACAAATTCCTTAAGCTCCATAGTACTTCATAAAGTCCTTCGTGTCTTGAGAAAAATTATACGTGACATGGATTTCCAGCCATTATACTTTCATAATACCAGCTAAAAGATAAGTTATTTAAGAAATATACTTGATAATATGTCTATTTTTTATATTTGGTTGTTTTTAAAACTTGCTGAGAGTTTTAGAAGACACAATTCAGGCAACTGGCAAACTGGGAAGTATTTTAGTGCAGGGTTTGTGAGAGACTAGGAAAGTTGAATTCAGTTTTTAACAGCAGTGGCTGTCCTCTGCAGCCATTGAGAAAAACCAATTCAACCGGTGTTAATCAGGATCCCACTCTGTCCACTCTGTGCTTGGGATGAAGCAGTGAGAACACAATGAGCAATAAAGTTTTTATGAAGTACACGTTCTGACAGAGGGAGATGGAAATAAAAAGGTAAAGAAAAGCGACAACTTCAGAAGTTTAATGAAGATAATAACAGAGGAAGGGTTACTCTCGTAGGGTGGTCAGGGGAGGCTGTCAGAGCAAGTGACGTTTGGGGCGTGAGCAAGTAGAGCGAGACCACGTGCAGGCTCTGGTGTGGGTGCGGGCACTCTGATGGTGGGGGGACCAGCAAATGCAGAGTGCTTGAGGCAGAAATGAGCTGGGCATTTTCTTCTTAATTCTTTCACAATTGGGAAATTATTCGTAATTGGACAGGTAGATATTTCCTTTTCTGTTTAAATTGAGGAAAATATAAAGTCTATATTAGCACAACAGACCAGTATTAGACCATTATTTAACACATAGACTGGATAAGAAATTCTATTCATTAAAAAAGGTTTGAAAACATAATTTAGTAAAATGTTGACATTTATGGAACACTTACACTGTTCAGCGCTGTGCTAAGCACTTTGCTTATATTATCTCATTTAATCCTCACCGTAAGTCTATATTAACTCATGACCTTTTCATAGGTAAGAAAACTAAGGCATAGGGAGATAAGCATTTTCCCCAATGTCACCCAGCAAGTAACTGGCAGAGGCAGGATTCAAATCCAGATCTGACTCAAGAGGCTATGTTCTTAACTCTCTCAATTTGAATACTCAGCTCTCCTGGGTACAGCCTGTGCCCTGTGGTCATCTTACTTATACTGCACCCATATGGGGAACCCTCCATGGGCCAGCTCTGTGGGGGTGCTGGGGAGCCCAGGATAAATAAGACACCATCCCTCAAGTTGCATCTGGCCCTCCCAGGGAAGGGTCAGAGAAGCCTTCCCCAAAGAGAGGAAGCCTGAGCTGAGTTTCAAAGGCTGCACAGAGGATGCATATTTAAAAATATATCAATACAATTTGAATAGTGCTATGTGCTGTTTTTAACTATGGAGTAGATCAAGGACATCTTTCCATGCTAATCGGAGAGCAACGTAATTTCTTTTACAGCTTCATAGTCTGTATTTGTTTTAAGACACAAGTATTTATTAGCTCTACTGCTATTGGTGGACATTGAAGTTATTCCAAATTTTTAAATTACAAACAGTGCTATAATAAATATCCTTCTTTGTGCACATGGCCAATATTTCTGAAGGATAGATTGTGCAGGTATGATGGCCAGGTCAAAGAACATGCATATTTAAAGCTTCGATAGATATTGCCAAGTTACCCTCCAAAAAGACCATAATAATGTATACTCCTTCCAACGTTGTATTTGAGCATTTATTGCCCACATCCTTACTAAATGGATTATTTATCATTGATCCTTTTAATTTTTGTAAATTTGATAACCAAAATATATGTAGGGAAGACTATGCAGGTGGAGGAATCACATTGGGAAATGAGGAAGAACAGAGGGTGCACAGGGCATCATGGGCATATCAGTATTCCCTGGTAAGTAAGTAAGATGTGGTGGGTAACTAGGCTAGTGGGAAGGCACAACCAAGTTGTGGGAGACCTCAAATATGTTGCTAAGGAGCCTCAACTTTATCTCTAGGTCACATGGTGCCATTAGAGGAATTAATCAGGAAGCGTCTAGGTCATACATACATTCTATAATAGGAGGATTTCTCTGGTTATATTGGAGGAGGCAGGAATATCAATTTGGGGGCTTTTAAATGTGTCACATGCAGTATTGAGAACATGAAGGCACTAGTGGCTAGAGAAGAAGCAATGGGTTAAAGAGACATTTAGGAGGACAGAGGAACAGCATTTGGGGATGACACAGATTGGGGACTGAGAAGAGGGAAGCGTTGGGGTGGGCTCGGAGGTTTCTGATCCTGGCCCCTGCTTCCCATATGTCCCTCATCTCACCAGCCCTGTTTCATATGCAGGAGGCACTGAGAAAACGCCGGGGCATCGGTTGAACAGTTAGATGAATGGGATCATTGGGGAAGAAATAGTCAGAAGAGATTTATAGGAGAAGCAGGGAAAAAATAGGCTCTTGAGAGAGCATGAGAAAGGATGAAACTCAGATATAGCAAAGGAGGCTAAAGACTGATATCGAGTCAAAGAAAGTGAGAGATGTGCTGGGAGTGAAGAGAAACACTTTGGAAAGGTGAATTTGGTGGTTGGATAGAAAGAGCTGAGGCAGGGAGGAACAGAGGGGGAAATCGTGGAAGGTTATTGCAGTAATCCAAATAAGAGATGGCGAGGATCCAAGGGATGTAAGTGTCAGGGGGATGAAGAATAAGAGAAGGGACACAACTGTAGGATGCTGCAGCTGAGGGTGGGGCAGTGAGGAGAGAGGCCAGGGCGGCTGTGGTTTGGAGCCTTGGTGGCTGGGAGTGTGGAGGTGCCATCTATAAAGAATAAAGCCTGATTGGGTGCAGTGGCTCCCACAGGTAATCCCAGCACTTTCGGTGGCTAAGGTGGGAGGATCACTTGAGACCAGAACTTCAAGACCAGCCTGGGCAACATAGTGAGACCCCATCTATACAAAAAATAGAAAAATTAGGCAGGTGCGGTGGCTCATACCTGTAGTTCCAGCTACTCGGGAGGCTGAGGCAGGAGGATCACTTGAGCCTGGAAGTTGGAGGTTGCAGTGAGCTATGATGATACTACTGCACTCTAGCCAGGGTGACACAGCAAGACCCTGTCTCCAAAAAAAAAAAAAAAAAATGACAAAGAAAAAAGAAAGTAAAGCCAGAGAGGGGAGAGAAAAGCCCACCCCTTGAACAAGGTGAATTTGAATTGCAACGAAGTTTCCAGAAACAGGTATCTGTGGGCGTCTGGGAGTCTAGCGAAAAGACTTCATCTCTCCATGTCCAGACCAGCTCTCCTGTCCTGCGTCTGTCCACACATGTCAGACTCACCTCCTGTTAAAATGGACGGACAGCCCACACTGCCCAGCCAAGCCTTCCACTCCCACTGGAGCCCATTCCCTCTCGACCTCTTAAGGATGCTGCTCCCGCTGTTGTCCCACTGACCGCTCCCCCTCTCAGAATGCTCCTTCTCTGCTAGATCGTTTCCAACAGCACACACCTCCTACCTTAAAAACCAAACAAACCCTCCATTGCCTTCATGCTCCTCTCCAGATACTGCCTCATTCCTTTGTCTCCTGTAGAACAAAACTCTGTGAAGGAGTTGTGCTGTCTTTGCCTCCGTACTGCCCATCTTCTCCTCAATCTGGTTTTCATGCCTGACCTTTCCACCGAAACTGCTTTTCCCAAGATTTCTAATGACCTCCAACTCCAGTTGCCTACTCCCGCTCCTCCTTGCAGGCATCCTCCCCCACAGCATACATCTTTCCCTCCCCTGGAATCCCTTTCTTCTCGTGGGTTTCGGACACCACAGTTCTGGTTGTCCTGCTTTGCTGGCTACTCCCTTTATATTTTCTTTTCTTTTCTTTTCTTTCTTTTTCTTCCTTCCTTCCCTCCCTTTCTCCCTTTTTTTCTTTCTTTTCTTTCTTCTTTCTTTCTTTTTTTTTTTTTTAGAGATAGAGTCTCACTCTGTTGCTCTGGCTGGAGTCCAGTGGTGTGATCATAGCTCACTGTGACCTTGAACTCCTGGGCTCAAGCGATCCTCTTGCCTCAGCCTTCCAAAGCACTGGGATTACAGGAATGAGCCACCGTGCCCAGGCCCTTTCCATTTTCAATGCTGCTTCCTCCCCTACTTTCTGATCTCCAAACATCAGGTGTCCCAGGGCTCAGCCTGCCCCCCTCCTCTCTCTTCACACTCTCCTCAGTGACCTCATCCAGGGCCGTAGCCTTCAATACCACCACATGCTGGTGACTCCCAAACTGCCCTCTCCAGCTCTGCCTCTAGTTTGAGTTATGGACTTCTCTATGCCAGGGATGTTGAATGTTTAAGATCACATGTACACACTCTCTCTCTTTTAAAGTAAAATACATTTGAATTGATGAATGTTTACTTACAAATTATATACTTGTACTATTGGCTAATATATGCATCATAAAAGATAGAACAAGATAAAGATTAAATAAACAATTTTTAAATAACTGGTTAGCATCTTAAGGTAGAATCTTTGCAATTTGGTGAGGTTCATTGTTAATAATAGTGGTATTATTATACCAATAATAGTGGTAAATTCATTTTTCAAATAGTCTTTTTGTTCAATGGTAGTGCTTTAGGTGAACCCTTATCAGATCTGAATAAATCATTACTGTTTCTGTCTCATGATGTGGTCTGACAAAGAGCTCGTATAGTAGTCCCTCCTTATCTGCAGTTTTGCTTTCCCATGGCTTCAGTTACTTTCAGTCACCTGTATTCCAAAAATTTTAAATGAAAAATTCCAGATATAAACAATTCATAAGTTTTAAATTGTGCGACGTTCTAAGTAGCATAATGAAATCTTGCACCATTTCACTCTGTCCCGCCCAGATGTGAACAATCCCTTTTTCCAGTGTATCCATGCTGCATACACTACCACCTGTTAGTCACTTAGCAGTCATCTTGGTTATCAGATTGACAGATCACAAGAAGAAGGGTGAGTACAGTGTAATGAGATATTTTGAGAGAGAGAGACAGAGCCACGTTCACATAAATTTTATTACTGAGTATGATTATAATTGTTCCATTTCATTATTAGTTACTGTTGTTAATCTCTTACTGTGCCTAATTTTCAAATTAAATTTTATCATGGGTATGTATGTATAGGAAAAAACACAGTACATATAGGGTTTGGTATTATCTGAGGTTTCAGGCCTCCATCAGGGGCCTTGGACCACATCCCCCGCAGATAGCACTATTCGAGGAGTAGAAGATGTGTCCACCCTGACACTTTCCTGTTCCGCACATGTGCTTGCATCATGGATACAACCTTTAGTCCAGGTATTCTTCACAGGAGTCGTTCAAAGCTGCTTTCTATTTTGTGATGGTTAGTTTAGTTAAAACTAGATAATGTAATCAGGGAATCTGTTTAACCAGGCACAGTTAAACTGTAATTCTTCTCAATACAGTGACAGAAGTGAATCAGTCAGTGTCTCCGCACCTCCAGAGCTGTGGGAAGCCGCGACTCTCCTCTCTTGGTGACCTTGCGTCTCCGCATGTGTCCTGTGACTCACGGAGATGTGGACCGGCGGAGGGGCTGCTCTTCCACCATACACTAAACCAGTAGAGCTTTGTTTCTTATTTTTTTAGGTGAAAATTAATGTACATAGATATGAAAATGTTCTTCCCACACTCCCTGGATTGTCTTGTAAACCCCTGAGGTGTAGTATTCTACCTCAGAGGCCACTAGGTAACCAGTGTCTTCTCAGTGTCAATGCTTGCATGGCCAACATGCATCTCAGCTCCGCGTTTCCAAAGCTTTTATCCTCCTCCCTCCCTCCCAACTCAAACCTCAGTAAATGGCCCCTCTATTTACCCAATTGCTCAAGTCAAAAACCTCAGAGTCATGTTGACCTCTCTCTCTGGGTCACGCTCCTCATCTAGTCCATGAGCAACTCCTGTCAGCTCTGCCTTCAGATTATTTCCTGAATCCAACCACTTTTCTCTCCCTCCATTATTACTGCTCTGCTCCAAACCACCAGCATCTCCTGCTCAGTCTATTGTGATAGGCTCTGAATTGTTCTCCTTAGCCTTGCCCGCCCTCAGTTTGTTCTCCACATGGCAGCCAGAACATCTTTCCCTTCCCTTCCTTCTCTTCTTAATAGGGTCTCACTCTGCCACCCAGGCTGGTGTGCAGTGGTGTCATCATAGCTCACTGCAGCCTCAAACTCCTGGGCTCAAGTGATCCTCCCACCTCGGCCTCCCAAGGTGCAGGGATTACAGGCATGAGCCACTGTGCCTGGCCTGTTTTATTAATATAAACATAAATCATATTGTGCTACTGCCCCATTTAAAACTGCCCTCATTCAAAACTCCCAACACACTTTGAGTAAGGCCTGGTTTCCTTACCATGGCTTTCCAGCACCCACACAATCTGGGCCTTGTTTGCTTTTTAAAATTCATCTCTTACTGCTTTCGCTACTTTCCTACTACACTGGCCTTCTTACTATTAGGCAATCCCATTGTGAGGCTATTTCCCTCATTTTATTCTGGTCTCTGTTCAGGGAGGCCTTTCGTGACCACACTTCTAAAATAGCATACATACACACCCCACCCCTACCCTCTTTGACCCCTTACCCTGTTTTCCTTTTCTTTATCATACCACTGCTTGGCATTCTGTTATATATTTATTCCTTTGCTCATTTATTATCCATATTCTCTGCTAGAATGAGAACCGCATTAGTTCTGTTCACCATTTCTGTCGTCTTCTCTGCTATATCTCTAGCTCCTAGAACAGTACTTAACACATAATCAGTGTTCAATAAGCATTTATTGAATGAATAAGTAAATACATCTTCATGGGACAACAGATGAAATCCCAAGGATAGTTGATAACATTATGAGAAAAGAGGGCAAAGGGAAAATCTTTGGGGAAAAATTTAAATTGAGAGCAAAAGAAACAGTCTAAAGGAAGTGAAATTTCAGCTCCAGTTAACTAGGCATGAAAAGAACATAGCGTGCATTTGGGAACCCAACAAGGAAGGCAACAAGCTGGGCTCATTTCTCTGCCCCAACTATACGAATGTTTTCAAGTAGCAAACCTGAGCACACACCAAAAACCTGGCCAAAGAAAAATCAATCTCTCAGCCCAAGGAGGCCCTGCCCCGTTATCCTGGGGCACTCATATAAAGGGAGTTCAAACCAGGATCCTGAAGCCACAGCACTGCCTGGGGTGCCATCGCCTCTGAGCTGGGACAAAACAGCGACCCGGGACACCCTGGGAATCCGCGTGGGCTGCTTGTGGCTCTTCTTCAGAAGTCAAGGCGTGATCCTTAAGAAAGCAGTGAAATGCTAGAGAGTGACCCCTTTTATTAGGTTCACCATCTTAGCCACAGAGAGACCATAGTGTTTGTCCATAGCCTGAAATGCTCAAAGGCCACAGTGCTGAAAAGAGGCCGGGCCTTGAGGCCTCTTGTCGCCATTAATCCTCATCCTGCTGGTCTCTCCCTTTTGCATCAGAAAAGCTTTCTCGTATTTTTTTCTTAAGAGGGAGAGAAAACAGCTGTGTGGGATTTGAGAATGGGATTTTAATGGTCACTGAAGACACACAAAAGCTTCGCTGTGATAGTCAAGTGTTTTGGGGGCAATTGACTCCTTTGTCTGGGGTAGCAAAACAAGCTGGTTGCTCAAGAAGAGAGAAGCAACTGGAACGTGTGATTGGGGTCTCTGCAGGCCAGATCTTCAGCGCATTTGCAAAGAGCTGCTTTCAAGCATTCCTTCTTGACATTTCAGTCACTGTTTAGTGTTTAGCTCATTTTCACCTTGTGAAAGAAACAAATCTATTTGGAAGGTGCTTGGCATGAATTATTTCTGTAGGTCTTTCTCTCCGGAAGGAAAATGGAAATTGTGACTGACAATGTGAGTGTGTTTATGTGAAGCGGGCCTTTCACTGGCAGGAAAAAGAACTGGTGCCCTCTTTTCCACAGGGCAGCCCGAGGGGCATTTCTCAGCCCTTTGATCAGTTAAGAAATCGCAACAGATGTGGGATATTGTAAGGCCTCTCAAAATGTAACCTTGAAAAGGCTTTGGGGGTTAAATAGTTCTAAGGAGGAGTTGACACCCAGACAGCAGCAGGAGCCCATCCAGTTACTCGGTTCACTGAGAACCAGGTCTGGTTTTGTCCACACGCACAGGGGATCCGTCTTCTGCCACAGACGGTGCTGATCTGACTCTGTTACGATTAATGGGGCTGTTGGAATCATTGTCACCATATGGGCACTCTCCCTATAGGTGAATGAGTGTTATAAAAGCAACTCTTCCCAAAATGGAAACAGCTTGAGCAGAGGGGGCTGTGGGCAGCCTTGGTTTTATTTACTTTCTGCCAGTCTTCATGACAGGTCAGCTTGTTGGAGCCACGAAGAATTATTCTCTTATTTACTGGCCTGCTATAGACACTGGGATAGTCAGATGGGACACAGAGTAAAATAAAAACGTGGTGAACTACTAGTACCTAATTCAGCCCAGCTTTTGCTGGGAGATGGGCTGGAACCAGAGTGATTATGGAAACCATTATCCAGTAGGGCTGCATTTAGAGGAAAATGTCTGGAATTATAGACTGTTTGCCACAAATTTATGTATCATACTCATTATAATGTTTGCCAAGAAAGCAAGAGTTGGTTCACTTTTAATTTTTAAATTTTTTTAAATCTAAAATTGTATTAAAATGATACACGAATATTATAAAAGAAAATCCAAACAATATAAAAAAGTATTAAGATTTAGATATTTGGCCAGGCGTGGTGGCTCATGCCTGTAATCCTAGCATTTTGGGAGGCTGAGGTGGGAGGATTGCTTGTGTTCAGGAGTTCGAGACCAGCCTGAGCAATATAGTGAGATCCTTTTTCTACCAAAAAAAAGAAAAGATATTAGGGTAGACTTTCTTGGCTGGTTACATTTAATTGTAGAAATAATATTTGAAATGTATCATATCTTGGCTTACTATGATCCAAAAGCCTCATTTTTTTTTTTTTTGGATTATGGAATGGATAATGGAAAGACATTTTTATTGCTAGTGACAGAAAACTTTGCCATGTTTAACCCTAAGAATTATATATGCAAATTGCATTTCTATAACAGAATGGAATGAAAACAGATTTCGCCCCCTTACAGACATTTGAGATATACAATAGTTAACTTTATTGTGTGATTTTTTTTTTTCTATTTCTTGGCAACTTAAGTATAAAAGAGAATGTGTTTTTTCCAATCAAACTCTCCTAGCCCCATAGAGAATCCTTGGCAAAGTCTTGAGTTATGCTTAAGTCTGCACTTCTATTAAGTAATCTTTTTCCTTCTTAAACTAAAAGTTCTTGATTTTACCACAGGTGTATTTCACAAATTAGCTGTGGGAACTTGGCCAAATTATTAACCTCTGTAAGTCTCTGTTTCTGAAAATGGAGCTATTAATAACAGCTAGAGATCCTTAGGGTCATATTGAGAAATAAATGAAATAATGTATGTGAAGTTTGTGGCATGGTGCCTAGTGTATTATAACTACTCAACAAATGTTAGTAGTTATAATTAGAAAGGCTACTTTGGTGGCTATGAAGATGAGGTTTGAATATACATTTACTTCCTATTCATACCCTAAAATAAGGTATAAATCCACATTTAACTAACAACACCAGAAATATAATCAGAAGCACACACAGTTTATGAATTTCTTTATTATTTATCTTTCAGGAGACATTTACCAGGGTTTATTCTTTGTCATTTTAATTTTATTACAAATGTGAAGTGTGCTATTTTGTAAGACTCTTGAGATCACCAGTCACCCCACCCAGCCACCAGAGACAGCTTTTCAAAGCACAGCTTCTGGTCATATTGCCCTCCTTTCTCTCTTTCTCTCTCTCTTTTTAGATACAGGGTCTCACTGTATTGCCCAGGCTGCCCTCGAACTCCTGGGCTCAAGCAGTCCTTCCACCTCAGCCTCCCGATTTGCTGGGACTACAGGCATGCGCCACTGCGCCTGGCTCCTCTCCTTTTGATGGATCCTTTACCTGCAGAATAAATCCAAATGCCTGGCACTCAAGAACTTTTTCAGTCTATCCCCAACCTTTCTTTCTTCTCTCTCCTTCCATATTTCATGTATGAATCTTTACAACCTGCCTCCTTTCCCACCTCGGGAGATCCTATTCATCCTTCAAGGCTTGACACAAATGTGAGATCCTCTTGGAAGCCTTATGGATTGCCACCAGGCAGAATTAATAGCACTCTCCTCTCATTGCTTCCAGCACTAGACCTATGTTCAATGAATGATCTTCACTGTTATAATCCTTCTGACAGCCCTGTGAAGTAGGGAGAGCCAGGATTTTTTATATCTCTTCAACCATCAGGTACTTGAGCTAGAAAAATAATTAGGATGCCTATGATCCCTTCCCCCAAGGAGCTCGTGGGCTAAGGAGTGGCAGACCTGTAAACACGTCCAACAGAGGCGATAGGGATCATGGCGTGCAGAAGTGTGCACACTTTGTATTCAGGGAGTCTGCATGGGGGAGAGTGTGGTCAATGCCATCGTTTACCTTCATCTCTAGAACTCACATCATCCTTCCTCAGCCTCTGTCCCCACACTGACCAGATCATTTTCCCCTTTGGCTAGTCAGTTGCAGGGCTGGGACGTATTACGATGGAGCACAAGAACGCTGCATTTTTTGTCCAAACGGAACCTTCCAAAACGAGGAAGGACAAATCACTTGTGAACCATGCCCAAGACCAGAAAATCCTGGGACCCTGAAGACCCCAGAAGCTTGGAATGTGTCTGAATGTGGAGGTAAGGATGCTCTCTGTCCCTTCCTACTTCTCCCATCTCCGATGTCATTGTTTAGACAGCAGGCACAAGTGACATCTCAAGGGCCCCGGAGGATGCATACTCACTTGGGCTTCCTATGAGCAGAGACCGTGTTGGGTTCATCGTTGGCTCTCATCTGGAGAGTGGTGGGAAAGGATCTGCCTGGGGGGCCTTGCTCACCTAGGGCCATTGTCCCCCCAGGTCTGTGCCAACCTGGTGAATATTCAGCAGATGGCTTTGCACCTTGCCAGCTCTGTGCCCTGGGCACATTCCAGCCCGAACCTGGCCGAACTTCCTGCTTCCCCTGTGGAGGAAGCCTCCCCACCAAACATCAGGGAGCTACTTCCTTCCAGGACTGTGAAACCAGAGGTGAGCCCTTGGCAGCTTGCCTTTCTCTGGAACTAAATTTCCCTTTTAAGTACCACGGGAGTCTAGTGAAGCTCTAATCAAGCCCAGCCCAGAGGTGCACTATGTGGGGGCCCAGTGGCTGGGGTTTAGGTCCCCAGCTCCATCCACCCCTGCAGGATGTGCAGGGAGCACCGGAATCCCTGGACAAGGTCTCCTCCAGCTGCCTCGGCCCCTTCAAACAGGACTGACAAGGGGTGATCAGGCACTAATGAGCCAGTTGTGTACAGAGGCTCCCTCGCTCCTTCCCTCCAGCCCTCCTCCGTCTCAGTGCCCTGACCTAGAGCTTCCCCCTCCTATACCTCTTCTCCAGACCACACTCCCTGCCTCTTCCCGGGGAGCCCAACTCGACACCCAACCTCGGTTCTGTACCCACTCAATACTCACGAACGTGCCCTGCATGAAGACTTGAGTTGTGATCGTTGATGCCTGACTCTGTGTGAACTATAAACTCTTCGAAGATAAACGCATATCTTGTTCCTTTTTATTTTTCTCAGTGTCACGAGTCCCACTCAAACAGGCTATTTAGGGTATTAAGTGTTGATTAGCCCCAGATTGGTAGGAAAGCCCTACCTCATTTGGGCATAGTTTATTTCACAAATTTTGAAACCATTTGTGCTGCATTTGACACAATTTTTTTTTCCGTTCTTTTCACCCTCCCCTGACCCCACAGTTCAGTGTTCACCTGGACATTTCTACAACACCACCACTCACCGATGCATTCGTTGCCCAGCGGGGACATACCAGCCAGAATTTGGAAAAAATAATTGTGTTTCCTGCCCAGGAAATACTACAACTGACTTTGACGGCTCCACAAACATAACCCAGTGTAAAAGTAGGTCTCCCTCTAAGGCTTCTCACAGTCTTAATTAAGAGGGCAAGTGTCTGGGTCCAACTCAGGGCAGGGGGTAGGGGGGCAGGGATCCCAGGTTCATTCAGAACCCCATAGGCATTAGCCTAGCTCACAGCCATGCAGATCAGCATGGAGGGAGAGCCCGGCTTGATCCTACAGAGCTACTCACCGTTATGTTGATCCTGGATACTTCTCAGGGCTCATTCACAAGCTGTACTTGCCTTGATTTCCTCCCTGGTACATAATTTCAGTCCAGCTTTGCTCAGCGTGCATTGTTTGAGGACTTGTTATGTGCCAGGCACTCTGCTGGGAACTCGGTTGATGCCAAGCAGGATAAGTCAGCATCGCTGACTGTGGGATTGCAGAGGAAGGAGCAATTGACTCAGTCTGGAGAGACGGGGAAAGGCTTCTGATGGGTGTGAGAAAGTTTTGATGGAGAGGGTGGAGGAAGAGCAGGAGAAAGAGCTTTATGCCTGAGAGAGCAGCCGGGGGGAGCACAGACTCAGGAAAGCAAAAGACCTTTGGGGAAGAGGCCCCTGGACCTCAGCAAAGAATGTGCTGAAGGGAGTCTCAGGCAGACCAGGAGGGGAAGCCTCGAATGCCATACTAAGGAGATTCATCTGTGTTTTTCAGGAAGGGAGAAGAAAATAACATTTAAGGACTCGCTGTTTGGGTTTTTTTAAACCATTATTTATAACCAAAATTATAATCAAAATTTGTTAGTAAAGGCCAAAAGTAAACAGCTAATTCAGTGTCTTTAAGACAGCAATCCTGAGGGGCAAGGAGGCCTCCCCAAACTGGAGATGCTTGGGATTGAGGGAGACACTGAACCATTTAAATATTATGATTGGAAGGTTATCTAGTTTTCTCTCTATCCCAATGAAGTCCTTTTAACAATATCTTTATAAGTAGCCATGTAGTCTCTTCTTGAATACCTGCAGTGACAAGAAGCTCACTACCTCTCATCTCCTAGTCTGTTGGTAAATGAGACTTTGGGGAAGTTCACGGTGTTAGAAAATTCTTCCTAACATTTATCGGGCGTCGGGCAGATGGGGTGGAGGAGGGGACGGGTATATACATACATAATGAGTGCGATGCGCACCATCTGGGGGATGGACATGCTTGAAGCTCTGACTAGGGGGGGAGGGAGGGCAAGGGCAACGTAACCTAAACATTTGTACCCCCATAATATGCGGAAATAAAAATGAATAAATAAATAAGAGAGAAAATTCTTCCTCATACCAAGATGAATGTGCTTCCTTGTCTTCTCACCACCTGGCCCTTGGGTGGCCCTTAGGAGCCACATGGCCGAGATCCTAGGGTAGCCCTTCAGGCTTGAAGGCAGTTCTCCACTCCACAGTTCTCCCTTCCCCTCTTTTCGTTCAAGAAGAAAAACCTCTTTATTTTTTTCTGCTAGTAGTAATAAATCCCAGTTATAATTAAAGAGGAAAAAAGCAATCCCTTCCGCATCTTCCCTTGCACAGGTTTACCTGAGAGTATTAAATAATAAGCTCCCTGAGAGCCAGGACTGTGTCTCTCTCGCTTCTGAGCCCCCAGAGCTCTGGGTAACATTTCTGGGGTGCGTGGGGCTGCGATGAATGGCGAGGTGGGGTCGGAGAGGGCGTGCCCGCACGTGAGCATGCGCGTGCAGTCTTTGCCTTTGGCGCCAGAGGCGAGTGTCCAGCGTGCCCCGTACCCACAGATAGGTAACTGGAATTTCTTACTCCCTTAAAATTAAAATATTGTTCTTAACCAGAGAGAAAAGTGAAAAGATGTCTGTCTTATCTTCATCAAAATTCTCTAAGAAAATGTCAAATACTCTTCACTGAGCAATAAGCTCTGTTCTCCTATTTCAATGGACCTGGAAGTTCTGCGTCGTGGGTTCCCCTGGCACTCGGACTTTGTAGACAAAATACTGAAAGCTAGATTTATCCTTTTGTTCACAAACGCCTGCCCCTGACCGTGAGCGCCTTCAGGCTAATGAGAAAATAGTGCCTCAGGCACTCAGGGGTGGACTCCTCATGGGGGGTTCATGGTTTGGCTCCCGAAGGGGGCCCTGGGCATTGTAGGACAGACTCATTCCCAGATGGCGTCACTTCTATGCCCCGCTCCTCAATGGCAACAGGGATGCTGCGGTTCTCAGCCAAGCTAGTGGCGGCCGTGACAGAGAGACAACAGCGTTGTGCCTTCGTAACTCATGCCATTTCCTTTTCCAGACAGAAGATGTGGAGGGGAGCTGGGAGATTTCACTGGATACATCGAATCCCCAAACTACCCAGGCAATTACCCAGCCAACACCGAGTGTACGTGGACCATCAACCCACCCCCTAAGCGCCGCATCTTGATCGTGGTCCCCGAGATCTTCCTGCCCATAGAGGACGACTGTGGAGACTACCTGGTGATGCGGAAAACCTGTGCGTCTCACTCTCTGCTTCCCTCCCCTGCTAAGGCCAGCTGGGAAGACTGATGACCCGCTCCTCAGGCTTTAAATGTGAGGAGCAGGCCTAGCACGTCACTTCCATGTTAGAACAGAGATGGGACGTGAGTTTACAGAGTTTGCTGAGAAACAAAACTTAGACTAAAACCACACACTGAGTCCTCTCGTTGAGCCCCAGAGGTAGTGACCCTGCAAGTCAGTCTTCCCCTCTGTGCTCCCTGGGTGTGCTGGACCCTCTTTCATAAGGACACAGAAAGCCAATGAGGATCATGGAGCGCTGACCTCACCCTGGGTAGCAACTCATGGCTTGAGGGCTGACAAAGGCCAAGGGCATGGCCCAGCCAGGAGGGGACCTGTCCTCTATCCTGACTCATGGCCCAGTGTCCACAAAGGGACGCTGCTGTTAACGCAGCGTAGGGTCAGTGTGATGAGTGGGTTCCGCAGCCAGACTGCCTGGACCTCAATCCCAGCTCCACCCCTGTTGGCTCTGTGATCTCGGGCATACATTCTGGATCTTTCTGCACTTCAGTCTCCTCATCTGTTAAAATGGGAATAATAAAAGTTGCTACCTCATAGGGTCATTGTGAGGGCTAAAGGAGTTCATATTTGTAAAAACAGTTAGAATAATAATGACGCATGGAGCCGTTATATAAATGTTTGCTATTCTTATTAATAGTTAAAATGTCTGACGTCAGGTGTAGGTTTAAATCCTGACTTCACCACATACTGGCTGTGCGATCCTGGGCAAGTACTTAATCTCTCTATAGAAGAGGTGACAATTGCACCAACTTCTTGTGATTTTCAGAGAATTAAATGAGATAAAGCCCATGAAATGCTTAGCACATGTCTGGTCTTAGGAAGCATGTAGTAAATGGCTTTTCTAATTATTATTAGATAACAGCAGGTCAGCTCTGGAATTTGAGGCCCTCTCCTCAGCTCCTAAG
This sequence comes from Propithecus coquereli, assembly GCF_000956105.1. NCBI lineage: Eukaryota > Metazoa > Chordata > Mammalia > Primates > Indriidae > Propithecus > Propithecus coquereli. Next base: position 10,482,548 of record NW_012150174.1, read on the forward strand.
TGAATGCCATAGCTTGGGCTGCTGCTGTTTGCCTCTCCAGGGGCCTTCCAGGCTTAGCCTTCCCTGGGGGCCCACAATCACCAGCTGAATCTACTCTCTCTCCTGGACTTTGGACTGTTACGATGGCTCAGCTGGGCCTGAGGAGCTCTTGAGTGTAGCTTGTTTAAGGTTTGAGTGTTTAGAAAGATACACGTTCATTGTCTGATTAGTGATGAGTCTTGAACCCCACCCCCTCCCAACTTCCCTTGGCAGCTTCGTCCAATTCTGTGACGACATATGAAACCTGTCAGACCTACGAACGCCCCATCGCCTTCACCTCCAGGTCAAAGAAGCTGTGGATTCAGTTTAAGTCCAATGAAGGGAACAGTGCCAGAGGGTTCCAGGTCCCATACGTGACATATGATGGTAAGCGCTGTGAAGCTTAGCCTGCGGCAAGTGGAAGGAGCTTCTCTGCTTTGAACAGAAGCAACTTCTGAGCCAGCTGGCAGATTGCTGACAAGCACACATGCTCAGAAAGGCAGGCAGGATGAGGGGAAAGGACATTGCTGACTCACGAGTGCCAAATTTTAAACAGGCATTTGGGGACACTGACTAGGATGAAAAGACGTTTTAGAAAATATACTAAAAGTGAGCGTAGCTTGGTGGATAAGAACATGGGCACTGGAATCAGATGGCCTGGCTGTAATCTCTTCCATGATTTTGTGTATGTTATTTACCATTCCTAAGCCTTGTGTTCTTAACGTGTAAATGAAGATGATCATTAGACTTCACGTGCAAGTTCAATGAGAGTTCCTGAAGGCCTTGATGCAGTGCCCAGCATATATTAATAGTAATTGCTCAGTAAATATTAACATCTTATGATTGTGGCTTTTATTATATAGAATTCTGAGGGAGGGAAAAGGACCCTCCCTCAGAGGCAGTAAGAGAAGAGACCATAACTTTTATGGTCCTGACTTTGCCACTGACTTGCTATGTGATCTTGGGCAAATCAGATGACTTCTGGTTTCATTTCTTCCTGTCAAATGAAGAGGTGGCCCATCTGAGCCCTGGGGCCCTACTCAGCTCTGAGACTTGGTTACTAAGAGCATAACATGAACTGGACCTTGTCCTAGAAGACCTCACAGTCTTGTGGGGGAAGAGGCATCTGTTCGTTTATGAAGTTATTCATTTATTCATCCAACAACTATTTAATGAGCATCTACTATGCCAGGCATTGTCACTAACAACCTGGTTAATGACAGAAACACAAATATGTATATATTGTCATAGATGCTATAATAGTACATGTACAAAGCACTGTGTGAGCACAGAAGAAGGACCAGCAGTTAATTTTGCATGGGCTTTTAGAAGGAATAGAGCAAAGTCTCAAGAGATTTGGGTCTTAAAAAAACATGTAAGTTTTGGGGGAAGTAAAACATTCAGAAAGAGTCAATGACATAAGCCAAAGGATGGAGGAACTGGCATGTATGGGGACTGAGGAACAGTCTGATTTGGCCTGTGGGTAGGGGTGCAGGGGGCTTGGCAGTAAGAGAGGAGACTAGAAGGTGTGGGTTTATGCTGGGAAGAGCCTTGAGGGCCAAGCCCAGGAGGGTAGACCTAACTTTATGGGGAGCCTTGAAGTTTTTTAGGCAGACAAGTGCCAAAATTAGATGTTTGGAAAGATAATATCCTTCATGTTAGTATCCTTTCCTAAAACACTTTAAAGTGTTAGGCTTTCCTAAAAACCCTTCACACAGGTTATTTCTAACATGTAACAAAAACTAGGATTGTCACCCTTGTCCTACGGTTGCCCGAAATAATGTCAAACTCCTAAGACCAGGGATCTTAGTATCTTCCTCTTGGAGTAGACACAGATGCCTCCCACGTGGCCCTGCTGAGAGAGACAGAGAGCCTCACTGACCTGAAAGCAACCAACCAGCAACCTCTCCTATCTGGAATGAGGCAGGAAGCAAAAAAAGACACTGAGACTCCAGAATAAATGTCACCAAAGCTCCACACTTTCAATTCTGCCTTTGTGACATGTGAAAATGTCTTAATTTTTTTTTTTTAATTAAAAGAGTTGTTGCGGCCGGGCGCGGTGGCTCACGCCTGTAATCCTAGCATGCTGGGAGGCCGAGGCCGGCGGATTGTTTGAGCTCAGGAGTTCGAAACCAGCCTGAGGAAGAGCGAGACCCCGTCTCTACGACAGCTAAAAATATATAGAAAAAATTAGCCAGGCATGGTGGTGCATGCCTGTAGTCCCAGCTACCTGGGAGGCTGAGGCAGGAGGATCGCTTGAGCTCAGGAGTTTGAGGTTGCTGCGAGCTAGGCTGACGCCACGGCACTCTAGCCTGGGCAACAGAGTGAGACTCTGTCTCAAAAAAAATAAATAAATAAAATAAAAGAGTTGTTGCTTGAACTGAGGGAAATTACACGTAACACTGGTTAGGCCCATAGAAGTGTGTCTTGCATGTGTCACAGCAGAAAATAGTTGAAAACTGCTACTTTGGCCATACTGAAGCTCCTTAGGTCTTCACTCAAAGTCTATTTTTTTGAAACAAGTTTGATGTTTGCTTTTCAATCCAGAAGAATAGAAATCACATTTAGAAGGTATATGAGAGGCTGCTACAGACTAGCGCCCTGACTTCTGGAGAATGGTGAGAATCGTGGTCATGACTGACGTGCATCAAGCATTGCTGACCACCGGGTATGTGCCAAAGTGCCTTTACATGGTACGTTCCTCACAATCACCCCGTGAAATAGACACGATTACTTTCTGATTTTACAGATGAAGCCACTCAGGCTTAGAGATTTAAGTGTCTGGCCTAAGGTCACATTGTGACAAAGTTGCAAAGCTGGGATTCACTCAGGTTTTGGGACTCCAGCCTGGATTCTTACCTATGACGCTTTACTGCATTTCTAGTGAGTCGGAACAAGTGAGGAGACACAGTAGTTGTTAAAAGCAGAGGAAATATTTTTTTAAAGACAACAGTCTGGAAGCATTTGGAATAGGGGCAAACAGCTGTCCAGTTTTCTATTACACCAGAATGCAGTGCAGCAACTGACATCTTCATCCCATTATCAAAAGGAGCTGATTCTCTGAGTCAGAGACGCTGCAGCGGAAGGATTCAAGACAAAAATAAGTTGTACTCTTCTTATATTTTATATCCACTAAAATAAAAGAGTATGAAGAAAGATACCAGACTAAAGAAAAATACCAATGATATTGTAAATGTATCAAATTAGTTATTGTGACTATTAAACTATTCATTTCCATTTACCATCTCTTAACTGAAACTTTTCAAGAGCTCCTCCTACACAGTTTCAATGCTGTTCTTACAATCTGTTTGGCCTTCTTGCACATGATATGCATACAAAGAGGCATTTTTTTCTGTGTCTGGAATTTGGAAAAGATTGTGCTTTGCATATGCTTGATTTGAATTATGACTGTAGGAAATAAGCTAGATTTTAAAGGGGAGAGGATTTATGTCTGGAGGAGGATTACAGTATGTCCTGCATTTAATGTGTATGTCAGGACAAAAAACATATTAATAAGAAAGCAAACATAGCTTTCTTCCTCCCCAACCAGCCACATTCTCCACCCCGCAGTCCCATTCAAACAAAGGAGAGAAGAGTGTTGCTTGGTGGGTAAGAAGCTTGATTGCTTTACATAATACAAGGATAGAGAGCAAAAGCTGGAGGGAAGGGAGAGGGAAAGGAAAGCCTGGATGTGCTCTCAAAGAGAGGAGGACAAGCATCCCTGGGATGCTCCTACAGTAGAAAGCCACAAAGAGAAGGAAAAGCAAAGAAACCTCAGAGGGTAAAGTAGGAGGGAAACCAAAGAGCATGGTTTCCAAGAAGCTGAGTGAAGAACTAGATCAAGGACAAGGGGTGATCAGCCAGGTCAAATGCTACTGATGCATCAAGAAAGATGAAGACCAAAAGTTGACCATTGGGATTTGCCAACATGAAGGTCATTGCTGATCTTAACAAGCAGTTTGGGGAGCTGGGTGTGGTGGCATGCACCTGCAATCCCAGCTACTCCGGAGGCTGAGAAAGGAGATCACTTGAGCCCAGGAGTTTGAGGCTACAGTGAGATATTATCACACCACTGTACTCCAGCCTTGGCAACTGAGCAAGACCCCATCTCTTAAAAACAAAAACAAGCAGTTGTGGAGGAGTCCGGGTCGGGGGGGGGGCCTTTAGGAAAGAAAGGAAAAGAATCAGAGACAGTGGGTATTGACAATTCAAGGATTTTTGCTGCAATGAAGATCAGAGAAATGGGATGGAAACTGGAGGGAAAAATGAGGTTAAGGGAGGGATTTTTTAAGATTAGAGACATAACAGCATGTTTGCATGCTGATGGGAGAGACCAGTAGAGAAAGAAAATTTTATCATGTAGGAAAGAAAGAGCAGAATTACTTGGACCAATGCCCTTGCTTTGGTGAGAGAAAGTGGATCGGTTGTGCCAAGTGGAGGAATGGGCCTTGACTGGATGCACAGAGGGCTTATCTGAGGGAAGTGGGAACAGGGAAGATTAGTGTAGATGCTGGTGGGTGAGTGGAGGTGGTCAGGGAGTCTGTGGAGGTTCTCTCAGTTGCCTTCTCAGTATCAGAATGGTAAGTGTTCTGATAGCAGCTACAAAAGGGGCATTTCTCAGGACCTTAGCAAAAAGTGAGTTTGGAAATAGCTAAACCATAGGAATGCAAAATATGTCCTTTATTCCAACAGAGGACTACCAGGAACTCATTGAAGACATAGTTCGAGATGGCAGGCTCTACGCCTCTGAGAACCATCAGGAAATACTTAAGGTGAGTGTGTGCCTCAGGTGGACGTGACGGTTACCCACAGAGCTCCCCAAGCACTAAGGGAGAAGGTTCCCCTCCTGCTCCGTATTGCCGCCTTTCAGACACCGAGCCTGCCCTGGGCCGAGGTCAGTTTTATACCTTCACCAGACTTAATGTTTTTTAAAGAATCAGATTTCTGTCTTTATTGTGTCAAGTGAAGTTATATTTTTTAATTTGGAAATTTGTGGAGGGGCAGGAGGAAATTTACTTACAAATCCAAGCCAGTAACAAATAATGTTTTCATATTAATTCCAAATAATTGTGAATCATTGGCTGCTTATTTATCAGACTTCAAGCCTAAAGTTCACCAAAGTTTAGCTACTTATAAGTAATTAGCAATAAACACATGCTATATCACTAATCCTATAAATATTCCCAAATCCCAGTGTTTCATTCATCTGGTTGAAGAAAACAAAATGGTTTTTTACATATTAACTTTTTAGTTATAAAAGTAATACATATTTATTGTAGATAATTAGGAAAAATGAAAACTGGAAAGAAGATAAAAATCACAGGAAACAATTTTCACAAAGTGTTTTTCAGCTAATCAACCTACTGCCTAATATTGGGTCATTATATTAATAGTTCCGTTACAAAATGTCAGAATACTTAAATATTTCAGCCCAGTAACAAAAATTCTGTTCTTTTTAGGATAAGAAACTGATCAAGGCTCTGTTTGATGTCCTGGCCCACCCCCAGAACTATTTCAAGTACACAGCCCAGGAGTCCCGAGAGATGTTTCCAAGATCTTTCATCCGATTGCTACGTTCCAAAGTGTCCAGGTTTTTGAGGCCTTACAAATGACTCTGCTCACATGCTGCTCGGTGTAAATGTTCTGCTGTGGGCGTGGTGGGACGGAGCTGTCTGCCTTCTGCATGTTGGCACACAGTCAGTTATCACTGCCTCCATATCAGTGACTCATTGGAGTTCAATTTTTATAGATAATACAGATATTTTGGTAAATTGAACTTGGTTTTTCTTTCCCAGCATTGTGGATGTAGACTGAGAATGGCTTTGAGTGGCACCCACTTCTCATTGCCGTGGCTGATGTCTTGGATATGGCAAAGGCTGGCTTAGCTGGACTTTAGTCAGTCGAGGTGACTCACCTGCCCTTCTTGCGTCTCGCTCCTCCTCAAGGACTCTGTGGTGCAAAGGAGGCCACAGAAGGGGCTGCTTGGTCTGAAACTTCAGCTTCCTCCATTCTGGCCCTCCCTAAGGGAGCCCTCTGCACGCACATGCAGGCTCTGATCAGGCAGAACAGGCAAGGGGTTGCGGAGGAGCCCTGCAGGTGCCCTCCACCCACCCTGAGACCTGGGAGGACTCCATTTCTCCACAGCCTTCACCAGCCTGTGTGATATAAGTTTGATCCCAGGGGCTTGAGTTCTAAGCAGTGATCATTAAAAAATACTTAAAGCAGAAAGAATTAGAAATAAAAAGATAAAAACTAAGCACTTCTGGAGACATAAACATGTACATTTATTGCCAGCTTCCACCCTGTAGCAAATGCACAGTGCCTTTTTAGCACCTTCCGGCAGGCCCTTGGACACCCTGCTGGGCAATGCCTTAGGGCCTGGAGAATTCAGGTCAAATCGGATTTTCTCGGTAGATGAGAGTCAACTATTGTCATGAAAGGAGGTTTCACCAACCCTGGGTCAGTACTGCCAAGGGTTGTACTTCCACCAGTGGGCTTCCCACCACAGAGGGTCTGCGGTCCAGGCGGGCTGTGGTGAGGCCCACCTTGCCATGTTGGCCTTCCGCTAGGGGTGGTGTCTAATGCTAACACCACCATCCGAAGCAGCTACACAAATCCCAGCCTCTAAGTGCCACCCAATCATTCACTTTGGGTCAGCGCAGCGGGGCCCCACAATCATTTTCTCGAAGTTGAATTTTCAATATTATTGAACTTTTAAACATTTAAATTCCCAAACAAAAATCTCACTACAGTGAATAAAAAAGAATCCTATCAAACGAGCTGCCATTTCCCTGATGAATGAACACAAAACCATAGTATTTTGTTATTTCAATAACAATTCAGTATACAGTCAGTTCTCTATACCAAAGTACTAAAAAATGTTTAACAAGTATTTTTGAAGAAAAGAAAAGACTATTTCATTATCATTGAGCATGCTTTTCACCTCAGTGTTTTTTTTTTTAACCTATTAATAACACAAAATTTTTTAAAGCCTTAACTAAACTTTTCTTCTTTATTTGGATGGGTCCTAAATACCCATTTCCATATTTCTCTTCAAAAGTTTGAACATCTTCATTTTTAAAAATATTATTAACACAAGCACTTGGAATTTGTTACACTGGAACTTGACCTATATTTCTGAGTCTAACTGTAAGATGAAAATTCAAATGTAACATAACCCGAGTCAGTGACCGGACTGATGTGGAGGTGAGCTGAGTGCATCATTCTGTCCAAGCGCGTTAGTAACCTTACGCGCATGACAGTGCAATTCTGTCTTGCTGATTTCACAAGAAGGCTAGGGATGGAAATGCTCTGGGGGTTGGAAGGAGGCTGCATAAACCTGGTCACCGTGAAGCAGCCCCGTGCACCAGAGCTGTGCTGCTGGTACAAGCACGAGCCTCTGAGACCTTCCTGGAGCTTCCTCTCTACTCCTGTCCACTGTTGGTGGCTGGCTCTTTGGAGCTGCTGTTGCTACCTGCTAAATCAATAAATATTTAGCAAACATCTGCTCTGTGCACTGTTTTAGGCCCTAGGCATACATGGTGATAAGACAGACAAGGTCCCTGCCCTCATGGAGCTTGCATTTTAGAGGGAAGAGACAATGAACAAATAAATTAACATGAAAAGTATCAGCTAGTGGTAAGTACTATGCTAAAAATTAAAATATGTTAATGTAACAGAGGACTGTGTGGCTACTTTAGGTTTGGGGATTATAGATGGCCTCTATTGGGTAATGATATTTCAACTGAAAACTAAATGGCAAGAAGGAACCAGCCTTGAGAAAATCAGGGGAAGAGCTTTCCAGATAGAGGAAAACCAAGTGCAAAGGCTGTCAGGCAACAGCAAGCACATGTGTGTACTGCAGTCTACCGAGAAGGCAAGTAGCACCAGATGAGGCCAGAGAAACAGATGGGGGCCAGATCACATTGGGCTTTGGAATCAGATTGAAGGGTTTGGGTTTAGTTCTGAATATGCTGTGACACTTTCGAATGGATTTAAGCAGAGGAATGAGATGATCTGATTTATATTTTTAAAGGATAGTTCTGGCTACTGTACGAATGGATTTTAGGAAGCAGGCATAGAGGCAGAGCAGTTAACAGGCTATTGCAACAGAACAAAAGCAGTCATCCAGGTGGGAGATGAGGGTGTTGTCCGGGTTAGGGTGGCAGTGGTGGAGATGAGAGACATAGAAGGATTCTGGACATGTTTCAGGAGAATCAACAGAATTTGCTGATAGGGCTTGGATGAAAGGGGTGAGGGAAAGACAGCAGTCAAAGATGACTCCTAGTTGCCTAGGCAACCAGTAGATGGAGAAGACTAGAGGACGTTTGGGACATGTGGCAGTTATTTTTGTTTTTGTTTTGTTTTGTTTTTTGAGATAGGGTCTTGCTCTGTCTCCCAAGCTAGAGTGCAGTGGCATCATCATAGCTCACTGCAACCTCAAACTGCTGGGCTCCAGCCATCTTCCTGCCTTAGCCTCCCAAGTAGCTGGGACGACAGGCGCGTACCACCAACGCCTGGCTAATTTTTCTATTTTTTGTAGAGGTGGGGTCTCACTCTTGCTCAGGCTGGTCTCAAACTCCTGGCCTCAAGCGATCCTCCCACCTCAGCCTCTCAGAGTGCTAGGATTACAGATGTGAGCCACCGTGCCTGGCCTGTGGCAGTTTTAAAACATGTTTGCAAATTCTTTGATGTTCCTTTCACGGAAAGTTGGGGTCTTTGTCCCCTGCCCTTGAACCTGGGCTCTGTGACTGCTTGCAGTATTATATGGTAGCAGTAATTCTTTCCCAGCTTCCGGGCCCGGGCCTTAAGTCACCAGCAGTTTCCACTTCCTCTCCTTAGATTATTCACGCTTGGCGCAGTCACCATGCCTTGAGGAAGCCACACAGCAGCCTATGGGGAGGCCATATGGAGAGGAACCGCAGTCCCTCCGCCCACAGGCCGGGCTCAGCTCCCAGGCAACAGCCAGCAAAACTATGAGTGAGCCATCTTGGAAACAGATTCTCCAGCTGCCCAGCTGATGCTTCATGGAGCAGTCCCTGTTCAGTCATACAAAAATTACAGAGTTGTGAGCAAAATCAATGATTATTGTTGTTGTAAGTTCCTAGGGTTTGAAGCTATTTCTTATACAGCAATATGACACTGGAAAAGGGAAGAAGATTGAGAGTTCTGTCTTGGCCATTCTAGGTTCAAGATGCCTGTTAGATGTCCAAGCAGAGAGTTCAAATAGGCAATTGGTTATATGAAGCCCCAGGAGAGGTCAGGGCTGGAATATAAATTTTAATGCCACAGAATAAAGACATGAGACTTATCCCAGGTTAAGGTCACCTGGGAAAAGTATGCAGATAAAAGAAGAGCAGGGAGCTCTTAATTCTTGGATTTCCTCTCTGGGCATAGGAACCAGGACTTTGAGGAGCTGTTCACTAAGTAAACAGGACAAGGTCAGAGCTGAGCTTCCACCTTCCCTCCCAGAGAGCTAGTTCTGTGGGTGAACTCTGAGTGGGAGTGAAATCTGTACATGTCCTTCCTTCTAGCTGTAGATACTGTTTTTTAGCCATTTACTAAAGTGCTACATATGTGGATTTAGCAACATTTCCCTTTAGTTTCCAATGCTAATGAAAGAGTGTTTGCCTTTTCACACTAACAGATGATTATCTTCCCTTGGGAAAATTGCTTCCTCTGAATCATTCTCTGAGCTGTTAAGCGTGTTGTCTGTAGGCACTCACCGGATTTAAGTTTGCAAGTGATTTTAAAATGTCACGTGGTAACTTGGGAAAGGCAGTGGCTGCATAGCACAAAGCAAGGACTCATTTGCCCTTGAGCAGATCTTTCAGGAAGATGCACCAGGGCTGTTGCCTGCTGCAGCTGGTGGGCCTGTGTGCTGGGAAACCCAGGGGTCCCATGCCAGGCCCACCTGCAATCTTGTCAACCCAGAAGAGATGCCTCTTATTAAGACTGTCAGCATCTCTGCTGCTTCTCACACAGCACGATGGGTCCTGAGAGCCTTACCCAAGTCTACACTACTTCTAGCCAGCATTTGGGAGGCAGATGGACTAGCTGCGGCTGGAGTAAAGTGGTTCCTCATCAAGCTGAGGGAGCTTTGCTACATACCGCCCACCTGCTAGGCAAGCCATCGGCTGCCTCAGATTCCAGGTTCTGGGAGTGGCCAGGAGGGGCCCATCCACAGGAATTTAGAGGCCTTGGTGAAGCTTCCTTTCTGTGACCATCTTCTACTCCAGGGGCTTGTGAGCCCAGCTCAGGGGCGTCCTAATATTTGTGGTGCCCTGCCTCCATCTCCTTTCAGGCACTCCTGATCAGCCTGCAGGGACCATCCTCAGGGGCCCATGAACCCAGCAAGGCTGCTCCTATGATCTATGTCAGTGACACAGCCACAAAGACATAACTACTCAGCAGGGATCACTTTCCAGAGAACACAGTAGGATCAAAATACATTTACAAGATGAAACTACTCTAATTCACAGGCAGGTTGCTTTAGTTGAATAAAAGGGATACAAATTAAACGCACCTGCTGAAAACAATGACAGTAACTCGGTATTGCTTGGTTTTCGGAGCATCTCATAAAGGGAATGTGACTACAGACCTTAGTTACTAATAATTCTTTATTATGTATTTGCTCATTCATTTATGCAACATATATTTATCGAGGGCCTACTAAGTGCTAGACATTGTAGGAGCGAGGGATACTGCAGTGAGCAAAATAAAGTCCCTGCCCTTGTGGAATTTAGATTCCAATGGGGGCAGACAGACTATACACAAATGAACATGTAGTGTAAAGTCAAGTAGTAACGAGTGTTATAAAGAAAATAAAGAAGGGCTAAAGGACAGAGATCCAGGAGGTGGTGGGAGGGACTGCTATCTTAGATAGTATGGGCTCATCACCAGTGTCATCACTCCAGGCCCCTCCCAGGGCACTGGCTCCTCAAACCACACCTGGCAGCACTGGCCCCAGCAAGCTCCTTTACCCGCTCAGCAAGAACTTGGCATTTCATGTCATGCAAGGCTGACCAATGTGCCAAGCTGTGAATGAGCCATTTTGCAACTTCTAGAACAGGTGCCACCTAGTGGTTGCAAAGTGGAGTCGACCTGTGTTTCAGTCTCCCGTTCCACTGCCACTGCCTTGTCACTTAAATGCCCATAATTCAAGACAAAATGTTACCCACGGGGCGTTGGAGACCAGGGCTGTGGTTTAACAACGGACTGATTGCATGCTGTTTGATACAGCCCTCGGAGTATATCTTTACTCTGTTTAGGTCTTTACCCTTTCTCTCCCTGGCAGAGAAAAACTAATGACCAAGTGGGAAGCCATTAATTTAGGTCATTTCAAACTATCAATATTGCTCTGAATCTCTCTCTCTCTCTTTCTCTCTCTCTCTCTCACACACACACACACACACACACACACACACACACATACACAGAGCATATTCACTCACTCATACATTTTTATAGTCCAGGCACCAGGATAGGATGGATATATATTGCCAAGTTAGGAAGAAAAAGGAGTTGAAAGAATGAGGGGAAACCCCCCCCCAAATTGTAATCTTGTATAGTTTCACCACTTGTAGTTTCAGGAGCTACCACGCCCCCTGACTTGGATTGTTCTCTGATCCTACATTCTATCCTAGGACTGAAGGATTGCTTTGATCCATAGTTTGGAGTTTTTTGTCTTTTCCTATAAAATGTAAAACATGGAGATACAAACCTACCTCAAATTTGAGTTTTGGTACCAGCTTTGCCTTATTACATGTGTTGAAGTGGAAAAAAATTAATAGCTGCTGAGCAGAAACTGGAACCGATGCCCCAGGGAAGACAGAGCCCGGTAAGGTGTGGCACACCATGCGCAGCAGAAGACCTTGGAGGTAAAGAGCATGAGCTGTGGTGACCCCTGGCCAGGCAGCTGCACTTAGCCCTCTGCAGCCTTGTGGGCATCCCACCATGTGTGACCACAAATTGGTCATTGGTGCACAGTGCCATTGCAGCTGCATGTATATGATGCCTGGTCATGGTATAAAACTGTGGACAGTGCAGCACACTGGAACCTTGATATTAGTTCCAGGAGATTTGGCTTGAAGAAGGCAGCTGCTTTTAGCAGCCACATCAGGTGCCTAAACTGGAATTTTGAGTAATGCAGGTACAAGCATAAGAGGCTTAGTAAACCTTCACTCAGGGCTTCCCATGAGGAGCTGGAGTGACTCAAGCAGCATCACTCCCCCCAGCCCCAGTATTACTAATGCATTTTTCTGACAATGCATTCTCTCCATTTATTACAGTGACAGGCACCTTCTCTAAGACTTATGTTTCATGATGCTCATATTCTCCAAGACTCCCCTTATGTCCTCTGCAGTACCTGGATCTGTATCCCAGTTCTGCCGCTTATTAGCTATGTGATTGTGTAGAAGTTACTTAACTGCTCTGTGCCTCAGTTTCCTCATATGGTAAATATAGATAATGATAGTATCTACCAGATAGAGCTGCAGTGAGAATTAAATGAGTTTATACATGGAACACTCTTTTTTTCCTCTTTTTAATTTTTTAATTTTAATTTTTTTTTTCAGACTAGTCAAGTACAGTAGTGAGGAGGGGGAAAAGTAGTAGAACAAGGAGTTCAATCTGTAACTGACTGTGAACAATCAAGTGAGATAACTCACTACCTTCGGACCAGCCTACATGGAACACTCTTAAAACACTGCTTGGCCTGTAGTAAGGGCTCAAGAAATGTTAATTATTATTATCATCATTATCACCTTCCACTTTTTGACACTTGAGAAGCTAAAGGCAAGATACATTGTTATTTTTTTTTTTTTGAGACAGAGTTTCCCTCAGTCACCCAGGCTAGAGTGCAGTGGTGTCATTCATAGCTCACTACAACCTCAAACTCTTGGGCTCAAGCGATCCTCCTCCCTCAGCCTCCTGAGTAGCTGGGACTACAGGCACACACCACCATGCCCGGCTAATTTTTCTATTTTTTTGTAGAGACAGGGTCTTGATCTTGCTCAGGCCGGTCTTGAACTCCTGGCCTCAAGCAATCTTCCTGCCTCAGCCTCCCAGAGTGCAAGCATTATAGGTGTAAGCCACCCCGCCTGGCCCCAAGATACATTCTTTAAAGGGGTTCATACTCTTCTGGTTTCTCCCATTTCACTGAAACAGAAAGTTCTTTAGTTACGGGTTTTTTAGTGGGATGTGTTCTGGTGGCAGAAGAGTTAGAGCTTGAAGCAGGAATGAAAGGCCACATGCCTGATTTGGTTTCTCACATAAGACCTTCTGAAAACCCCTATCCTCCTGAGCCAGGAAGGTGACATGAACTCTTCCAGTCTCCTAAGACAGCTCTCTCAGGTCAGGAACGGCACACACACACACACACACACACACACACACACACACACAAGTGCACACACAGATTGACCTGTCAATCCTTCACCTTTCCTTAGCCCCTGGTACGTGAGGATGGTGATACATCTCCTTGCTGAGCCCAGAATCACACATTCTCCAGAACTGCCTATTTCAAGTTTGATGCTTCTGGCATGGCAAAGTCCAGCTTAACTCCAGGAAGACAGTGCTTAGGGCTATAGGAAAGTAAAGTCAATGAAGACACTCACTGGAGCAGGATGTGAGAAATTTGCATGACGCCCTGTGGTTAATAGGACAAAGCCCCTTTTTGAGATATGAGGACATAGGCCTTGCCAAAGTGGGTCTGACCACTGTGAAGCACGTACCTGGGAGAAACAGAACTCACAGTGAAATGTGCTGATGGAGTATAGACAGCCTGAGAAGAGAGAATTTCATCTTTTTAAAAATCATGCATGGGAGAGAAAAAAAGCCAGTAATAATACAGTGGAGAAATCAGGCAATATCTTGACCAGATGATCAAAATTAGCATCTCCAAAAAGGACAGATGGATATCACGTGCCTCCAGAAGAGCTACCCTGAGAAGAACATAACATCACCTATACGGTACTCAGGCCAAGAATCCATAAGCTCAATCTAAATACAAAGAAAAGTCAAACAAACATAAACTGAGGAATGCCCTATTTAAAAAGGATGAGGGGAGTTGAAAAACAAGTATCTTGCACATCAATGAAATTTAAAGCTTTTGTGCTTCAAAGGATACCATCAAGAAAGTGAAAAGGCAACACACAGAATGGGGTAGAATTTTTGCAAATCATCTATCTGACAAGGGACTTGTAGCTGGAATATATAAAGAACTCTTACAATTCAATAATAAAAAGACAAATAATTTAAAAATGGGCAAAGGATTTGAATGGGTATTTCTCCAAAGAAGATAAACAAATGGCCAATAAGCACCTGAAAAGATGCTCAACATCATTAGCCATCAAGGAAATGCAAATCAAAACCACAATGAGATACCCTTTCACCCCCACTAGGATGGCTATAATCAAAAAGACAGATAACAACAAGTGTTGGTGAGGATGCGGAGAAATTGGAACCTTATAAACTGCTGGTAGAGATGTAGAATGGTAGCAGCTGCTTTGGAGAGCAGTCTGTTAATTCCTCAAAGGGTTGAATATAGAGCTACCATGTGGCCCAGCAGTTCTACTCCAAGAGAAATGAAAACACATGTGCACAAAATCTCATAGTAACATTGGTCATAATAGCTAAAAGGTGGAAACAACTCACATGTGTTTGAACTGATGAATGGCTAAACAAAATGTGGTACATCCAGATAATTGAATATTATTTGGCCATAATGAAGTACTTACGCATGCTACGATATGGACGAACTTTGAAAATATTATGCTAAGTGAAAGAAACCAGGGATGGAGAGTAGATTACAGGTTGTCTAAGGCTAGAGAATTTGGAAGGAAATGGGGAGTGACTGCTAATGGATATGGAGTTTCTTTGGAGATGACGAAAATGTTCTAAAACTGATTGTGGTGATGGTTGCACAGCTCTGTGAATATATTAAAAATCATTGACTTGTACATTTTAAGTGGTTGAATTGTATGGTATGTGAATTATATTGTAATAAAAGACTTATTAAAGTGGGGAGGGGAGAGTGTATTCTTCAAAAATGTCAGTGTCTTAAAGGACAAAGAAAGCTGTGAAAATGTTCCAGACTAAAGGAGGCTGAAGAGACCTGACAACCAAATACAATACCTGCCCCTAGCCTGGATCCTGTACTGGAGGAATATGTTGTAAAGCAGCAGTCCCCAATCTTTTTGGCACCAGGGACCAGTTTTATGGAAGACAATTTTTCCATGGACCAGGGGCAGGGGGAGATGGTAAGCGATGGGGAGGGGCTGTAAATACAGACGAAGCTTCACTGGCTCACCCGCTGCTCACTTTCTGCTGTGCAGCCCAGTTCCTAACAGGCCACAGACTGGTACCAGTCCACGGCCTGGGGGTTGGGGACCACAATTATAAAGGACATTATTGGATCAACTGACATAATTGGAACAGGAATAGTAGTTTAGATAAAAGTATTGTTATCAATGTAAATTTATCAAGTTTATATGTGCACTATGGTTATACAAGAGAAAATGCCTATTTTTAGGAAATACATACAAGTAAGAATTAGTGGTAAAGGGTCATAATATATATAACTTATCCTCAGATGCTTCAGAAGAAAGAAATGTGTGTCTCTGTGGGTGTGTATGTGTGTTATGGGAAAGCAGATGATACAGCAAATGGAGTAATATGTTAATAACAAGTAATCTGGATAAAGGATATACAGGTGTTCTTTGTACTATTTTTGTGTTTGCAACTTTTTGTGAATTTGAAAAATTTTCCAAATAAAAACTTCTAAAATAATCATGCATCTCTCTCTGGGCAGTGTAGAGCTGTGTGAAAATAGGTCACAGTGAATGCTGTAAGGGTGAATGTGAGTGTGTGGATATGTTTGCATGCCTGGGAGTCAACACATTTCCATTGAACGCTTCACTTCTCTGCTGCCATTTGCCCCCAGGCCCTGTGGCTTGCCCAGCAAGGGCCACTGACCTCTCACTGTCATACCTAAGCAGCACTAGTAGTTACTCTGGGGGAGTGAGGTGGAGCCCTTGGTGCTCCTGAGGTTAGACAGTGGTTACCAGTGTGAGCTGCCGGGCAGGGTTTGTCTCCTCGGGCTGATGCTGACATAAAGAGATAGGGAGCGGTAGGCCAGGCCCAGGCTTTGGTGTGTTCTGAGAGGCTTGCCATCTTCACGGGTCTCATTTCCATACTGACGAGTTCTCCGCTGGCCTCAGGAGGGCCACTCTTTCTGCGGGTTCTCTACCTGTGTTGGAGAGAAGGAAAGAGAATGGCTCTCATATTTACTGAGGGCCCACTTTGTGCCAGGCTCTGTGCTTTATATGTTATTTAAACCACATGGAGCCCTGAAAGATGGGTAAACTGAGGTTCAAAGAGCTTCAGTAAGGTGGCCAAGGTGCAACAGCAAGCAAGGGGCGGAGCCAGATTCAAAGCTAAGCCTAGACTCCTCCCTCCCTGACTTCTACCAGACACTCAGGCTTCAGATACTGAGATTTGCTTTCTGTATTTACTTTCTCCTCTTTTGCTGTCTGATTTGAGGTCAAAGCCTGTCCTCATCCCAGGAAATGAAACCAAATCATTGCTGACAGGAATGGATCCAAAAGAGCCAGCTAATGTTGGAAAATACCCGCGGGGCTGCCATCAGCTCTGTGTTTTGAGGCCATGGTGATGTTGGGAATCACTCCGAAGGAAGAAGATGGGAATATCTCTTATCTTTGCTTTCACCTGCCGAAGTAGACACAGTCTTTAGCGCTAGATGCCAGGTCGTGGGCGCTCTTAGAGCCAGACATTCTGACAGCTGCACAACTGTGTGAAGAAACTTCCTGCTGAAGGGAGTTGAGGTAGTGGTGAGGATGCTGGAGGAGAAAGGGGGTTCTGTGGCTGTAAGGATGGGGTTGGTGAGTGAAGACGGGTTGGGGTGGCTATTCTAACTTCCAGGGTATGGCCAAGGGCAATATGCATGGATGAGAAGGGAAAGAGGATGAAAATTTCTTGGCATTCTCCCCTTTATCCTCTGCTCTTCTCCTCCACTTTTCTGGCCTCCCAGCCTTGGCACTCATCCTGCACCCCACTCTCAAAGGCCTCCCTGTTAGCTGAAGACCAAAAGGAGGGTTGCTGGGAGAACAGGTTGTAAGCATACGACCATCAAACAGGAAGAATGTGCTTACAGGGGCAGTCAGCTCAAAGGAAAGCAGAGCTGAAACACAATGATAATGTCACCTCAGCCCTTGGATCCAGCCATGCCTGAAGCCCCTGCTTTAAATTAAGGGCAAAACAAAAACTCACATTTTTCCCAGGCATGGTAGCTCATGCCTGTAGTCTCAGCACTTTTGGAGGCCAAGGCGGGAGGATCGCTTGAGGCCAGGAATTCGAGACCAGTCTGAGCAATGGTGAGACCCTGTCCCTACAAAAAATTTTTTTAAAAAATTAGCTGGGTGTGATGATGTGCACCTGTAATTCCAGTTACATGGGAGGCTGAGGCAGGAGGATTGCTTGAGCCCAGGAGTCTGAAGTTGCAATGAGCTATGATGACACCACTGAACTCTAGCCCAGGCAAAACAGCAAAACTCTTTCTCAAAAAAAGAAAACATTTGCATTTTTACATAAGAAATTTTCAATTGGGTTTCTGTCACTTGATAAGAAGAATAACATGAATGAAATCCTAGCTGCGACAGCACTGGCTTTTCTAGTATGACTTTTGAGTACAGATCCTCTACAACAGCCAAGGTGGGATGCAGAGAATTTTAGAATGGAATCACGCGACATGGAAAATCCAGAATCTGAAGACATTGAAGAGACGAGAAGAGCTGGCCAGCCCCCTGCCTCAGGAGAACTCCACTGCAGGAAGGGGGTAAGATGCTCAGGACTGAGTTCCATGCCTGAAACTCTGTAAGGAGGCCTGGAGGAAGCTGAGGCCAGGCCCAAACCTGAGGGTGCTGCGACCTCCAGGTTTTCCTGAGGCTGTCCCAGGTAACGATAGTAGCTACCTTGTGCTGAGCTTATGCTACAAGCCAGACAATGCACTATGTATTATTTCATTTAATTCTCACAGCAGCCCTGAGAGATAGAGATCCTGGCACCATTTTCTTTCTTTTTTTTTTTTTTATTTCAGCATATTATGGGGGTACACCTGGCACCATTTTCTAGATGAAGACCTGAAAGCTCACAGTGGTGAAGTAACTTACTCGTCACATAGCTAGTAAGCAGCAGACCAAGGGATTCAAACCTAGGCTATTGGATTCCAAAACCTGTACTTTTAACAACTTCTACTGTATTATACTTCCTCCAATATGGGTCACTGGAGCAGGGAGGTTGGCTATATGGAGAATTAATAATAATCTTTTCTATTGGTATAATTCTTAAGAGTTTACAAAGCACAATTGTATATGCAATCTCACTATATCCATTTTACAGATACGAAAACTGAGGCTCGAGGTAGGAAGTGACTTGTTCAAAGTTACTGGGACTCAGGAGTTCATTGGGCTTCAAAAAGAAAAAGAAATTTTAAAAAGTCATTTGGGAAAACTTGATAAACCACGCAGAGGTAACCCAGTCTGTAGTCTGAAAGCAGCCAGTCTGTAGTCTGCAGATACTCACAGTGTGTGTGTAGGGTGGGGAGGAGCTGGCCTCACCACATTGACCCATGCTTAAGGGCAGTGATGGTATCAGTCTGGCCAAGGAAGGTCTCTGACAGGTGAGGGGACCAACAGGTATTGTGGCCACAGATCCAGTTGCAGAACACACATCCCACTACAGCAAAGAGAGCTCTGAATTCACAAAAAGATTCCCAGTTCCAGCCAGGCCCCATTTCTTTTTCAGCAACATTTGATATGGCCAAATTCCAGTTCAAACTGAGAGAGTCAGCTTCCTGGAGTTCCCAGGGGGGATCTAGCTGTGAAAGGAGCCCCTCTCTTCTATGGAGACATCCTCAGCAAAAAAGGCTGCAGGACTGAGTCTAGTTGCCTGGGGAGTGGGGTTTCCAACTCCTCCCCCAGAGCTTCTACTTACCTGGCTTCCTCCCTAAGGAAAGCAGCTGTCCCAGCCCAAGCCCCAGAGGCCCTCACTGTTGGACCTGTCCTGATGCTTTGCCAAACTCAGAGGCACCTGTCCTAGAGAGACAAGGCGAAGCTGTCTTTCACCGTTTCCTGGGTGACCCGCACCTGGAGGAGTGACCAGGCAGGGATCCAAGTGATGGGACAGAAGGGGCCAGGGCAGCTAATGTTGTTCACTGCTGGAAGTTGCCAAGGGACCGGAAGGTGAGCAGCAATCCCACCTGCCCCCTAGATCCCCTGCCCTCTGTGTGTGTGTGTGTGTGTGTGTGTGTGTGTGTGTGTGTGTGTGTGTGTGTAGGGGGGAAACGGGGGCGGGCAATCAGGGAAGAATCCAGCCCTGGAGTTTCCTTGAAGCCAGGTAAGCAGCCTGCTGGATTTGTTTTCCACAAGCAGTCTGTGCTCTCTGAAACTGGGGCAAGTGTTAAAGGCAAAACAGAGGGAAAGAAGCAGGTTCATGAGGTAAAACCCAGTCCATCCATGTCTGAGAGGTCCAAGACAGGTTCTAGGGGCAGATCCCAGCTCTACCACTTGCTTTCCTTGGGCATGACCTTAACTTTTTGCCATACTTATGCTAGTATTATTTATTGAGAGCCCTCTATGTATCAGGGATTCGATGGTAAGCAAAAAATGGACTCAGTCACCTTCTTGGAGTTTACAATCAGTAGGGCAGACAAATATTAATGAAACGACCAGTATCCTCCCCGCCTCCACACACATACAAAGTGAAATGTCCAGGAGAGATACGCAGTATACAATTAGGGAAAATTCACCCTCTCTGCAAGGTCAGAGTAGGCTTTCCCAAACAAATGATAATAGAGCTGAGGTCTGAAAGAATATGGTTTCCTGAAGAGGGTAGGAGGGGCACTGCATACAGAGGGATTGGGAGATTCAAAGGCAGGCCATGTGGCAAGAACAGCTCCAAGGAACAGGAAGAAGGCTCATGAGGCTGAAGTATAGAATAAAGAGGGAGGGTGGGCAGACCGTGCAAGAACAGTGTGTCTTTCCTTAAGAGCAATAGCCTCTTGAGGTGCTCTCAGCAGGGAAGTGAGATGATCACACCTGTAGCTTGAGAGGATTACTCTGGCAGCAGAGAACAATGGGTTGGAAGGGAACCAGGGGAGCATTCAGGAGGCTGGTTAGAAAGTATCAGGTATTTGCGTAAAATGGGGATAATGATAATATCATCTCATAAGCTGTTGCCAGGATTCAACGAGATACTGCATTTTAAGTGTTTATTCCAGTACCTAGCACATAGTAAAGGCTCAGTAAGTGTCGTTATTGCTGCTTTTATTGTTGGTTCTCCTGAGGGTGCAGATCTTTCAGATTCATGCCTGCTCTTGTGAGATGGGGTGGGGAGGGTAGTTTTGGTGGTTTCCAGGGTAGAAACCTAGTTTGTACCAAGTTACAACATCGAAACCAGAACCTAGGGTGCCTGAAGGCCGTATCAGAATGGCTTGAAAGTATGATGATTCACGAAGAAAAACGGGTTCCAAATGCTCCAACAAGGATGCTGGAAAGACTGGCGAAAGACCCTCTCGACGGTAAGCCCTAGCATTTGCTGAGAAAAACGGGTATTTTTCTGTCGGTGTTCCAAAGAGGAGGTGTAGGGCTCGCAGTCGTGTGCGTTCCCCCAGAGGCGGGGACCCTCGCCACTCCCCAACCCCGGGCCGACCCGTGGGCTTCCTACCGGATCTGCTTCCCCTGCTCGGGAGCGCGGGTGCCGGCTCCCGTAGCCTGGGCAGAGGGTGCTTGGAGGAGGAGGGTCCCCGGAAGGCCGTCTCCAGCTCGCCTGCACCCGCTGCCCTCTCCCCAATCACGTGGCCCAGTGGGTGGGGACCAACCTGAAGTTGGAGAAATCCCGAGCTCTCCCAACTTCAGAGTGCGCTGCCCGCCCTCCCGTGCCCGGGCTGTGGGCGCGGGCTGCGGGCGCGGCCCCGGAGGTGCGAATCTGCGAAGCCGAGCAGCGGCGCCGGCGGCGGGACTCGAGGCATGGCCCAGCTGTCAGTGATCCCCGGGTCCGCCACAGCCTGGACAGGTGAGTCGGAATTGGGGGGATGGGGCAGCCGACGGCTGGGGTGTGAGAGGCTGCTCCGGCATTGGGCTCCACAGCCCATCCCGGTCCAGGGGATGCGGGACACCCACACAGGAGAGGGACGGTTGGGTTAAGCGACCATGGTGGCCCCTTGGCCCTCCGGGTCAGTACTGCCTGCGCCGTCTGTGCCTCCCTGGCGTGGGCAGTGCACGCGGGACGCTGGGCAGCCGCGCGCCGGGTGGGGGCGCTGTGCCGGCCCCGCGCGCGCACCGGCTGCTCCCCGTGACGTCACGCTCGGCTATAAAAGGCGCGGTGCGCAGACCTTGCTGGGGCTGCTCGAGGCTGAGGGAGTTGGGATTCGGCGAGCGCCCGGGCCGCTGGGTCGCGGGCGCCTCAGCGATGTTTTACTCAGGGCTCCTCACCGAGGGCGGCCGCAAGGAGACCGACATGCGGGAGGCAGCGTCGCTGCGACAGCAGCGCCGGATGAAGCAGGCGGTGCAGTTCATCCACAAGGACTCCGCCGACCTGCTGCCCCTGGACGGCCTCAAGAAGCTGGGCTCGTCCAAGGACACGGTGAGCCCCTGCGGCTGCGCCTGCCGCTGGACCCCCGCCGCCGCTCCTGCCCCGGCCCTCGGGGACCCGCCACCTTCGCGCCGTGAGGTCTCCCGGGGCCCGACCCTTGCTGCTTTCACTGAGTCACTGTCCGCTGTCTCGCTGTTGTCTGTCAGGGATTCCTCTCCACCCGGCATCCCCCTGCTCGGGTTTCTCTAGGGATCCTGTTGTAGCTTTTCTAGCTAGCGCTCCCTTCGTCTCTGCCCTCCCTGCGTGTGTCTCTCCTGTCCAGTAGAAAGGAGACACCCTGCCTGCCCCGTCTTGCCCTCAGGTCTCCTTTCTGTCACTTTATTCTTAATACCGAATTTGTTTCATGGAGCTTGAGCTCGCAGCGAGGGCAGCCCCCATAGCCTCACAGGCTGCGTGGCCGGTCCTGTGACCCAGACAGAGGTGACTCCTAGTGGGTGTGTGAGAAGGAAAGAAAGAAATGAAAAGGGGGTTTCTTAGTCGCCATATCCAGATGACTTTTGCTGAATCCATTGTCCCACTATGCAAGATCTACTTCTCCGTTTGGTTTTGTTCTTATCTACTTTTGACCTTCCATCCTGAGTAAGGAGAGAAGAGAAGGGGTCGAACGTGAAGGTTACCTGAACCTCAAACACCTCTTCATCGTTGTCATCTCTTCTTGTCTTCCAGCCCCACCCCCAAGGGGTAGAGGGAGGAAGCCAGGCTGCTCCAGCTTACTGACCAGCTAATGTGTGTAGTTGGAGCTGGGGTTGGCACAGTCTTTTTTCTAAGACAATTGTTCTTGGCATTAAAGTAAGAGAAGCCCAGGACTGGGGGTCTGAGTTCAAAGACCATACTGCCCTGTCTATGGAATGGGAATGGATGGCTAAGGGTCACCATTGTAAAGAACAATATCTGACTGTCATTTGTCAGTCTCTGGAGTGGTGTGGGGCCAAATTTATGTTTAGTGTTGTAGTTTTTTTTCTGGAGTTTTCTCGTATTTTGTTTTCTTAAATTTCACAATCACTTTATTTGTTTGGGTAATAATTTCTGAAATATAAATTACCTGTATTTTACAAATGAAATAGGTACTCTGAATAATTTTTCTAGTATTTTTTATTTTGAGCTTTTGGAATGTCTAATTTTGAATGCAGTTCTTGATTCACTGAAATTGCCATTTCTGACCCCAGGAGGGCAATGGAGGGCAGAGGGCAGAGCTTCTGCATTCACTTCCTTTTTCTTTTTTTTTTAAACAGCTCTAATAATACATAGATACTAATACCAGAGTCCCCCTCCCTGCCATTAGTTACTTATGTGCAAGGGATGTCTACTCCACTTATCTTGTTCTGTTTTTAAAAAGATTTTCTTTCTGCACAAGCCGCAGGATAGTCGATCTGTTTCATGCTAACCCAGAATAATGATGAATACATTTCAATAAATGTATTCCTACAAAGGAGATAACTCTCTCTTCACTTCTTTCACTTTAAAGCAGTCTAGATTCATTTAGTAAATCAAGTCCAAGTCTTCCGTCCTTTAGGCCAAAATAATCCTAGTTCGCGAAAGCCTCGGGAATCAATAAATATTAGAAGAAGAGTTAAAATGTGAATTTTTTTCATGCTGGATTTAATATATTGACATTTGGTTGTCCTCGGTTGTCAGGGAGCTTCCTAGTCCTGAAGAACTACTACTGCATCCTTCTTCCTAGGATTCCTTATCCTACTTCATGCTATTTAAGAATTCCATCTGCTTTTCTGACTCCAGTCTGTCTCAGTTGAGGCAGGAAAGCTGACAACAGAGCATAGGCTGCAAAGAGAAAGAAGCAGTGTATTGCCATGGGTGTGACACATAGTGGTTGACTGTGAAGCTCTGAACCGTGGTTTGCACTTTCTGTACCCCATTGTCATGGAGTTGATTTACCTCTTTCACTGTTTTCATACTTTTGCAAGTGATTGCACAGAAGACCAAGAACAGGTCATAGAAACCAAGGCAGACTGAGGTAAGGTTAGGAGAGCTACAGAGCTGGGGCGAGGCAGCATGCTTAAGCTCTCTTGGAACTTATGTTGCAGCCTCAGTACAATCTTAGAAATGATCTTAGAAAAGAAGTATGTTCTTATCACTTTACTTTATAAATACATCTGGTAGGATAGACTAGTGTTGACTCCATTTTCTCTCACTATAAGTGAAATTTGGAGGATGCTAAAATTAACTGAATTTTTCTTACTTGAAGTAGTTTATAATATAATCTCAAAAGAAGGGAGACAAGAAAGGGGAGGGGATGGCACCAGAGAGAGATGGGGGGAGAGGACAAATTCATTTTAATTGACTCTGGGGCTTAAGCCAGTGCGAAGATTGTGGGCAGTTTTTCTTCACACTAGTAACCTATATTTGAATTATATTGCTGGGATATCTGAATTATCTACTTTACCATGCTGTTTCTGTAATGTTCACTGTTTGATACCACCTTGCCAGCCCCTTTTGGATTGTCAGAGGGCACCCATAGGCAATCAAAGGTGGTCATGTTCTCTTGGCCACAGGAAAGTGCCTTTGCCATATTCCTGTGTGTGTGGAGTTGGCTACTACAAAGTCTGCTGTGGAAATTAATCATATTTCTTATGTCTGTTTTTCTTGTTCATCCCTTCATCTCGTATTACTTATTCTGTATTAGATTAAGAATTAAAACCAGAGATGTGGGTAATATTATATATGATTTATTTTTTAAAAAACTTGATAAAGCTAGAGAAAAATATCTCTCGATTCTTGGAGTTTTGCCTATTGTAATTTCTCTTGTTTTAGCTACCAGGTTCATAAAAGTTCTTCTCATTGTGGTAAGGATTTTTTAATTTTTAAAAATAGTCATGTTATGTAATTATATGCTGTCTTTTCTGTATGATACTATTACTGACCTATATGCATTAAGCCATATTCTTAACTTGTCTGGCAGTAGAGAGAGTTTTTCTTTTCTACTTATGATTGATTCTACTTTTAGCCAGATGCTTTTGCAGAACTGACTAGAATTAGGAATGAAGGCCAGGGGAAGGATGGTAGAACACAATGAAGCAAATTTACCAAAAAATACCTGATTAGAATCTGTCAATTAGAGCAGACCTAGGTGGTACCCTATAGATTAGTCATTCATAATGCCACAAGATATCCATAATGCCACAGTCTTGGGCTAGACAATTTTGGAGCCTTAGAAGAGGACCATGAAATACCAGTATAACACCAGGATCTAGCCCAAACTGAAGATTTACAGATCTGTAATTGCATCCTAGTTATAGCAAACATTGTTTGAACACGTGCTTGTGTTCAGGACACAGTCTCGGAGTAGGACCACAAAGATGAAGATAAAAAAGATTCTCTTTATGGGCTGGGGGAAGGATAGGACAGATTAGTTAATATATTACACAGGTATTTATTTAGCACCTACTACATGTCAGGCAGTAATTTAGACATTGGAGATAATAATAGTGAACCAAAACAGAGTTCCTGCATTCATGGAACTCATATTCTTATAAGGGGAGGTGGGCAGAAAATAAAATCAAGTAAATATATAATATATTAGGTAACAATCAGTGCTGTGGGAAACATAAATAAGAGTAAGGGGAATAGGGAGGGCAGTAGCCAGGATGGGGTGGGCTAGAGCCTTGCTCTCTTATACAGGGTGGCCTGGGAAGGCCTCTCTGATAAGATTACATTTGACAAAATACTATCAGAAATGAGGGCGCAGAGTATCTTGGAGACAAGTGTTCTAGGCAAAAGGAACAGCAAATGTGAAGTCCTGAGGCATCAATGTGCTTGAAATGATTGAAGAACTGTAAGAAGGCCAGCGTGGCTAGAGCAAAATGAGCAAGGGGTGGGCCACGGGAGGGTGATAGGAGATAATATCAGAGATATAGTGGGAGGCTATTGTGCAGTCATTTGGCTTTTAATCTGAGATGGGAAACCAATGGAAGATTTTGAGCAGAGGGGTGACATGACATGACTTATTTTATGAAAAGATTACTTAGTCTACTATGTGGTTTAAACCAGTGGTCCCCAACCTTTTTGGCCCCAGAGACCAGTTTCATGGAAGACAATTTTTCCACAGACCTAGGGATGGGGGAGATGGTTTCGGGATGATTTAAGTGCATTGCATTTATGGTACAGTTAAACCTTTCTGCCAATGATAATCTGTGTTTGCAGCTGCTCCCCAGCACTAGCATCACTGCCTCAGCTCCACGTCAGTTGATCAGGCATTAGATTCTCATAAAGAGCACATAACTTGGATCCCTTGCATGTGCAGTTTACAGTAGGGTTTGAGCTCCTATGAGAATCTAATGCCACTGCTGATCTGACAGGAGGTGGAACTTATACAATGATGTGAGTGATGGGTAGCAGCTGTTAAGTACAGATGAAGCTTTGTTTGCTCGCCCACCGCTCATTTCCTGCTGTGTGGCCTGGTTCCCAACAGGCTGTGGACCAGTACCAGTCTGCGGCCTGGGGGTTGGGAACCACAGGTTTAGACTACAGAGGGTAAGAGTTGAAGCAGAAAGACTGATTAGGAGGCTGTTATGCAGTAATTCAGATGAGAGATAATGGTGTCTTAGAACAGTGTGATAGCTGTGAAGGAGACAAGAAAAGATCATCTTCTGGATAGATTTTGAAGGCAGAGCTGACAGATTTAGTTGATTGATTGGATTAAGAGTCTGAAAGAAAAAGTGGTCAAGGATGGCCTCAAAGTTTTTGACCTAGCAATTGGAAGAATAGAGTTATCACTTACTGAAATGGGTAAGACTACATGGAGAGCAGGTTGGGGATAGAGAATAAGAATCAAGAGTCTGATTTTTGAACAAGTTAAGTTTGGGATCTCTATTAGTTATTTAAATGAAGGTGTTGAATTGACAGTTCTACAAGAAGATAAACACCACCACCAGGCACCCTATGCTAGTTGCCAAGATGTTATAATCAAGAAGTGCTAGAAGGCCGGGCGCGGTGGCTCACGCCTGTAATCCTAGCACTCTGGGAGGCCGAAGTAGGTGGATTGCTCAAGGTCCGAAGTTCGAGACCAGCCTGAACAAGAGCGAGACCCCGTCTCTACTAAAAAATAGAAAGAAATGATCTCGACAACTAAAAATATATATATAGAGAAAAAATTAGCCATGCATGGTGGCGCATGCCTGTAGTCCCAGCTACTCGGGAGGCTGAGGCAGGAGGATTGCTTGAGCCCAGGAGTTTGAGGTTGCTGTGAGCTAGGCTGACGCCATGGCACTCTAGTCCGGACAACAGAGCCAGACTCTGTCTCCAAAAAAAAAAGAAGTGCTAGAAGAGTTCAGTGGAAGAAGTGATTATTCTGGCCTGCTGTGATAGTAAGGATGGAAACCAATACTCAATTACAACTTCAGCATTCCCTGTGAGCTAGCTGACTGTGAGATGGTAGGAGAGAAGGCTGCCTCCAGAGTATGCTTTGTAGAACCTCAGAGTAAGAAAAATTTTACAGGTTATCTAGTCTAATTCCCTTGCCCATTGTGAATCCTTTCTAACAAAAATGCAGCCTCCATGGGCAGAAATAATTGTTTTCTCTGAAATAATGTGTCTGTTGGGTCAAAGGCAAAGAAGCAAAACACAGAAGGCCTGGGGGAATGTGACAGGCTGCCTTAGATAGATTCCCATATGTTTTTGAGCAACTGCAAACCCAAGGACAACCTGTCTGTGTTCCCTTGGGGTAGAATGGATCACATGCAGTATATTCAGTTAGTAAGCAGAGAAGAAAAGGAACAGATATTAGTGCCCTTTTAGATTTCCAAGGTCAGAGATAGAGACATGTATACTGGGTTTGACAGGAGTCCATGTTTATCTATAGGCTGTGTATGAGGACTCAAATGGAGTAGGATGATTTCAGGCCTTTTGCGGGGGTTGGGGGGAAGAATAGTATATCCAGCTTCACTTTTAGGCTATATGTGAGAATTTAAAATACATATACAGTTGACCCTTGAACAATGTGAGCATTGGGGCACTGATCCCCTATGCAGTCAGAAATTCACATATTACTTTTAACTCCCCCAAAACTTAATTACTAATAGCCTACTATTGACTGGAAGCCTCACCAGTAACATAAACAGTTGATTAACACATATCCTATATGTTATATGTATTGTATACTGTAGTCTTAGGATAAAGTAAGCTAAAGAAAAGAAAATATTATTAAGAAAATCATAAGGAAAAGAAAATATATTTACTGTTCATTAAATGGGAGTGGGTCATCTTAGAGGTCTTCATCCTTGTATTCACGTTGCATAGATTGAGGAGGAAGAGGAAGAAGAAGAGGAGGGGTTGGTCTTGCTGTCTCAGGGTGGCAAAAGCAGAAGAGGTAGAGGAGACGGAAGGGGAGGCAGGAGAGGCAGGCATACTCAGTGTAACTTTCATTGAAAAAACCTGGGTATAATTGTAATTCAAATCCATGTTAAGAGTCAGCTATATACACATGCATATACTTACTATTATAACGTTTGAGGGCTTACTCTATATCTGACATGATGTTAAATGCTTTATATGGATTCTCTCATTTAATCTTCAAAAAAGCACTGTGAAGTACTTGCTAACTTGAACTCAGCTCTGATTTCAAAGCATATACTTTTAAACACTACTCCAAGTCAGGGGTTGACAAAGTTTTTCTATAAAGAACTAGACAGTAGATATTTTTGGCTTTGCAGGCCAAATAATCTCTGTCTCAGCTATTATACTTTGCTCTTGTAGTGCAAAAGCAGGCATGGATGAAAAATGACTGGGGTTGGTTGTGTCCAACAAAACTTTATTTATAAAACAGACAGCAGGCTGGATTTGGCATGTGGGACATATTTGCTGACTCTTGTTCTATGTAGCTCTAGTTGTGGTTCTATTGCTAGCTAGAAATCTTGGATTTCTCCCCTGGGAGTAAATGCTACAAAGAGGCAGACCTCTGTCAATTCCCCTGTTTGCCAATCTGGTTTATTTTGTGGAGCACATAAATTCATTAGATTCTTTCTGTCTGGGTTCAATGTGGCATGGGTAAAGGGATTGAGAAAGTGGCTTTAGAAGTTTGGGCTCAAATCATAATTCCGTGGCATCCTGCACTGTAGTCTGATTCCTCTCACCTCACTGTTCTTCATACTCTACAGCCTAGTTAGAAAAGATGTTTAAGCAGTGTGGGTGCCAGATCGAGGAACCTCAGCTATTTCTACCCAGAATACAGCACTGCCCACAGGGTCCATTTCCTTCAGAAGCTGTTGATGGTGATGGAGGCAGCAAATTTGAACTTGCCTCGTTCAGGTGTAGATGCTGCTAGCAGCCACATTTCAGGAACAGTAGAGAACCAGGAACTGCTTAGGTTAGTAGCTGCCTTGTTGAGGCTTAGCATAAAGCAGAATTCATGTCAGGAAGATGACTTGAAAATTATGTCCAAACGGCTGCCAGGGTACCTGCAGCACCCATTTTCCTAATTAGTATTGTGTATCTTGAAGGACTTTGAGATAGCCCTTAGAAAGCCAGTATTTCAGTAAACACAGATGAAAAACATTTAGGCATATTTACAAAACAACAGTCAAGGAATGGGGATACAAGTAGTACAAACTATTTGTTATATTTAGAATGAAGGGAATCTGAAAGAATTAGATGATTTTAATCAAGAAAGGCTTTTTGAAGAAAGAAGCACTAGAGATTTGTTTTTCCAGTGCTGTGTCAAGAGCTGGGATATAGCTGTGATCAAGATGGTCAATGTCCCTACCCTTGTGCAATTAACATCCTAGTAGGGGAGAATGAAATAATAAACAAGTAAATAATCAAAATAATTCTGCATTTATAATTACTGTGAAAGAAATAGTGGGATATGTTAGTAACTAAAGAGGTGGGGTACCTGCTTTAAGTAGTATGGTCAGGAAAAGTGTCTCTGAGTAAGTGACATTTGAGTTGAAATCTGAAGGAGTGAGCTAATTATTTCAAATATTAGGGGAAGAACATTTCAAGCAGAGGGAACAGCAGGTGCAAAGGCATTGGAATGGGAAAAGGCTTTTTAGCAAGGAAGTGAGTATGAATGGAGCTGAATCTGAATGAATAAAGGGGAGAGTGGTATGCACATGGAAGTTGGAGGGAAGAGCCAGGGCCAGATGGTGCAGAGCCCTATAGACCATGGTAAAATGTTCAAATTTTTTCTGAAAAACAATGGGAAGCCATGGAAGGGTTTGAGTAAAAGAATATATTATCTGACTTATATTTTTGAAAGCTTATTCTGGTTGCTATGCAGAGAATAGATTGGAGAAGGGCAAAAGAAGAGGCAGAAGACAAGTTAGGAGGCTGTTAGTAACTAAAGAGGTGGGGTACCTACTTTAAGATAAGAAGTGATGGTGGTCCAATATGTTTTGGAGGAAGCAACAGTAGTACTTGTGATGGGCATGGTGGCTCATGCCTATATCCCAGCTACTTGGGAGGCTAATGCAGGAGGATTGCTTGAGCCCAGGAGTTTAAGACCAGCCTTGGTGATATAGCAAGAACCCCCCTGTCTCAAAAAATAAAAATTAAAAAAAAATAGTACTTGGGAGGTTAGGAAAAGAAAAGAATCAAGAATGGGTATATGGTGGTGCCATTGACCAAAGTTGGTAGAAAGGAAGTAACCTAGAATGTTAAAACTGAACAAGACTTTGGAGCTCAGACCTCTTTTATTATTGATGAAGAAAGTGAAGCTTAGAGAAAAATTATGCTCAAAGATTAGTGATTTACCCAAGATAATATGTGACAAGTGGTAATTTGCCAAAAGCATTAATAGGACACCTTCGAGGAATAATAAATAATTCAAAAGAGATTGGGAAGGAGGATGAGTAGTAGTTAGTGGAAGATTTTGAATGCTACATTGGGGATTTTTGTTGGATACAGCTGGCAAGATAACCACTGTAGGGTAAGGGAACCATGAAAGTAATGTTTTAAGAGATTTGTTGGACTTAGCAGTAACATTAGAAATGAAGAGGAAAATGAGAGATCTTAAGGAGGCAGAATTTCACTCACTGATAGGGAATAAGGGAGAATGTGCAAGTTTTATGGGAAAAATCAGTGGCATAAGTTAAGCTTGAAGTACCGTGGAATGTCTAAATAAAGAATTTCAAAAAGGCAGTTAGATCTGTGGGTCTAAAACTCAAGAGTGAGATCTGGGCATGAGATAGAGTATTATCATAAGATAGTAATTTATGCAATGAAAGCAGATAAAATTGCCCTGGGAGGATATGTAGAGAGAGAAAAGAAGCAAAGATAGAGCAATGAAGAACATAACATCTAAGAAATGAACAGAGGCAAAGGAACTAGATACAGAATAAACAGAAAGGTAGTTTTAGAAGCCAGTGGAGGAAAGTTTCAAGAAAAATGGAATATTGAGTTTATTGCAGCATTGTTTCTAATGGCAAACATGTGGAAACACTCTAAATGTCCATTAGTATAATAGTTAACTAGTCAAATCGAGGTATGTTTATAACACAAACTCAAATGTAGAGGATGTGCTGCTATTTTAATAAGTGCTAAGCTGCTTGTAAGATAAGCTGCCTAAGTTATACTGTTTGTATGTGTGTGTGGTGTGCACATGATGTAGTTTTTGCATAATCTAGCAGACACTGTTAGTTGGCTAAATCATCACCCATTTTCTGCCCTTTTCTACCTGCCTGACTCCTCTATTGAGGTTAGAAAAGCTATATTCTCTCCTGCTGTCCCTTGCAGCTAAGAGTAGCCATGTGAGTTCTGACCAAGAAGTTACAGGCAAAAAACTTCAGAGGGAACTCTGGAAAAGTTTTCGCAGGAAGATAGAGAGGGTGGATGGCATTAGCATAGCCCCTTCCTCATTTCTTCAATATGGATGTAATGCCAGGAGCTGGGGCACCCATTTTATGACTCTAAGGGAATGTCCCTGAGAATTACAGGGACGATAGCCCTGAAGTTGTGCTACTGAGCTAATGTTAGCAGCTGCCTATCTCCAGACTTCTTGCTATGTGAGAAAAACAAACCTCCATTTAAATCACTGTAAGTTGGCTTTTCTTTTGGCTGAACTCTTTCCTGCTATATTTTTTATTTAACTTTTATTTTTATAAAAAAATACATATGTATAATTTAAAACTTTTTTTTTTTGAGACAGAGTCTCACTCCATCACCCTGGGTAGAGTCCAATGGCATCATCGTAGCTCGTTGTAACCTCAAACTCCTGGGCTCAAGCAATCCTCCTGCCTCAGCCTCCCAAGGAGCTGGGACTATAGGTGCCCCCCATCACACTGGCTAATTTTTTTCTACTTTTGGTAGAGACAGGGTCTCACTCTTGCTCAGGCTGGTCTTGAACTGCTGACCTCAAGCAGTCCTCCCGCCTCCCCAAGTGCTAGTATTACAGGTGTGAGACACCATGCCCGTCCCTATAATTTAAAACTTTTTAAAATTTAAAACTGTTGCCGTGTTAGGAATCTCCATATTTCTGAGTAAATGGTGATACTGCTATTTTTTGATTTATTGATTTTACATTATTGATTGATTTTCTATTACAATGGATAAAGATTTAATTCTCTTATACCTTGCCATCATATCCCCTCTCCTAGTATACTAATATTCTGTAAAGTAACTGTTTTGGATAAAATTACTGTTTACTGCTTGCATTATTATGACTACGTTCATATTCACAGCTGAGTCAAATGTGCTATGATTATGTTTCCTTTCTCATACAAATATTTGTTTTTCTCAAAATTAATAATTTCCTTGGCATTTTTTTTCTTTACTTAATTTTCTATATAAAATTTAAGTCTCCTTCCAGTTACTTAAAGCTATGGATGGTCTAGCAGTCCATTTTTTTTCTTGGGGACATCCTTCCTAGGGTCCCCTATCCTCTCATTTCATTTTGGACTAGTCGCTCTTAAGGCCTGACAGACAACCTATATCCTGAACTTTTCCTTCAACACCTTCTCAGAATTGCCTTTGCCTTGCTTCTCTATTGGATCTTTTATTTCTTGGATCCCATGCTTTTCTCTTTATTGTCTCCTTCACTTTGGTGGAGCACATCTTTCAGTAGCTTCTTGAGGATGCACGGGGGACAACTTTCTTGTGTCTTGATTGGTAGCTTGGCTAGGTTTAGAAATTATGTACTGTCAGAATAATACTGTCAGTATTACTCTATTGTCTTTTAGCTTCTGTTGGTTACTGTTGAGTAGTCCTATACCATTCTGGTTCCCAATCCTTTGTATTTGGATCATCTTTTTCTCTTTGGAAATTTTTGGAATCTTTGTCATCCATGCTATTCCAGAATTTCACAGTAATGTGAAATCTTGATGTGGATCTTTTTTCCTTCATTGTGCTAGGCTCCATGTGGGCGTTTTCAATCTTTAAACTTATGTCCTTCAGTTCTGGCTTATTATGGCACCACACATTCACCTTTAGCTGTTCTAGAAATCTGAAAGCCTAGCCAAAGTATCAACTAATCAAAGTCTTTTGATTTACTCTTACAAAAAGAATAAACTTTTCGCATTCTTCCCAATTGTGTGGGTCAATTTGGGAGTCTTGTGTAGGCTTTGAACTAATCTATTTCCAAACCTAATAATACTCTCCCTCTGTAGAGGTTCTGATACCTCTAACTCCTCAGCCTTTCCAGAGTTTTAGTTTGAGTAGAAAAACTACTTTTACAGCTAGACACCAATATATGTATTAATAATAGCTCAAACATAATAGTTTTTTTCTTAAGTAACAGTACTTACGGAAAAGTCAGCAATACAGCCCTCTTCCATATACTCATTTAGAGTCCAAAGGGTGACAGTGGCTCTTCTGTCTTCAACATGCGGCCTTTAAGTGGGTCATCTCCACTTCAGCCAGTCAGAAGGGGAAACGAATATGGAAAAGTGTGCTCAGGAGATTTTTATGGGCCAAGTCTACAAGTGGTGTGTGTCGCTTCTCACATTCCATTCTCTGGAACTCAGTCATATGGCCGTACCTAACTGCAAGGAGGTCTAGAAAACATAGTCTAGATTTCTGCCCAGGAAGAAGAGGAGAACAAGGATTTTAATGAACAACTGTCAGTCTCTGAAACTCCAGCATTCTGTGAAATGAAATGGTGTGAAGCACTTAACTTTCTCTAGTCTAGGTCATTACTGCTTTTCTGTCTGCTGTTTGGATTCTAGAATTTTGTCAACATCTATCTTTTTTTTCTAGTTTCCTTTACTGTTCTTTCAGTTCTGATGAATTTAGGCCTTTCTTATTCCTTTACTGTCATTTTAGTGAAATTTTGGGAGCAGAGGTCAATGTGCAGCTATGTTGTCACTTAAAACATGTAGGCATAATAAAATTACCAAAGAAAATAATCTCTGAGGTTCATATGGGTTTGTTGGCTGTAAATTTTCTATTCCTGAACTATCCTATGACTATGTTTTAGTTATGAAAGTGAGTGAAGAGAATTATACGTACTAACATAGAAAAATGCCTTCCATATATTCAACGAAAATAGAAAATTTCATAAGTTTTATAATATCCTACTTTTATGTATGTTTATAAATGTATTAATATTTTTGAAATGATATACTTCTAAATTTAATGGCCATTATTTAGAGGGAGTAGTACTAAGAAAGGGTTGAGACGTTGGGGAGGCTTTTGCTTTTTTAATTTTATATACTTAAGTGATATTTGAATATTTTGAGCATGTGTTTAAACCTTTTTTTGGTTACTAAAGGTAAGAACAAATAAAGGAATAGTCAGCAGGACCGAGTATACCAGCTAAGGCAAGTAAAATCAAGACTGAAAAATGTCTACTGGATTTGGAAATTAGGAGATCATTATTGATGTTGTGGGATCAGAAATGATCTCCATAAGGAAAATGTAGGATATCAGGAAATAGACGTAGTGGTTTAGGCTTTAAAAAAAAAAAAAAGCCAGACCATTCCAGACAAGGATATGACTAGAGGAGAATGTAGAGTTGAGAAGGCAGGATCTGAGGTTTTGTGGGGAAGTTTTCTCCCCAATACCTAGAAACTTTGAATATGTTTTATAGCATATGGAGGAAGGATCCAGTAGAAAGGGAAGCAAATACAGAAGAGGGATGACTTCAAGGAGAATTATTTCAGAATTTTCCTCATTTGTCTCATCTGTCCTTTGATGATTAGACTCCTCTGCCTATTAAGAATAACCAGATAAAGTGGTATTTGGCAAAACCAATGTAGAGGAAGAGCCCCAACCTTTAGGTAGAAGGGCCTTGATTAGAGGGCCTTTGAAGCCACTTCCAATCTTAAGTTCTATAAATCTAATTTATCTTTGTTGGTCCTGGCAAGCATGGACTTAACAGAAACAAACACCCTGCTTTAGTAGGGCTTGAGCTAGGAATCCAGGTTAATTGGTAAGAGCGATTAGAAAGAAGAATTTCTGTTTCTTATGAGGAGTAAAACATTCTCCCAGTGTTGCATCACAAAATCTGACAAAGTTAGCACTTCCTCTAGACCCTTATCAAGCTAAGAAGCTCTCATTTTCTTCATAACTGCTTCTCCCTCCCCTTTTCCCAAGGATACTAATTTAGAACCTGCTTTGCCAAGTATCAGTGTATTTTGGGAATCCACTTCTTCGTCTCACCAGGGTTACAGTGAGTCATGGCAGCGACTCCATTCTTCCTTAGAAATCTGTAAGGTGGCAGATAATGAAGACCTCCAGTGCTAACCCCCTCCCCAGAAAGATTCTAGGCTCTGGGCCTCTAAGAGTGATGCCCCTCCCCCTAGAATCAGATTGCCATCTGGTATATGTTAGATAGAAACTTGGGGTTAAACTCTATCCTTTGAGGGATTTTAAATGTTATTGTAAACTGGGCATAAGATGTTTGTGTATAGAAAGTTACCAAGTCAAATGACTTCTCTTCAAGATATATCTTAAACTTTCTGGAGGCCACTTTGAGTAGGAACATTAG
The DNA here is from genome assembly GCF_000956105.1 of Propithecus coquereli. NCBI lineage: Eukaryota > Metazoa > Chordata > Mammalia > Primates > Indriidae > Propithecus > Propithecus coquereli. The sequence continues at coordinate 10,518,108 of NW_012150174.1, forward strand.
AGCATGAATATATCTGTCCTAGAAACTCCCTGTTAAGCTGAAAGAGCAGACTTGAACTCACACTCCTCATTCTGCTTCCTAACATTAGATTTCCTGGCCCACATATAAGCTCTAATTAAGTCTCCTGCTTCTTGGTTGGTGTCTGCCCTTTTTATACCCCCACTTTTGGGGCCATTGAAGAAAAGGGGGATGGATGACAAGACAGGGAAGGAGGAGCCAGTGGTTGGAGGCCCATGAGTTGTCAGTGATGATGATTCCTGTGGGTTCTGCTAGGTTCCAAAGTGTGTCTGTTGAGAGGTTTGCTAGCGGGTGTGTATTCCTGTTTTCCCACCCTATCCACCCCATGAGTGACTCAGCCCATGGGAGGGCCAGGCCACCAAGGCATCCACAGACTGGGTCTAAGTGATAAGACCATAAAGGAGTGAGACTTGATGCAGAAGTAGGCAGAGCTTCTGACTACCAGAGCTTCTGACTACTAGTGCTAGCTAAATTTCTTCAGCCTATGAGAATTAACTGCCTTTTCTTTAAGGCACTGATTTTCAGTCACCTGGAAGATACAGAGAAGATAACTTATTCTAGATTGAGACCACTTTTCCCTTTAAATGCCCTTGTAAGGGGAGGGGAAGACAGCAAGCCCAGGGTAGTCCAAATCACAAGGGTCCCTCAGTTCTCTTGAGCCATAGAATATTCATTCACCTCATCCACATTTCCCAGTGTCCTACTTTGCTCTTTCATTCATTCACTGTGGCCTACTGCAAATTGGTTTATAGTACCTGCTCTGACAGTACCAGTGAAGTCCCCACTTGAAAGAAGAATAAATAAGAAGCGAAGATAGAGCTCAGTTATGTGAGGCTCCTTCATTATTTCTGTGGCACCTGGGGGACGATGGGACAGGCGGATGTGGCCTTTCACTAAGAAGCCTCTGTTTTCTATTCCTCAAGCAACCTCATAACATTCTGCAGAGGCGCCTCATGGAAACCAACCTGTCTAAACTCCGAAGCAGTCGTGTCCCGTGGGCCTCAAAGACCAACAAACTTAATCAAGCTAAGTCTGAGGGGCTAAAGAAGTCTGAGGATGATGACATGATTTTGGTTTCTTGCCAGGTAATGTCCTTAGAATAGCTTATCCTACTTCTCTGGAAAGTAGGATTTCAGGCCTTATATGATCCCAATAGTGGGGCCCTCTCTTCCAAACTTTATAGAGTGTGGATCTTATTATGGAATTGATAAATGAGTTTTAAAGGGGGAAAGTGGATGCAATATTTTGCATGCATGTGCATCCTTATGGGAGGAAGGACTACAGCTTTCATCCGATTTACAAAGTGGTATGTGATTTTTAAAACAAGATTAAGAGCTACTTGGTATATGGAATGAAACACCCAACGTCCTTTGGGATTTTCTGTCAGCCCTGGATTCATCAGGAAAAAGAGCCAATCAATCAAAGGCAGACTTAGTGGGTAAAGATGGGACACTACCAACCCATAATTGGGAGGATGCAGCCCTGCCTTTCGTATGGCATCTGCTGCTTACTTTCCGCATCTCCCATCCCTTTTCCTTCTCTGGCTCCTGTTGAACAGTGTATTTCCTCCCCACAGTGTGCTGGAAAGGATGTGAAAGCCTTGGTTGACACAGGCTGTCAATATAATCTCATCTCTTCAGCCTGTGTGGACAGATTAGGGTAAGTAGCTACTTGTGCTGGGTGGAAGTCAGATGTGAATGTACTCTTTGCTTCATCTATTTTGAGGTTAGAGATGGTGAGGGTCTTCACAGAGGCTCAGAGAAAATTGTGCAAAGCTCAGATCTCAGCTGAAACCAGAGTCCTTAGTAGAGGGGAAGCATGGTGGGTTGTCAGGCAGCTGGGAGCAATCAGTGAGCCAGGGAAGCCTTCAGCTTTCTGTTAACTCTCACCTGTTAAGTTTTGAGCAAAGACTTCTGGGCTCTGGAATGACAGAGTATGAGACCCATGGCTTATTATGTGTCCTGCCCTGTTCCACCAGACAGCAAATTAGAAGGAGCTGTCCTGCTGATGTACCCCAGAAGAGTAAAAGCAGGGATGTGGTTAGGCTTAGCTTACTTAGGGTCCTTCTGGAGGACACACTGCCTGTCCTTAAGAAACATCAGTCATAACTGAGAATAGGGTTACAATTGCTGCTGGGCCTGGAGCATAAGAATGATTAGTCAATAGTTTCTTAGTGCCTTTCCTCTCTGTAAAAAACTTGTAAAACTGGGTACAATGAACACTATTTGCATGATGGGCACACTTACAGCCATGACTCAAGCATTACAAAAGCAATCCATATAACGAAAAACATTTGTATCCCTTAATATTTTGAAATTAAAAAAAAAAAACTTGCAAAATTGGATCCTACTGCTTCCCTTGCTAGGGATTGGGTGTGAGGCAGACACCCAGTATATTGAATATCTTTAGTTCTCTAGCAGCTAGAATTGGGTTCGCCCTCTTTAGTCAAAGAAAGCCATTTTGTATCTTACCTCCTTTTTACTCAACCTCTACTTTTATTTCTTTCCTTCTTCCTACTATTTCCTATAAAGGACCAGATAGGCCTGAAGTCTAGCTCGGAATCAGTAAAATCAACCCAATATTATTTTCTATACCTCTAGCCCTAAATATAATAAATCATTCCTCATCCCAAATCTCTGTAATGAAACCACTAAGATAGATATAGTCCATTTTGAGCTACATTCAAGACATCCATATTCTTAGGAAGGGTTTGCATAGGGCTTCATTTGTATAATCATTGACCCCTGCCATATGATCTATTACCCTTACCTCACCCCTCACCACCACTGTGATACTTTGAAGTTGACTCTAGGGTGTTGTACATTACTATTTAGGATGGTGGGGGAAGTATAGGACTTAAGTGCTCTTATGGGAGGAATCCTGAGTGTTTATGTGGTGAAGAGATGAGGTACAGTGTAACATGATGGTTCCAGAAAGACTAATAATGTCCTGGTGCATAATTAGGCAGCAGACTGCTATGATTCCAGAGGAATTAATAACCATCTGTAAAACTGCAATTATTTTTCTTTTGGATGGGCTATAACACCAAAAGAGAGGAATTGGAGGAAAGCAGAAGTATTGGCACAGAAAGTCCATAATTAAGTATTTATCCACCAACCCATAATAGCTCGGGTACTAGCTATTCCAATCAGCTTACATAACTGTGTCAAACCTTGGTACTGTTTCTTTCCTTCCTCCCCTGCACATACAAGTTAAATTAATGAGGACTTTTTCCATTATATTCCTTGCTGATACCAATATCAATGCATTTACCAAATAAGTCCTTGCCCCCACTAACATTATAGCCTAAGACAAACTGATAAGGATAGACTCAGATAGAAAGGACAAACAGAAAATTAGACATGAACCTTCTAAAATTAAGATTAACCTGCCCTCTCTGTTATCTGTTACCCAGGGATAGGTAAAAGGACATATTAAGTAAACTGCCTCACACAGAGATGGGGATGTTAGGATACAGAACAGGATTCTCTCAATGTGTCAACTCCCCCTTTTCACCAATGCAGGTAGTGACATAAGCTTTCTGAGAACAGGAAATGAGTCTTTATTGTTTTTGTATCCCCCTAGCATGTTTAGGACAAAGTGTTGAGACAACAAGTAGAGGGTGGCTAGTATTTTTCAGGTAAATTAATCCTAGGAAATCCCTGGAGAATTCCAATCGTGGGTCAGAAGGTAGGCATTGCTAGATTCTACAAGAAACCTCTAAGGGAATTTTAGTACCTTTCTTTCTGGTGCAGACTCAAGGAGCATGTCAGATCTCGTAAGCATGAAGCAGAAAAGCTTTCTCTACCCCGGCATCTCAAAGTAGTAGGCCAAATTGAGCACCTTGTGATCACACTGGGTTCCCTCCACCTGGACTGCCCAGCAGCTGTGGTTGGTGAGTAGAATTGGCGACTGGACCTATGAACCCTAATGTAAACCCTCTCCCTACCCTGACCGAACCCTCATAAGGTCTCATGTCTGTAAATACTAAATTTTCAAAATGGTTCCCATTTTCCTGTACTATAGTAGGCCTTGTCCCAATTTTTACCCTCCAAAGTACCAGATGGGTGCTGAGCTACATTCAAGACATGCTGAGAATCAATCATAAAAAGAAGTACAGAGCTCAGATAAAAAATTCAAGCAGCAAAGAAACAAACATTTTTGTGTGAAGGTGAAAATGTCCCCTGAGAGCTTTCCATGAACTAGTTGGTGGCAGAAGGAAAGATCCTCTTACTCCTTTGCCATGAATCCCTTGATAATTTTTCACCACCTCGCACATTTGTCCTCGTACGTTTCTATTCTGGACTGCACAGAGTTACTGGTTTTTGTCTAAAGGCCTTTGTCCTTTAGAATTGAAGACCTGGGTTTGGGCTGGGCACACGGTGGCTCACGCCTGTAATCCTAGCGCTCTGTCAGGCCAAGATGGGAGGATTGCTTCAGCTTAGGAGTTTGAGACCAGCCCGAGCAAGAGCGAGACCCCGTCTCTACTAAAAACAGAAAAATTAGCAGGGCATGATGGTGCTTACCTGTATCATAGCTACTTGGGAGGCTAAGGCAAGAGGATGGCTTGAGCCCAGGAGTTTGAGGTTGCAGTGAGCTATGGTGATGCCACTGCACTCTAGCTGGAGCAACAGAGCAAGAGTCTGTCTCAAAAAAAAAAAAAAACAAAAGACCTGGGTTTGAATCTTGGCTCTATAATCTTGTAACTTTAATGATCTGGAAAAATTATTTAATATACCAGATGTTTAATAGATCAACACATGCTTATTGGATGGATGGATGGATGGATGAATGGAACCTAATGGTGATCAGGCTGACTTCTAGAGCAAGGAAGGAAATGGCTGAATCTTAATTTTGTTCTTTTTTTTTTGTTTCTATTAGAGGACAATGAGAAAAACTTGTCTCTTGGCCTCCAGACTCTCCGATCCTTGAAGGTAGGATTGACCCCATGTTCCCCTTGATACTTCCTCTTCGAGGTAGGGATCCTCTTACATGGAGACCCCATAGTGGGATCATTGACAGTGACCAGTGATTCTCCTATTTTCAGTGCATCATAAACTTGGATAAGCACCAGCTGATCATGGGGAAGACAGGCAAGGAAGAAATCCCTTTTGTGGAGACATTTTCTTTGAATGAAGACAAGTGAGTGTCCAAATGGGTCAGGTCAAGTCCCATTTATTTGTCAAGAGCTGGGGGGTTCTCAGACAGGATATGGGGTTGTAATCCTGCCTTTGGCTTTCAATCATACCACAAGTTCATGCCTCCTCACCCCCAGAGTTCACCATCCCACAGAACTCTGTAACTCACACTTCAGAATGAGTAGCAATGATACCACACAGAGTGGTGGGGAAAACCAAGTAGCTTTTAAACCAAAATTTTACTTGCCTTCAGCTTAACTTCTTTGAATTTGGTATCATTTCTTCTGATATTTCTTTCTCATTTCAGCACTTCAGAAGCATAACTACAGCCTGCAGCATGTCTGCACGTGTGCACATATACCAGGTTGACAGAGTGAGAAAACTGGATTTGAACCAAATGCAGTAGCAACTTGCTGTGGACCAAGTCCTTCCCTTTAATAGAAGCTCCAGGGGCTCCTTCCCACTCAGACCTCTCTAGACTATAGTCTGTGCTTAGAGATCTTGTCTGGTTATAGACATTGGTTTTTTACTACTTTAATTTCTTAATTTATAGACCCTTTTTGACACTGCCAGGTCTAACTTGTGGCCTATTTCTTTGCTTCTTCCAGGAATTTGCTTTTATTAGTCAAGTAGAGGAGCTGCCAGGTTCTTTTTCTCCATACACTTGCTTCTTTTCCTATAGGTAAATGTATAATAAATAGGAAGCTGACCTTTATCTCCTTTCAGCTGTTTCAAAGAGGTACAGGATACCATGTCTTGGAATTAGAATTTCTTCTCATTTGTTCATTGATTTCTCAATCAGGTATGAATTGATCTGAAAGATCCTAATCCCAGAGATATCATCTAGTCCAACTCTTTCATTTAAATGTCCAGAGAGGCAAGTGAATTGTCTAAGCTCATATATTAAGTCAGTGGCAGAAGGGACCTAGAACTCTGACTTCTTAGCCAAGGCTCCCATGCTGCTTCATTTGTCTTCAAGCCCTAACAGGAGGGCAAAGAGGAGAGAGTGTGTTAAAAAAAAAAAAAAAAAAGGCAGAGTAGGGGAAGAATATGCTTTGGAAATGGATGCTAGAATGATCTGAGTAGCCCTCCCTCCTGTGTGCCAAGCCCACTAAAATTCTCTGGCCCCAAACTGTCACATTTAGGCCCTCATCTCGGTGCCTAAAAACTGAGGGTACAAAGATGCATGAAATGGTCTCTCACTGTGAACTACTTGGAGAAGAGGAAGGGAAAGGAACCACAGAAAGAGGAATACTAATCCCTCTCTGAGATGGAATTGAAGGCTTCAGTAAGTAATCTGGGCATCATTATCAGACATTGATTATTCCCAAGATTCAGTCAGTATTTCTGCCTAGTCTGTTATATGTTTGCAAATGACTCAAGTAAGTGCAAACAAGGGTATGGAAAGGAGATGAAAAACCCCAGAGCATGGCCAGAATAGAAGGGAGTAGACTTGGTTGAATCAATTGGTGGGGAGGCCTACCTGGGGTAACCTTTCTGGGATGGAAGTAGGGAATGAAACTTCCAGGCAGGGAATTGAGGGTTGGGAAACTCTTTTTCTCTGTCCTGTACACAGGGAAGGAGCTGATAGTGTTAAGGACAACCTTTTATAACTGACCCCTCTTAAAAGGTTAGGTGTTTGTTGGGGTGTCAGCTTAGACACACAAGTATCTGTAATGGAATTTCCCCTTCAGTTCAGTCATAGAAGTGCTTGAAGAAATCAGAAAAATAGCTGGCTGTGGGCATTCCTTTAAGATATTCTCAAGTCTGCCCTTGGTTCATAACAGTAGTTTTCAGAATGCTTAATGGATCCTACTTTGAACCTTGCCAAGTACCACCAACTGTCTTGTATCTGGTGTTCAAACTGCCCTTACCAAATAACTCTTTGGAACTCTGAATTATTTTGGCCTCACAGAAGCTCCCTGAAGACTAGGAACTTGGTGACCCCTATTTGAACAACTAGGTTGCATTACTGCAGTTAGTTGTCACTGGGCCATTCCCTAGGTCTCTTTCCTATCAGTCTCTACAAAGGAAGGTAGATAGAAAACTAAGCACAGCCATGGTTGAGAGGCTACCTCTGAAGCTCAGCATGAGTGATCCCAGGGTTACCAACCTTCAGCACCCACTCCAACATCACCCCATTCTCTTACCTAGGAGGGACTTGTACCTTTCCACTGAGGCCTCTCTATGCTCTTCCCCTAGCTATCATGGCAATACTTTGGCCTGCTTCGTATCCAGGACTGAATTGAAATATTTCACCCATTATTTCCCTACTTAAAAGTTCCACTCTGAGCCTTAACTCTTGGCCACAGTGAGGCATGCTGAAGGTTCCTTCTGGTTTATCCTTATTTGGATTCCCTGTGGACCACGTGAGGCCAGGAACTCTCAGGTTCTAGAAAGACACAACTGCCCTTTGAGTTGAGGATTATATGACCCAGAGGATAATCAGATAGGCTTTAGTGATCCTTCTGGCCTCTGAAAATCAGTCAGTGATTTTCCAGTTTTGGAATAGAAATATTTGGGGTAAACTGAGCTTAGGATATCATAATCTCAATGCAGTCAAATCATTCGAATTCTCTAAACAAATAATTGTGTTTTAAACCCCAGGCTTGATAGAGGCTCCTAAAAATGTCTAAAGACAATTATGGGAAGTCTTGAGTTTCATTAACCTTCTTTAAGTGCTGCCAAGTTAACTACTCTGATAGACTATATCTCCTTGATGTTCAAGAGGGACCACTGGGTCTACTTTTTGGGGGCTGGCAAGGTAAGAAAGTGAGATCAGTTTTTCCTAGATCCTAGAATATTCTGGTACCTCAGATTAAGGGTGTGGGAGAAAGGGTGTCTACCCAAGTCATAGTTCTTAGGTAGTAGCAAGAAGTACTAAATCTTCCTTATTAGATGTCCATCTCAAATATAGGGAGTTTGAAAAATATTCTGTCATTTGATATTTCTATGCCAGAATCATTTGAGAAATGAATGTTTTCTGACTTTTCTATTTCCTTACCCTGCATACACAGACCCTACCTGGTACAATTTTCTATTTCTTAGCTCAAAGTATCTATAGAAAGGATTGCCTGGTATGTCTGCTGCCCTCGCTCTTGTGTAATAGAAATAACTTTCCAGGCTGGGAACATGGAGAAGAGGAACTGGATTCCTTGCTCCTTCTGTTGCCAGGCCTCTCTGCATTGGCACTTTATCTATTCAGTGTTTCTGGCTATGTTGGGTTTATTTGTGAAACTGATGTAACAATAAAGTGAAATCTACCCCTCTGTGTGCTTGTCTGACGAAGTCTGTGTGTCAGGGTCCCAACCTGGAAGATAGGGGAGCCCAGGCACAGCCTAATTGAATCAATGTTTCTCTCTTAGGGCCTTCTAAACACAAGGCTTTGTGGTCCTCACTTCCTCCATTGCTACTAACCCTTCAGCTCTGTCTTACTGGCTGTAGTATGTCCTTGGGAAAATTAATTAACCTCACTAAGCTTGGTTTTGTAATTTTTGTAAACCATAAGACAAAAATAAGAATAGTACTTACCTCACAGTGTCAAATGAGGTAACTCATGTAAAGTGGTTAGCATATGGTAGTCACTCAAAGCTTTACATATGAGAATCTTTTATGGTGGGTGAGTCAGCAGTATGTGAGAGAACATTTACTTCTAGAAAGGGAAATATTTAGTTCAAATAGGAGAGGTTTGGGAAGGAAAAGGGTTGAATGAACCTTAATATATAGTTAAATTCATTGTCTAAATGGCATTCCAAATAAATGAGCTTTGCAGATGATGGAAACTTACCTTTTAAGTGTTAATATTTTTGCAGTGTGTTTAAGTAGTCAACAAGCAACATGTTTTAGCTGCGACAGTGGTTATTGCCATCTAGCTAGAATTATGGTTCTACTATTCAGAAGACACTGATGTTCCACCTCAAATGATTTTGTCTTATTTTTGTCCATTTATTCTAAGAATAAAAAATGTCCAAAGGTTTACCTAACCTGGCCCTTAAGCAATGAGCAACAAACTCAATATTTGTAATTATCTCAAAAGAATAAAACCATCAAAATTGTTTTAACAGAGTTAAAATATATACATCATGACTTTTGTTTTTTAAAAAATTTACTACACTTGCATAGTGGGAGAAAACTTGGATTAACAGAAATTCATGTGAAGATGATGTTTTAGTTGATTATACATCATATGTAGAAATATTAAGGACTTTGTGTATAGGAGATGTCATTTGTAAGACAAAGACATGTATATAATTGGTGGAGCATCCAGGAAAAGGCAGTGGTAACATGATTATTGTCTTCAGAGCTGTCATGCAGAAAGTGCTCTTTCTGGTGCCAGAAGGCAAGCATTTTCAATAGGTAGAGATAGGACTCAATTGGAGGAAGGCATCTTCTGTGACCTAGGGACTATGCTAACCCCTGCAAAGAAAGTAGTATCGTTCATAGTTTTGCAGAAGAGAAAGCTTAGGCTCAGAAGAGTATCAAGATACAACTATTGAGCATAATTAAGTGAGTTGTTTCTAAATTCTCTTTCACTGGAAGCGAAAGGTGGGATGATCATTTCCTGGCAATGTTATGAAAGAGATTTCTGTATTGAGTGGCAAGTTGGATAAGGAGACCTCCGAGGTAATTTCTAATGCCAAAACATTTATTCTGGGATATCTTTATTACTTGGCATTGTGGGCCTATAATCCTAGAGCTTTGGGAGGCCAAGGCAGGATGACTGCTTGAGGCCAGGAGTTTGAGAAAAATTAGCTGGATGTGGTGGCATGCACCTGTAGTCCCAGCTACTCGGGAAACAGGTGGGAGGATTGCCTGAACCCAGAAGTTCGAGGCTGCAGTGAGGTATGATCACACCATTGCACTCCAGTCTGGGGGTGACAGAGTGAGACCCTGTCTCTGAAAAAACAGATTTTAAAAAATGGCATTGCGAGTCAAATGTACCTTCTTATTGACTCATCACTATGAACATAGACTCACTAAATTGGACTGAAATTATGAGCTTTTTACCTAGCTTTGAAGGGTTACTGTCTTTACAGGCTACTGTTCTCAAGAAATAAGAAAGCAGAGACAAACTAGTCTGTGTGTCATAGCTGACTCCTCTGTCAGCTGCTGCTTCCTTTATCGGTGCATCCTGGGCTATAATATGCTGCTATCTTATTTTATACTCACCTGTCTGGCAGATGACCTACTTGAGGCTTTTTCTCCCATAGTGTCAAGCATGTGGACATTGTGACAACTGTTTTCTCAGAGAGCTTTTTATTTAAGGTGTGGAATGTTCTGAAAGACTAAGGCGGGATCTTTACCTGCTTTTAGATAGTGACTTTTCCAAAGGTTCTAGCAGCCTGATGGCTACAGGCCTCATTCATTCTTTCCAACACCTTTTTTACATTCTTTCCTGGACCTATGCCTCTTCCAGCAAATTTTAGCCACCATAATAATGAGAGGGGATTTCAATCTGACATTGCTTTTACTGGAGCCAGAGTAGCCTCCCAATTTGTAATTAATACAGGAAAACTAACTTTCCAGGGAACCCAGATATTCCAATGTCAACACTCAAACCCTGCCAGTTGCCTTGAATAGGAGAAGTGGGAGTATGATTGATTTAGTAGAGGTACTCGTATTTGCCAGGGGAGAGACTTGGAGGGCAGAGGGAGTGGGGACATATAATCTTCTGTACTATGATCCTGGATGATAGGAATTTAACTCTGTTTTCATCATTAAGCAGACTAATATGGGGATTCTGTGATGAGATGCTAGACTCCTTGGATACACTGGATGACCTTGTACTGGGGTGGGGACAGTGGGGACTAGAGTTATAAGTGATTCTCCTTTTGCTATCTGGAAATAGGTAAGGATATGAGAATTTGATTGATGCTAGAGCTGACCATATGGGGAGGCAATTACCCTGTTTTTAAAGTCCTGCAGAAACTGTCCTCCACGTATCTGAGCTCTTAATAGTTTCTCTGTGGTATATAGGAACAATTAGGGAATAAAAAATATATTAAAGTGAATAGGTTTCATAAAGATTAGTTGGAGCATACGAGTGTATGAAGAGGACGTATTCTAAGGTCTGAAGAATGGCAGCTAGAGACGAATCTCCAGCTATGTATGCCCCATGGAGAGTAGAATTTTAGAAATGGTAAGGTTCAGCATCAGCAGGTAAGGGGCAAGAGGGAGGACAGGATTAGAGGGAAGAAAAATCTCAGAATCAGCCTAAATTGTTTCCACCACTGGGATTCAAATCTGTCTTGTATATACCAGAAGCCTGCAGGGTGGGCCAATCAGGAGTCTGTGTTTGAGGGATTGAGAAGCATCCTGGGAAGAGTGAGCCAGTCAAATGTGCCTGACCCCTTAACAAAATTCTTATGGACAACTTCTTGTTAAAAATGGTGGGCTGGAATCATAACTTCCTCCTGAAACCCCACTAAAATGACAGCAAAGGAATGTTAAATGATATAAACCCATGAGGACAAAGAAAATGGGAGAATAGATAACAGCATTCAGGCAATGTCAACAAAATCTTTGAATCTGGAAAGCAAAAACAAGCAACAACTGACTGAATGACCTGAGAAAGCAGAAACCTGGGGTGGGGGGTGGTGGATGCCACTAGCAATAAGCAAGCACGTTTGTGCCACACACAGAACCCCAGAAAATGCTTAAGAATTGGAGGCATCAGTTATCTGGAAAGCAAGAAGTAGTGGGTAGAGGGCTACAAACAAGATAATTACTTGAAAGACTATTATAGTAAGTTAGATCCGAGAGCCTCACTCCTTATTAATTTATTCATTCATTCACCTCCTGGAGAAGATAACTAGTTAGAGCCACCAAGAACAATGGGGAGCTGAGGGGAAGGGGAGGCATCCTACTGAAAATGAGGATTTAAAGTTCAGCCTTCTAAAGTCAGAAACCTCTTTTCCCAGCTTGGATCCCAGAACTCTGAAACTTGGCTGTTATCTTAGGTCACTGCTTTCACTGCAGTCCTCTCAAGGTGGTTTTTTCTTCCACAGTCCTCCTATTACTGGCCCTAGAGATGGGGTAGATGCTCTCCTTATTCCTCATTCCTGATTCCAGACTTGTCTCCTATCTTCCCTTAAAACTCCCCAGCTTTGAGTCTCATGCCATCAAATTATATCACTTACCTCCCTTCATTGCTGCTACGATCTACAAAATCTACAACCCCTGGGTCATTCTCTCTCATTTCTCAGTAAGTTTAGCCCTTGGCTCATTTCACTTCCCCCAGCACTACTGACTTAATTCTTGGCAATTTGATTACGTCCATGAAGATAATCCTTTCAACACTATGACATACAGGTTCCTTGAATACCAGTTTTCCACTGATCTTACCCTCTACCTTTCTCATCCATTCACTCTCATGGTCATACCTTAGATCTTGTTATTTATTACCAAAACCTGCAACCCCTCCATAACTTCAGGTTCATGTATCTCACTCTCTGACCACCACCAGCTATCTTCCAGACATCTCCTAGTAACTTAACTCTAACACTCCTTTTTTTTTTTTTGAGACAGAGTCTCACTGTGTTGCCCGGGCTAGAGTGCCGTGGCGTCATCCTAGCTCACAGCAACCTCAAACTCCTGGGCTCAAGCAATCCTTCTGCCTCAGCCTCCCGAGTAGCTGGGATTACAGGCATGCGCCACCATGTCCGGCTAATTTTTTTCTATGTATTTTTAGTTGTCCAATTAATTTCTTTCTATTTTTAGTAGAGACACGGTCTCGATCTTGCTCAGGCTGGTTTCGAACTCCTGAGCTCAAACAATCCGCCCGCCTCGGCCTCCCAGAGAGCTAGGATTACAGGCGTGAGCCACCGCGCCCGGCCTCTAACACTCCTTTGACTACCACCTTTTCATTGTCCCTAACCTCTGAGTTCCTCTCCTCCCCTCATAATCAACTTAAATTCCAGGGCCAATCATTATAATCATTCACTTGCATATACTTATAATTCAATTTACCCCCCCTTTTTGGGTCAAATTCACATCTTAAAACCACAACTTTCATTAGAGCCAACTCTTTGCCTACTCTGTACCTTTACTTTACCTCTGCAGCAACCGTGCTGACTAGTCTCACTTTAAATTCATGTCCATAACCCTCAGGGCCTTAATCCTGCCCAACAATCATATTCTCCTAGTCCATTCACCTTCCCATTCTTCTAAATCAGGGGTCAGCCAACTTTTTCTGTAAAGGGCTAGATAAATATTTTTGGCTTTGCAGGTCGTCGTCTCTTTTGCAACTATTCAACTCTATATATAGCATGAAAGTAGCCATAGGCAATATGTAAATTAATAAAATTTGTATTTCATAAAATGTTTACATGTCATGATATAGCATTTTTGATTTTTTTTCCCCACCATTGAAAAGTATAAAAATTATCCTTAGCTTGTGGACTGTACAAAAACAGGTTTTGGCTGCTATGGTTTGCTGTGCTGTGTCCTAAATTATTTCACACCTTTTCTCTTCAAGCCTCTAACATCTCCTTCCACATTCTCACCCTCCAACGACAACCTTGCTTTCTACTTCATTCATGAAGTAACCAACACACCCATGACTGCATCTACCCTCTTAGCAGCATGTGTGCACATATTCAGCTTTCCCTCTGTTACTGTTACCATAGGACAGTACCTAAATACTGTATTACTCATTGTCTGTCTCCCTCCCTAGATTGCTAGTTCTAGGAGGGCAGAGAGTTCTGTCTGTTTTGTTCACTGATATATAGCCACTACCTAGAATAGTATTTAACACATAGAAAGTACTCAACAAATATTTGAATGAATGAGTACTATCAGACCAGCAGGTAGAAGTTTCTCTAGGAAAAGAAAGATTACTTCCCTTACTTCCCTTTCTAAGAGAAAAGACCTAACTGTCCTGACAGTTGTAGATCTCCTTGGTCATCCTAAGTGGTACTTTTTCAAATTTCTTTGAAAAAACACAATAAGAAATTCCCATTTTGTGGGATCAACCCAATGCATAATATGTATATATGGTGTGTGCGTGTGTGTGTGTGTAACAAGTTTCAGAAAAGAATCGCCTTTCTATGTGTGATGTATTCTGATGCAGTACTTTCTATTTTGTTTTGTCATTTGGGGGAAAAATGTGGGTTTCAACTGATTAGGTTGATTTCACAAACCACTTAATGGACTTGCAACCAGAAGTTTGAAAAAATACTGCAGTATGTCCTACTAATGACAAACCCTGACTATGGAAGGCAGCTATGCTCTCCACTATACCACCAACGCAATAAGCCCTGACTGTGTACACAGAGCTTTCAGCTTTCTAATGCCTCACTCCTACATATGAATGGATAGCCATGGACATCCAGACATTTAAGAAAAACTTCCAGCACAAAAGACAGAAACAAAGACTGAAAAACTCAACAGAGACAATTCAAGAAGCAAAAGAAAACATTAGAAATATTGTCAGAGAAATAAGATATTGCATCCCCCAAACGAAACAATGCTATTTAAAAAGGGGGTGGGGGACCGGGTGCGGTGGCTCACGCCTATAATCCTAGCACTCTGGGAGGCCGAGGCAGGCGGATTGTTTGAGCTCAGGAGTTCAAAACCAGCCTGAGCAAGAGCTAGACCCCGTCTCTACTAAAAATAGAAATTAATCGGACAACTAAAAATATATATAGAAAAAATTAGCCAGGCATGGTGGCGTATGCCTGTAGTCCCAGCTACTCAGGAGGCTGAGGCAGAAGGATTGCTTGAGCCCAGGAGTTTGAGGTTGCTGTGAGCTAGGCTGACGCCACTCTAGCCCGGGCAAAAGAGTGAGACTTTGTCTCAAAAAAAAAAAAGGGGGGGGGTGGAGGATTGATAAGAAAGTGCCACCTTGGAGGACATTATGCTAAGTGAAATAAGTCAAGCACAGAAAGATAAATACCACATGAGGCCATTTAAATATGGAGTCTAAAACAATCAAACTCAAAGAATCAGAGAGTAGAATGGTAGTTACCAGAGGGCAGGAGGGCAAGGCTGTTAGGGGAAATGGGTAGATGTTGGTTGAAGAGTACAAAGTTACGGTTAGGCAGGAGGAATAAGTTTTTTGAAATATATTGCACAGCATGGTTAATAATAGTGTATATTTCAAAATTGCTAAGAGTAAATTTCAGATGTTCTCATCACAAAAAAATATTTGAGGTGATGGATAGGTTAATTGGCTTTATTTAATCTTTCCACATTGTATATATGTATCATATCACATTGTACCCCATAAATATATACAATTATAACTTGCCAATTTACAATAAAATTTTAAAATTTTTAATAAAAATAATTTTTAAAAAAGGGATGGTGGATAAGAAAGTACTCTAGTAAATTTAAAACACAATAACATTTTAAAATTTAAAAGAAGAGCTGGAAGATGGAAATATTTTAGAAAAACAAAGAGAATTAGAAAATGGGAAAGAAAAAATAAAATTATCCCAAGGCAAAAGCAGTGCAGTCCACTTAAGAGAACAGAGTGAAGGACGATGGACTCCTGGAGGGTGTCTCCTGTGTAAAAAATAGACTACTTGATGTGTTTGACTGTTTGGGGAGAATTTGGGATAAATTAATTATAGATACTTAAATGCTAGGTACTTAAGAAAGTTTGCATGAAGAGGCAATTGTTACCTTCAATTAAAAGAAAGGAAATACGATCATATTATGCTAATTGGATAAACTATGAATCATATGTATACCTTTATAATATAATGAATAACGTATGATACAGATATATTGAGGGATGGAGAAATAATACATGTGTTTATGAAGAGGCATTAGAGTATAAATATGTATTATTTCCAATAGCAGGAAGTAAATAATAGCCCAAACTGAAAAATTAAGAACAAGCTATTTAGAAATATGGAGATAAATCCCAAAAGAGATAGCTAAGAGATTTAAAAAAAAAAAAAGATTGTGTCTGAGAAGTAGAAATTGAGAGTGTAGAGGGCTGGGGCAGGGTCTGCTGTTTTTCATTAATAATCCTAGTGATACAATTTTATTTTTTAAATATAATACACTGATAGAAATAAAAATGAATATGATTGATGTAGTATTTCATTTATTTGAAGTAGTCATAGAAGAGGAACTGTTTTCACTAAGTATTGTAAGATACTGGGAAACCAACAATACCAATTTATCACACCTCTAAAAGGAACTAAAAATTCTCCCTACTTTGGTACTAACTAAACTGTACCAACCATGTTTTGTTATTTTAGAGACCCTAGTAACTTGTCAGCAGTAGTGGCACCAGCAGTTCGAGAAACAGATAATATTTTGGTCCCATACATTGTTGTTACCAGCAAGCGATGGCACGGTGCACTTGGGTGGCTTTACAGGCAGCAAAAAGCAGAAAATATAAAGGGGGCTGAGTAGAAGGGAGCATACTAGCACACAATAAAGGAGAACACTCATATAAGACATTTCCAGGATGTGCTCAGAAATAACTGGAAGGAATTCTGTGTGTGTATCCCTGGCCATAACCAGCAGAAGCACAATCCAAGAAAATCATCCCGATCAATGCTGTGCATGACTCCAGTTTGTTCTCCTGGACTGGTGTGGCCTTGGCTAGCGCTGGATAGATCAGAAAGTATGGGGCGGAGGAATAAGAAAGAAAGGGGCCTCTAGAGAGCAATTTGATCACTGGAAGGGAGAGGAAATGGGGGCCTGCAGAGCTGGTAAAGCCTTGGTCCCAGATATATTTGTCCCAGATACATAAATTATCACTTGCTTCCTAACCTTCTGACTTCCACGCTTAAATTTAGAGAAGGTTCGTCTTCCTTTTCTAACCATCCCCCACTGCGGGGAACGTGGCCAGTGTTCCCTGCAAAAAACCGGGTCCCTTTGGTAGAGTTGCAAGGGATAAGAAAATAATAGAGAGAAATGGAAAATGGAAGAAATAAAAGAATACACTGAGACAAAGATAGTTTTATAAGTTTATAAAGATTATAGGCAAAGCGGGGAGCTCAGGGGGCTCGGACCTCTCCGTTGGTCTCAAAAAGCCCTGAATGAGGTCTTACATGGTAACTTATAGAAAATAGTGAACAATTGTCAGGGGTAACAAATTTACATAACAACAGGTAGTATCTCTCAGGTTAACAGATTTTCAAAAGGCTTTTACAGAAGGGTTCTACAGATTCTTTAACTAATTCTATTTACGTGAGCAAACGGTTACAAAGTCTTTCAAAGGTTAGTTTCTAAATTCTAAGGTAAGTTTATCATTTAAACAGAGGGGTTAAACAGAGATATGCAAGCTCCATGTTTATTAGGTTATTGTGAATGGAGACAGGTAGTCT
>NW_012150174.1:10535863-10568603 GCF_000956105.1 Propithecus coquereli
CTCACAAAGAAGAGAACCCAGGTCATGTGGGAGGGTACACCTGGATCTGTGCCACTCCTTTAGAGGAATGGAGCAGGGAAACCTAGTTACAGGGAAGCAAGGAAAAGGGACAGAAGAGTGGGTACTGTGTAAGACCACTCTGTCTATAAGTAGAACAACTCTGATACGACCTGAAGGTCTAGGAAGACCCTAGATCAGAAATCTTTTATCCCCTGCCTACTATGGTGACCTAGATCCCACCATTTGCACTTCTTTGGGCATCTCAGCATCATCTGTCATGGTCAGAAAGGAATCAAATAAGGGCCAGGCATGGTGGCTCATGCCTGTAATCCTAGCACTTTGGGAGGCCAACGTGGGAGGATCGCTTGAGGCCAGGAGTTCAAGACCAGCCTGAGCAAGAGTGAGACCCCATCTCTACAAAAAATAGAAAACATAGCTGGGCATGGCACCTATAGTCCCAGCTACTCGGGAGGCTGAGGCAGGAGGATCACTTGAGCCAGTTTGAGCTTGCAGTGAGCCATGATGATGCAACTGCACTCTAGCCTAGGCACAGAGCGAGACCCTGTCTCAAAAAAAAAAAAAAAACAGAAATCAAATAAGGATTCAAGTAGGTGCCTGATACTTTTCTTTGAGATTGACCAGAGGAGCCTCTCCCATTCTCCTTTCCCTGGTCCCTACAAACATATATTGTTTTGATCTCAGTCTCCAGGTATAAAGATAGTAAGACAAAGTCCCTACCCTCAAAGAGCTCACAGTATTTTGGTGAAGGTTGGGAGTTTAAAGGCAGATAAGAGAACATAATTTTAGCTTAATGGGGTAAGGTTAGGAAGGAGATATGCACACACACAGAAGGACTGTGTTTAAGTTAGGGAAGGCTTTCTGGCTTAGACGACCTCTGACCTAAAGGAAAAGTAAGTTATGTAGGGATGAGCATGGCAGAACAAGAGGAACCGACCCCTCCACTTCTACTGAGTCACCTGAAATCACATTCATTTTTTGGCAAACATATACCTCCCCAAACCCTTGACTCTAGTTGTACCAGTGCTTCCCTGTCTCTCCTCTCCTTACCTTGGCCTGAACCTTCATTCAGTCTCCAGTCAAGCAACCATTTTATAGTTACACTACACTCATGGTAGCCACATTCTGTATTCTAGAAAAGTGCTGCCTAGTATCAATATAACATATTCCAGTAGCCACATTTAAGAAATAAAAAGCAAGTGAAACATTTTGATAATGTATTTTATTTAACCCAATGTATCAAAAATATTTAAACCTCGATGTTTTAAAATTATTGAGATTTTGCTTTTTTATATATACTAAGTTTTTGAAAAACTGTATATTTCATACTTACAGCATATCTCAGTTCACACTAGCCACATTTCAAATGCTCAATTGCCATGTCGTTAGTGGTTACTGTACTTGATAGTGCAGCACTAAAATTCTGCCAAGACTAAGTGTACTTAGTGTTTTTCCATTAAAAGATGAGGCCCATCAGACTAAGGCATTACTACATATTTCCTCTAAGCCTCTGTACCCCCAATCAAGGCCTTGAAAATAATTCTGAAGAAGGAAGAGAAGGCCCATGAAGTTTCAGCCAAAGAGTGAGCATTTCCTCTAGATACCAGACCTAGACAACCCTAAACTGATCCCTAACTTGCTGCTGCATCAGCTTTGAACAATCAGATCCACAGTGCCTCAGTGACACATTTGACCCAGAGTGTCTCCAGACTGTCCTCTGGCCAGCAGGACACCCACTACAAAGACTTGAAAATTCACCAAAGTGATAGCATCTTCACAGGGCAGCCTGGTGAGACGGCATCTAGCCCTGCCGCTCCGGTTCTGGTTGGGGCTGGGGACCACTTGCCATTTGGGACTGAAAGGGGCTAAGATATACTTGGTGCAACATCAGACACCTTCTTGTGTTAGATTCTAGCATCAATAAGAATCACATGGAAAAAAAATACTGAGAAAATTCTGTTAATTGAAACATTTCCAAAAACTAGGAAAAGATTTATCTTTAAAAATCTGTTCAGAGGAAGAAACACGGATATTACAAGAGAACAGAATTTGAAATCCACAGAGTTCAATCCCCTTACTAAGCTAAGACCCAGAGGCCTAGAAAAGGGAAGTGATTTGCCCAAGGTAATTCAGCAAATCACTACTGGTTGTGATGAGCCCTGAATCCTTTCCACTACCTCCACTGTCTCCACTAACTGAAAAATATTTTAATAGGAAACATTATGCCATCTCCAGGATACTTCCATTGTACCGACAGAGAGTGACAGCCCTACGAAGACTGGTGAAGTGCTCCCCTAACTCTGAGTTAGGGGTCAGCCGCCGTGAATAGGCACTGCCTCGCCAGGGCGTAGCGCCCTGATTCCCCACCTCCTGGAGTTCTGGGCGGAGGATACTACCGGGGCGGTTCTTTCCCAACTCCACATCTTCCGGAGCCTGGCCTGGGCCGGGCCAGCCTAGCCCCGCCGCTGTGACCCACTTCCTAGCTGCAGGCTGGACCAAGGGGAGGCCACACCCACGAGGGCAGCTCACAGAGACTGTTAGAAACCCAGCGGGGAGTTGTGTCCAGGAGGCACGTGGGCGGCAGGTTAGTACCTAAAGTGCAGAGACGACCCCCGACCCTCTGACTGGGGGTGGGCTCCCCGGAAAGGTATGGCTCGGCTAGTCCCGTCTCCACGGTTAGCACCCCTGCCAGCGCCGGCCGGGATGGGTCTGGCATCGAACGGCTCCGGCCTTTCAAGGGCAGCTGGAGTCCCCCGTGTGACGTCCGGAGTTCGCTGGGGTCTCTCTGGGTGGAAGGACTTTGCATCGCAATGGCGGCTCCATAAACCCTCGTGGCTTCCGCGCCCGGGGAAGACATCCAAGGGCCTCAGAGCTCTGCTGGGCCCACGCTGCCACCCCAGAGAGGCCCCCTTCCGTTCCGGAGCCGAGTGTAGGCCCGAACGGCGCAGTCTCCGGGCCCTTTCGCACCGGGAACCGTTTCCGGGGCGGATGCTTTTTGCATCTGACCCGGCGCACTGGTGACGCGAAGGCCCAGACGGAAGTGCGGGTGGAGGATCCCGAGCCGGATCCCGAACCTGAGCCCGACCCCGGAGCAGGTCTCGGGGGCTCCGGGCAGTGGGGACGGCCGGGCCTGGCAGCAATGGCGACTCTGTGGGGAGGCCTCCTTCGGCTCGGCTCCCTGCTCAGCCTGTCGTGCCTGGCGCTCTCCGTGCTGCTGCTGGTGCAGCTGTCAGACGCCGCCAAGGTGAGTCCCGCCCAGCCTTCGCTCCTGACAGGAGCTCCTCCCCTGCCTCTGGCCTTGCGGAAACTGCGTCTGCCAACCTGCGGTGCACCCAGTTCCCCTCCCAGCCCTGACCTCCGGACACCTAGCCTCACAGCCCTGGCAAACCCCAACTCCCACCCCGAAGCCTCCCGACTGCCTCGTAGCACTCTCGCCCTCAGCTCTTCGCAGCCTGGAAGTCACCGTCCCCACACCACCCCCGTCCCTGACAGTGCCCAGAACCCGGACAGCAACTCCTCACCTCCTTGACAGTTCCCTTCCCAGCTCCGACAGCGCCCTCTCAAACCTTACAACCTTTTCAACTCTGAGAGCCTTTAACTCCAACCTTCCCTTTTCTGACAGCCTACCCACCCCCCACCCGCCTCACAGGCTCCGCCATTCCCCAAGCCAATACGATAGGAAGCCCCCATGTGAGAGAAGCCTTCCCTATAGGGACTAATTTATCTCAGCTCATCCATGAACATACTCCCTTCCCATTGTGGGAACTTGCCCCCCTCCTGGCAGGCTTCCCTCCCAGTAAGGCCTACAAAGTATCTCTCACCAGCTTCATGTTCTCATCTAACTCCCTCCACGGCCTCTTGGTCCCTTTTTTGCCTTCTCTCTTCCTTATAATTTAGTGCATAAGAGAAGAACCAAACTGCTAGAGAGGGGAGGTTGTGGCCTTCTCCCTGATTTGGTTTCTTGACCCTCTAGTCCTCTCTTGCTGCTCTTTGGTGCCCCTACTCTCCAGACTTTCCCCTGCCCGGTGCATACTTGTGCTTCCTCTTTGATGAGCTAGCTCGTTTTGAGGGAAAATAGAAGGAACTCACACTGATATGGGAAAACAGAATGACATTGCAGTTTTAAAAAATAAGAACTTTATAATACCTTTAGGGTCTGAGGAAGACAGTTTACAGGCAAGCAAATGTTCTTGATCAGGGCTTCTTTTTGAAACCTTCCCCACTTCCCACCAGAAACAGGGACAGTAGCAAATCTCCTGACTTTCAAAACATTGCTGGCACCCTTTGCATATCTCCCCTCATCACTTTATGTAGTGTATTTTGATCATGTATTTATTTGTCAGTCTCCTTTACTAGGGTGTGTCTGATTATGGGCAGGAACCATGTTTTATCTGAATTCGCCTCATTGAGCATGAGGTCTGGCACAGAGCAAATGCTCACTAAGTGGTTTATGAATTGTTAACAGCTCTGCCAGATGTATCACTGTACATAGGAGCAGTGGGCATGGTCCTCTGGAGACTAATGAGCCACTGCCTCCTCAAATAGATTCCCCTTTGCTGAGGAAGCATCTCCTGTTTTCTCTATGCAGATAGATATTTAGTCACCTCTTCCTCCACCTCTTGAAACTTGTTTTGTTGGTAGTTGTCCTGTCTGTCAATCAGGAAATTAGAAGCAAAGTTTCCTGGGAAGGATAGACCAAACTGATCTCAGTTAGAATCAAGGAACTTTCCTATGTACTTCCTTTCTAGTTTTAGCTGGGTGCCTCTAAAACTTCAACCCTTCTGCAGGACTGTGGCCCAACTCCTTTTATCCATGTCAGCAAATTCTACCAAAGGGTGAAAGAATAATAGGTAGAAGAATCGTGACTTTTTTTGTGAATGTTTTTTAGTTTGATTCTTCCCCAGCCTTCTGTAATCATAATCAGCATTCTTATTTATAGGCACAACTATCTGTTTACTATGTGTCTTCATATTGACAGGTGCATAGTGATAATATTAGCATAATTTGATTGTCATGTAACCCATAAATGTGGTTAATAAGTCAGATTGTGTATTAGGCATTATTTTAAAATAATTTTGTGTAATATATACTGATTCATTAGCATTACCATAAAGGACTTACTGCTTTTAAAAACTTTTATCTCTCGAAGTTAAAGTTTTAAATGAATGGTTTCAGGATATTTGGCAGGGGCTGCTTAGCAAAATATGTATGGTGCAGTTTTTAAAAATATTGATGCTAAACTGTCAACAAGCTATACTAAGTTTCCCTTTTGGTTACAGAATTTCGAGGATGTCCGATGTAAATGTATCTGTCCTCCCTATAAGGAAAATTCTGGGCATATTTATAATAAGAACATATCCCAGAAAGATTGGTAAGTATTCTGGATTATTGAATTTCCTATCAGATTTCTTTCTATGGTTGTCACTGTTAGTTCAGAATGTTCATCCAATGTATACTTTTCTTTTTATGTATTTCTTTTTGAACAAAAGTGTCAAATTGTATTTCCATTTGAAAGAGTGAGAGTAAGTCCCTGAGTGCATGATGTAAGCCTAAAGGAGTATAGCCAAAACACTCAGCCCAGGTAGGCAGGGTTTCATGGGGGGATGGGACAGGGTGTGTGGCACCTAAACTACCATGGCTACCTTCCTGTGCACCCTTAAGTTTTGGTGAGGGATCTTTCTCCCTCCTGTTTTTCAGTGGAAGGTAAGCAAGCCACCTTTATCTGGGTTATAATTTTTACAACTTGCAGGTTTTGGCGATAACATTGCCAAGTATGGGAGGCTATGTCTAAAAGTCTCATTTGGTGTACGTGAATAAGTTGTAGGCATGCCAAGTTGGTGATCCCTTCAGCCCTGGGGCAGTCAAGCAGGCCTGTGATGAATGGGATCCTGACTGACTAGCCACCAGCAGCCTTCTCTGTTTATCCCAGCAGACCTTGGAAATGATAGCTTTTTCTACATGTGTCATGAAATAGGTGGGAAGCAGTTGTGTTATGTTGGGACTAATGTGCTCCCTCTCATGGAATTATGATGTTTTATGGTTTGTAATCACAGTGGAAGATTGATGGGATAGGAATACAAGAAAAATAGCTAGGAACTTTCACATGTACCTGATTTCACAACTAAATAGCCAGCAAAGGGTTTGAAAGCAAGATTAAATTCATTTAGTTAAAGATATTCCAACCTGACTTTGAAAAAGAAAAGGCAGTCTTTGAGTGTGGTTACTTTCTCTGATGCCGTTGTCCATTCTTCCCATGATATGCATTTAGGTTCAGCCTAATATTTGGTAAATGTGTTCTTGAGAACTTTTTGTAAAATTCCATGTTCTACTTTAAATAGTTTCTTATTCCCAAGTGATTTGGCTATATTCTTATAGGTTTTATATCAGGAAGTTACTTTATATGATGCAAGAAAGTGCAAATAAATCTTTTTTTTTGTTGAGATGGGATATCACGGTATTGTCCAGGCTAGTCTCAAGTTCCTGGGTTTAAGCAATCCTCCTGCCTCAGCCTCCCTAGTAACAGAGTAACAGGGATTACAGACATATACCAGTGTAGATATATCAGTAGTAGAATGAAATGCATGTCATTTGAGTGGCAAATGAACTCACTATTCAAGTGTTTAGTGCTAATGTTTTCACTAACTTTTTGTTATTTCAAGACTTAGAACCCTATGTCATTCATCCCTGGTTATTGGTCAACGTAGGAAGCTTTGAAAATAAGCAGTTGAAAACAAGACTTGTTTAGGATTTTTCTTCCTTTCCTCCCATTCTCCCTTGCTTCCTTCCTGCAGCTTAGCTTTTTACTGGGGGTAGGTTCCCAATTGGCACCGAAAAATTTTAATTGGCTTTAGAAGGGCAGGCAAGTTATGATCAACCAGGTTGTTATGGCTTTGTGAGGCTTCCAATACCTGTGAGGCCCTAGATATATTTTTACCTTCTGTTTTCTAGGCCTCTCATTTTGTCCAGTTGTTAGCTTTCATTCTTCATTGACTTATGCTGGCTGACTTAAAACTTAAGAAAAGTTATAGTACTCTGGTTTGTGTTGGGGATATAAAGTTAATGTCTTCCTTTTGGCACTAGGGGGAGGTGTTGTCTAGTTCCTAAAGTGGTTGAGCTCTGTATAGGTCTAGTTTTGTTGATAATTGCTGATCAGCCTGAAGCAACCTTCCTGCTTCCTTGTAGCCCTGCATGACTTTTGCACAGCACTCTATTCCTTTTTGTTTGTCCTTCAAAAGAAACAGTCAATACTTACTCAGCACTTAGATTCCCAAGTAATTCTTAGGTATTGTTGCTGAGGCTTCCAAAGCTGAAATAGGAAGCTGAAAAGGAGATAAGTCTCACTTTCCTGAGGTTCAGAGAGACGAAGGGCTGACCTAGGAGGCAGGAGTCCTGGATTCTGGTCCTTTTTCAGCTACTAATTTACCCTGTGACCTTGTGCAGGTGAATTCTGTAAGTGTTGGGCTGAATGACTTCTTTAATTCTGAGATAGATAGCCCCTGTTTTGGGATTTAGTTTCCTCTGCCCATTTTATGCCTGAAGCCAGTTAGATACATGCCTTGCCTTCTATTTGTTTAGAGCAGGCCTCACACTTTTATGGTGTAAGTTGAAGGACCTTACCCTTATTTGAAATTCTATCAGTGGAGATTTAATTTTTCATTACTACCTTTGTTAAAATGAAATTACCTGTTAAGGATGACTAACTGAACTTTTATAATTTATATTAATACCATTTTGGATTTTCTTTCCAATGCCACAGTTCAGAGGCAACAGAACATGACAAAGTACATTTTGATAGGGAAAGAGAAGGAATGGGTCCTAGAGTATTGGGTGGTCCCAAGAAGAATGAGTGAAATAAGATAGGATGCTGTAGTGGAATGCTTGGGGCAGCCAGAAATGCCTAAGGAGGACATGCCTACAGGGAAGAGAATTGCCATGCAGCTGGCAGGAGGGCCGGAAAGCTTTTGCCTACTTTTGCTGAAGACAATCAGAGTAGTAGACTCTTAATAGCTCAGGAGAGCAACAATTTAGTTATTTTTTGGAATTGATAGATTTCTAGGAAAAGATATTTTTGATAGTTTTTTTTTTTTTAAGAGAC
The DNA here is from genome assembly GCF_000956105.1 of Propithecus coquereli. Classification (NCBI taxonomy): domain Eukaryota; kingdom Metazoa; phylum Chordata; class Mammalia; order Primates; family Indriidae; genus Propithecus; species Propithecus coquereli. The sequence goes on from NW_012150174.1 coordinate 10,543,977, forward strand.
AGAGTCTCGCTCTATCTGCCCAGGCTGGAGGAGTGCAGTGGCCCAACCATAGCTCACTGTAACCTCGAACTCCTGGGCTCAAACAATCTTCCTGCCTCAGCCTCCTAAGTAGATAGGACTATAGGTGGATGCCGTGGCTAATTTTTTCTTTTTCTTTTTTTTTTTTTTTTTGGTAGCGATAGGTCTTGCTATGTTGCCCATAGGAGTCTCAAACTCCTGGCCTCAAGCAATTCTCCTGCCTTGATCTCTTGTTGTGCTGGGATTACAGGCATGAGCCATTGCACCCAGCCTGAGACAATCTTATATGTGAACAATGCCCCATCTCACTTTAAACCATTTAAAGTAGTTTTGCTTGGTAACTGAACAGTATGACTTGATTTGTTAAGTAGTTTTCTACCCCATTTGGGATTTTTCAGGTGTATTTTTGTAACTGTTAACAGTATTTTAACTTTAAAGATAGACAACTACTATGTACATATCTTTATGGCTTCTTAGATGGTTAAATCTTACTGAAATGTTAATACTGAGAGAGGAAATTATTTCACTTTGCCTTATTGATTATTTGTTCCTTATATTCTTTCATTGGGTAAGTTCAGTGATTAATCTGGATTTCAGGAAAGTTTTGATCCTTGGCAAGTAGAACACACAGCCAGGTTTAAGCAGTATTTTATCTTTGTTTTTTCAGCGATTGCCTTCATGTTGTGGATCCCATGCCTGTGCGGGGGCCTGACGTAGAAGCATATTGTCTACGCTGTGAATGCAAATATGAGGAAAGAAGCTCCGTCACAATCAAGGTAAACAATATATATGTGTGTGTCTGTGTATCTCTTTTCTGCTTTTGCATGGTCTCTAGACAAAACAAAAATTTAGATCCCTATCCCAAAAGGAAAAAAGGCCTTGTGGGGAATCTGTGGTGGTCAGTAATAATAATCACAAAGATTTCTGCTGTGATTGACCCTGTGGGAGAGCTCCTGCTCCAACAGAGTGCTATATACTGTAGAGAAATCCTCACTGTACTATTTTTCTAACATATTTTTTGATGTATAATTTATATTCCCTAAAAGTCACTCATTATAAGTGTATAATTTTATAAATTTTAGCAAATTCAAAACTTTTTAAAATCCAGTTTTAAAACATTCCCATCACCCCAAAAAGATCCCTCATGCCCATTTACAGTTAATCCTCATTCCCACCCCTACCCCCCAACAATCACTATTCTGCTTCTGTCTCTACATATCTAGACATTTCATATAAATGGATTATATATGTGGTATGACAATGTGGTCTTCTGTGACTGGCTTCTTTCACTTAGCATAATATTTACCCAAGTTGTAGCATGTATCAGTATGTCATTCCTTTTTATTCCTGAATAGCATTCCATTCTGTGAATATCCATTCATCAATTGATAGACACTTGGATTATTTCCAAATTTTTACTATGATGAATAATACTATCATGAATATCTGTGTACATGTCTTTGTGTGGATATATGTTTTCCTTTCTCTTGGGTAAATTTCTTAGAGTGATAAGTTTATGTTTAACTTTTTAAGAGACTGTCAGATTGTTTTCCAAAGTGGTTATACCATTTTACATTCCCACCAGCAGTGTATATAAGGGCTCAGTCTCTCCATACCTTTGCCAACACTTGGTATTGTCTATTTATTTTATGGCCATTCTAGTGGGTATGTCACACTGTACTTTTTGTCAGCTCATGAATTAAGATCCCAAGAAAATCTCTGGCTTAGAAAGTATTTTTGTATATCTAAATTGATCTAAAAGAGTATTCTGTTGAAATTCACCTGAATTACATTTTCTGTTGGGGTTCCTTTAACTTGTTTTGGCAGCAGTGCTGCTGAATCTAGGACACTGTGTTCTGTTGAAAAAAGAAATCTGCTGTGCTAGCCTTGGTGACAAGTCATTAGCAGTAGGTGAAGATGGAGCTTTGAAGACTCTCAAAATGGATCCTAAAGACAAAATGCTTCCTTTCCTCTTTTTCTTTAGTACTTTGGTGAAGAGTTTCTTATATTAGTATCTGGTTTGTATAGAAATCATATAGGCTTAGCAGATAATCAGTCTGCTTTACTATCAATATACAAAATTCTTATTTCTTGAGATTTAACTTCTTGAGCAGAGATATAACTTCTTTTCTTTTCTTTTTTTTTCTGCAAAACACCACAGATTGATACTGAGAGATGTAACTTATTTTCAATTTCCTTTAGGTTACCATTATAATTTATCTCTCTATTTTGGGCCTTCTACTTCTATACATGGTATATCTTACTCTGGTTGAGCCCATACTGAAGAGGCGCCTCTTTGGACACTCACAGTTGATACAGAGTGATGACGATGTTGGGGTAAGTTCGCCACCTGTCCTAGCTGTGCATGGCCAGTCTCTGTCATCATCTGATGTAAAGTGCAGGTGAAAAATAGTCACACATAGAAATTCGCTTGCTGGAGCAGATCCTCAGCTAGAGAAGCTAAAGACAGTTCTAATTTTAGTATATTTCTTTGAGGAAATTGCTCTATATTATAAGGCCATAAATGTGGTGTTTTAAACTGATGATTCTTGGTAAGTGTGCTACACAAGGCCTTGCTTTCGGCACCAAAGGCACAATTTTCACTGACTTCCCATGTTTACATTGAGAAAAAGCATCTGAGATAGTTTCTTCTCAAGCTCCTGCCTGAAACACCGTTCCTATCAGTGTCACCAAATATTTTAGAAGGCAGAGTGGTTTCAATGAAGGGAAGCATGAAGACCATGATATTCTTTTCTTAGTGAAATACAACTTGATAACCTGCTAACGCTTTATATTTCCTTTTTTCTATTGCTTAAAAAAAAAATCTGTGATCTTTAACTCTAGAGAAAAATGAAACTATCATTCTAGATTCTCTTCCTATCTTTAAAACACATTTATATTTGTATATACAGTGGGTATAATTAGTGTATAAATTGTCTCATGGTCTCCTTTTTATTTTTAACACTACTTCATTAAAAAATGTCCAGAAATTGACATAGTCCACAAACTTGTTATTCAGTATAGCTTAGAGAATTATATTGTTTGTTTTACCATTATCTTATTTGGGATTGTTTCTCAATTTTCTACTACTTCATTATTATATATAATTTTTTTTAGAAATTTTTCCTTTGGATTATTTTATTAGACTGTGTTCCTTAAAGTGGATAAAATTCACTCTAGTTTCAAGAATTCCAAAAGTCAAATTTGGAGTGAGCCCTTGCCAGTCACACTCAAAAGTCCTTTTACTCTGGAATAGCTTGTGGACCTGTTAGTAAAAGATGGGAAAAGGGATCATTCTGACTGGATGGCTTGAGGTATAACAAACAGAGGCTGCTTTTTGGTCAACACACTGTTGTCTCATGAATATCAGTGACAAACACTCATTTGGTCAAGATTGAATTTTTTTAGTCAAGAACTTTCATAAGAACACCTCTGCCTCTTTTTCCCTTGCCACTTTTATTAACCCCAACAACATATAATGAATTAACTTGTATACCAGGTACTATGCTGGGTACTAGGAATAAAGAGATAAATAAAACAGAAACAGATATGTAAAAGAAATGACTAATGTTTTACCCCCTTTTATTTTTAATCATGTAAGAAACACGTATTTTAAAGAATTCCAGGAGGGGATTGATAGGGTGGGAGAAAGTTAAGACTAGAGTTTTGGTGCAGTCAAAAAGCAGGCATGGTAGGGCTAATGGGTGAGAGAGCTGGAAGGAAGGGAAGTTGTATACCAGGAGCATTAGAGTCTCAAATACTGTTTCCATGTTCACTTTCATTCACATATTCAGAGTTTCTCAACCTTGACACGATAGACATTTTGGGTCAAATTATGCTTTGTTATTGGGGGGCGGTGGCTGTACTGTTCATTATAAGATATTTAATAGCATCCCTGACTTCCATCCACTGGATGCCAATAGCACCCCTCCATCCCAATTATAGCAATCAGAAATGTCCACAAACATTGCCAAATGTCCCTGGGGGAGCAAAATCACCCCCACTTGAGAAATAATGACATATGAGAATGTTATGTATCAAAGGCCACGTAAACCATTTTCATTATAGTCACAGAGGTTGAAAGTTTTCCTTAAACTACATCCTTCACAGCTGTGGTCCCCAACCCCCCAGGCCATGGCCCAGTACCGGTCTGTGGCCTGTTAGGAAATGGTCCATGCATCACCACCTGAGCTCCGCACCACCACACCCCCACCCCAACCCACCCCTGGTCTGTGGAAAAATTGTCTTCCATGAAACCAGTCCCTGGTGCCCAAAAGGTTGGGGACCACTGCTTTACAGCATTAATATCTGTTCCTGATTTTAGAAATAGATAATATAATACACACAGAACATGAAAGAAATGGATGCACAAATGTGTAGACAGAAACATGTAGGGCAGGCATTTGACTGATGAGGTCACATGTTCGTTAACCTTCTTGTCCACCAGTGATTGTTTCTGCCTATATGTTGACCATTTGAGAACATTGTCTCTGAGAGGCCTGGCTCACTCTTCTGACTCTTGGATATCTGTTAAACAGATTCTGGGTAGAGAGTGTTTTTCTGATCAGAGCTGTAAATTTATGGTAACAACTCTGTACAAAAAGAAGTTAAATTTAAATTCCTGCAGTTATTGCTTATCCAAGATGTAGGTTATTTACTATTTATGTACTTTAAAACATGCTTTTGTTAAATTCTCAGTTTTCATTTTTTCCATATTTGCTCTGTGTAGAGCCTTTTAAAGCAAATAAGTTAGTACAAATAGTTAAGAAGCTCACTGCAAGAAGTCACAATATTTACTGTATCATGTATCCATGGCACATTATCATTATTATCAAAGCATTACATTAAAACATGTTTTGTATTTATTGTAATTTTATCAGGTGTAAAAAGAACAAACATATAAAAAGGGTAAATCTCTATTTGCATTCTCCCAGCATCCATGACCATGTGCAGCTAGTTCATTCTTGTTCTGATAGGTGGAGAACAGACCCAAAGGATTAACTGGCTTGTTTAGTCTTTTGAATTTGTCCCTTAAGAAGATTTTTCTCTCCCACCTTGAAGAGTAGATAACAGGACTATGAAACTGAGAGGTGCTCTACTGATAAACTACATCCTACTTCCCAGTGTTGTTTATGTCAAAACAAACCAATGGTGATATTTTTTCCCCCTCTGATGCTTGACTCAGGAGATATTTTATATACAATGTCATTGAAGCACCATATTCCTATAGTGTCATTTTAATCTTCCTGACCAAAATCTGTGTTTTGAGAAGATACAACACTAAGTCAAGGTTATTAAGCTAAGTTTTTGGGTTTATGCTAATTTGTTGAATGACCTTGGGTCAGTTTATTTCCTTGTGGGAAATCAGTCCTACAACTTTAGCCTTCCTCTTCACTTACCTTCTTCCTTACATCTTTGAAACATTTTGAACTTCATGGAATTGTCTTTTTCATTTTCATTTGTAAGGTTAAAAATTTTAAAGTAGCCTGTAGTCCCAGCTACTTGGGAGGCTGAGGCAGGAGAATTGCTTGAGCCCACGAATTCAGGGCTATAGTGCACAGTGATCGTGCCTGTGAATAGCCACTGCACTCCAGCCTGAGCAACATAGCAAGACCCTGTACCTCAAAAAAAAAAAAAAAATTTAAAAATAAATGACTTTTACACAAGCCATTACCTAAATTAACTGAAAAGTTGAGGGAATCTTGGTAAAGAAGGCAAGGAAAGATTCTTTATAGAAAACTCTTTGATATCTTTCAAATGTAAACATTGTGCAAATGTTTTGCTGTAGAAAAACAGCAGGTTTTATAACAGTATATTGTTATAGTTGTGTATAGAGTTATGTAGTTATGTATAGATTTCCATGCACATGTAGACTCTTGCCCTGGATTATATAATGGAGCTTTTTCAAACATGCACAGCAAAACAATTTTCTTTCCTAGAGGCAAAGCTTAGTTTATTTAAGAGGTAAGACTTGTGACTTGGATCTTATGTTGGAACATTTGGAAGTTTTGCTAACCTGGGTTTCAGGAAAAAGAGATCAAGGAAAAGGCAAACAAAAGCAATAAATTACTATTGAATGCTTTTTGTCGTTTAGGCAGCTGTGTTTATATCTCATTCATAGATAGATTAGCATGGTGGTTTCCTGTGTAATGACTACAAACATCCAGTTGCATTGGTTTACTTTAACCAGGGTAGGTTGGTTTCCTACACAGATACCTGGGTAACCTTTCAATAGCCTCTTTCCTAATGCAGCAACTTGCATGGAGGCCTCTGGGTGCTCAGAAATGAAAGATTCAAGTCTTTGTCCACTAGAAATGCTGAAGTAAATAATTCCTTACTGTCCTTGGTAATAGAGGGTAATTTTAGCACTTGAGCTGTGTCTGTTTTCTTTACAGATTGGGAAAGGGGAGGAATGAGAAAACTTTTGGAAATTAGCCCATTTTGTGTATGTGTTGAGGGTATAGGGAAAGATGAAAACAAACGAAGATAAGACCTTGTCAACTCATCTCCCAGAGTGAACGTGGCTCCAACCTGGCAAATAAACAATTCTAATATAATGGAGTCAGGAAATTAAAAGACAGATCTTTCCTTTGCCACAGATTAGCTATGTAGTGTTGAATAAAGGAAGGAAAGGCCCTGCTTTCCATATCTAAAACATGGAGATAATAACATGAAAATAGATTTTCTTTTCCCTACTAGTCAGGGAAGACTTCTGTTTAACACAAATAACCACTGTCTTTGGCTTGGTCTCTGCTTCTTAAGGGAAATGGTGACCCATGGAAATACCCCTTCATTGCTATTTCCTGAACCACCTACTTCTGATAGTTGAGTTCATTCTACTTTCGATAGTTCAGTGCCCAGGAGTGCTTAGCCAAATAGATGCTCTGTTTGAAAAGTCTACCTGCTCCTGTCTCTGTCGTAAACTAACTGCTATTTTGTGTTGTGTGTTTTATGCTAACCATGCCATCTCTGATGTTCTTCATTCCTGGACTTTTAGGATCACCAGCCTTTTGCAAATGCCCATGATGTGCTGGCCCGCTCCCGCAGTCGAGCCAATGTACTAAACAAGGTAGAATATGCCCAGCAGCGCTGGAAGCTTCAAGTTCAAGAGCAGCGAAAATCTGTCTTTGACCGACATGTTGTCCTCAGCTAATTGGGGATCAAATTCAAGGTGGCTAGAAAGAAACAAGGCAGACAACTGGAAAAAATTGACTTGAGTTTTCCTGGATTTTATTTTAATACCCTGTTGATTTCAAACTGGAAGATTCAAAACTGGAAGCAAAAACATGCTTGATGTTTTTTTCTTGTTAACATATTAATAGAGACATTTTTAAAAGCACACATCTCAAAGTCAGCCAGTAAACCTTTTCCTATTTGTGACTTTTACTAGTAAAAATAAATCTGCCTGTAAATTATCTTGAAGTCCTTTACCTGGAACAAGCACTCTCTTTTTCACCACAGTTTTAACTTGATTTTCAAGATAATTTTCAGGTGTTTTTGTTTTTCGGTGGGAGAGGGGAGGGATTCCTGGGAAGTGCTTAACAACTTTTTTCAAGTCACTTTACTAAACAAACATTTGTAAATAGACCTTACTCTATTTTCAAGTTTTGTTTTATCTTCTGCAATATAGCCAGCCTCATCAAAGTGCTGACTACCCATTTGACTTTTGCACTGACTATATTGTCTAGGTATCTGGTTGGCCCGTGGCTGCACTTCATGGTAAACTGGATCTGAAATGCCTGATGGCTCCTAACAAATGCAGATTTTCTTCATGTACTGTGATGTCTGATGCAACGCATCCTAGAACAAACTGGCCATTTGCTAGTTTACTCTAATGACTAAACATAGTCTTGGTGTGTGTGGTCTTTCTCATCTTCTAGTATCTTCAAGGACAAATCCTATGGACTTGGACACTGGCAATAAGGAAATTTTCTTTTAAACCCAAGCCTCCCTGGATTGATAATATACACATATTTGTCAGCATTTCCGGTCGGTCATGTTGAGAGGCAGCTGTTTGAACTCTTGTGTGTGCAGCTTTGAACTAGGACTAGGGTTCTGGGTGCCTCTCTCTGAAAGGTATAACAGTTATTGGATAACTGGCCTTTTCCTTCCTATGTCTTCTTTGGAATGTAACAATAAAAATAATTTTTGAAACATCTATTAGTGTATCTATGTTTCCCAGCCTTTTTCTCCTCTCACTTTTGCTGTACGATGAGCTCGAAGATACATTTTGAACCCTCTTGTGAGACTACTGTTTTATACCAATCTAATCATGAAACATGGGTATTAAATTATCTATGTTTGCATGTGCAGAGAGATAGACAAATATTTTGTTAAATTGAGAGATTTAAAATTCCTGAATGAGTGCTTGTTCTAAGAAATTCTTGGCAAAAATTATATTAGAATTAAATTATATTAAATTCATAAGGGTAAAGTTTTAGGAGCTGTTGGGTTTTTGGGGAGTAGAGGGGTTTGGTTAGCACTCACAAATCTAACCTAAAATTATTGATTTTATTGTTAATATTAAAAGATTTAGGTTCAACCATGACCAAGTAGGATTTATCCCAACAAGGATGGTTTAACATTCAAAAATAATATAATCCATCGGCTGGGCGAGGTGGCTCACACCTGTAATCCTATCACTCCAGGAGGCTGAAGGGAAGGATCACTCGAGCTCAGGAGTTCCAGACCAGCCTAAGCAAGAGCAAGACCCCACCTCTACTAAAAATAGAAAAATTACTCTGGGAGGCCGAGGCGGGCGGATTGCTTGAGCTCAGGAGTTCAAAACCAGCCTGAGCAAGAGTGAGACCCCGTCTCTACTAAAAATAGAAAGAAATTAATCAGACAACTAAAAATATATAGAAAAAATTAGCCGGGCATGGTGGCGCATGCCTGTAGTCCCAGCTACTCGGGAGGCTGAGGCAGAAGGATTGCTTGAGCCCAGGAGTTTGAGGTTGCTGTGAGCTAGGCTGACGCCACGGCACTCACTGTAGCCCGGGCAAAAGAGCTGAGACTCTGTCTCAAAAAAAAAAAAAAAAAGAAAAATAGAAAAATTAGCCAAGCATCATGGTGTGTACCTGTAGTCCCAGCTACTTCAGAGGTTGAGGCAGGAGGATCACTTGAGCCCAGGAGTTTGAGGATGCAGTGAGCTACAATGATGCCACTGCACTCTAGCCAGGGTGAAAGAGCAGGACTGTCTCAAAAAAAAAATATGTATATATATAAAATCCATCACATGTAAAGAAGAAAAATAGATACAGAAAAAGCATTTGACAAAATTCAACCCTATTCATGATAAAAACTCAGCAAACTAGGAATAGAATGGAACTTCCTCAACTTGATAAAGAACATCTACAAAAAATCTACCTCTAACATCATACTTAATGATGAAAAACTAGAAGCTTACTCACTAAGATCAGAAATAAGGCAAGAATATCTTCTCTCACCACTCCATTTCAACAGTGTGCTGGAAGTCCTAGCTAATGCTCTAAGACAAGAAAAGGAAATAACAGGTATACAGATTGGGAAGGAAGAAAAAACTGTCTTTGCTTACAGATGACATGGTTGTCTGTAGAAAACCCAAAAATACCAACAACAGAACTGGAACTATAATAATAAGTGATTATAGCAAGGTTGCAGGATACAAGTTGAATACACAAAAGTCAATCACTTTCCTATATATCAGCACTGGAATTTGAAATTAAAAACAATACCATTTACATTAGCACCCCCAAAATGAAATACGTATAAATCTAACAAAATATGTATAAGATCTGTATAAAGAAAAACTTCAAAACTCTGGTTTAAAAAAATCAAAGAACTAAATAAGAGGTATTCCATGTTTGTGGATAGGAAGGCTCAATATTATCAAGGTGTCAGTTCTTTCCAAATTCATCTACAGATTCAGTGCGATCCCAGTAAAATCCCAGAAAGTTATTTTGTAGATATTAACAAACTTATTCTAAAGTTTATACAGAAAGGCAAAAGACCCAGACCCAGCTAACACAATATTAAAGGAGAACAACAAAGTCAGAAAACCGACACTACCCAACTTTGAGATTTACTATAAAGCTATAGTCATCAAGACCAAAAAAAAAAAGACAAATAGATCAATGGAACACAATAGAGCCCAGATATAGACCTACATAAATATAGTTATCTGATCTTTGACAAAGGAGCAAAAGCAATACAATAGAGAAAAGATAGTCTTTTGAACAAATGGTGCTAGAACAACTGGACATCCACATGCAAAAAAAATGAATCTAGACACAGACCTTACACTCTTCACAAAGATTAACTGAAAATGGATCATAAGCCTACATGTAAAATGAAAAACTATAAAACTTCTAGAAAAGGAAATCTAGATGGTGATGACTTTCTGGATAGAACACCAAAGTTATGATCCTTGAAAGAAATAATTGATAAGACAGACTTTATTCAAATTTAAAACTTCTATGAAAGACGCTGTCAAGAGCTTGAAAAGACAAGCCACAGATCAGGAGAAAATATTTGCAAAAGACATATCTGATAAAGGGCTATTATCCAAAATACACAAAGAAAACTTAAAACTCAATAAGAAAACAAAAAATTTGATTTAAAAAACGGGCAGAAGTCCTTAACAGACACCTCACTAAAGAAAATACATGGGGGGGCGGGGACAAGGGCAACATACGTAACCTAAACATCTGTACCCCCATAATATGCTGAAATAAAAAAAAAAAGGTAAAAAAAAAAAACGTAAAGAAGATACACAGATGTCAAATAAGCATATGAAAAGATGCTCCACCTCATATCGTCAGGGAAATGCAAATTACAACAAGATACCACTACACACCTATTAGCATGGCCAAAATCAGAACACAACAACAAATGCTCTGGAGGATATGAAGCAACAGGAACTTTCATTTATTGCTGATGGGAATGCAAAATGATACAGCAACTTTGGAAGAGAGTTTGACAGTTTCTTACAAAACTAAATATATGATCCAGCAATCACACTGTTTAGTAAAATAATTACCCAAACAAATCTTATGTCCATAAAAAACCTGCACACAGATGTTTATAGCAGCTTTATTCATAATTGCCGAAAGTTGGAAACAAGCAAGATGTCCTTCAGTAGATGAAGGGATAAATAAATTGTGGTATATTCAGACAATGGAATATCATTCAGCTCCCCCCCCCAAAAAAAATGAGCTTTCAAGCCACAAAAAGACATGGAAGAAGCTCAAATGCATATTACTAAGTGAAAACAGCCAATATGAAAAGGCTAGATATGGTATAATTCCAACTATGTGACATTCTAGAAAAACCAAAACCGTGGAGACAGCAAAAGGAACAGTGGTTGCTAGGGGTTAGGGAGGCGAGAGGGGTGAATAGTCAGACCACAGAGAATGTTTAGGGCAGTGAAACTATTCTGTATGATACTACAATGGTGGATACGTGTCATATATTTGTCAAAACCCATAAAATGTAAATGTATACTACCAAGAGTGAACCTAATGTAAACAATGGACTTTGGGTGATAATGATGTCAATGTGGGTTCATCAGTTCTAACAAAGGTGACACTATGGTGTGGGGTGTTAATACTGTGCATGTATGGGGACAGGGAGTATAAGGGAACTCTCTGTACTTTCTGTTCCATTTTGCTGTGAATCAAAAACCGCTTTAAAAAATAAAGTCTACTTAAGAGGAAAAAAGAGAATAGGTATTAAAAAAAAAGATGTAAGTTCATATTGACCGTCCTAGTTCTGGCCTTAATCTCTATCTATTAATAAAGAATCTTGACCAATATTGGCACATTATGAAATGATTACTTACAGATATTTCCCATAAATAATTTCGATATAATATCATATAACCCAGATGAATGGTGGGAAGCATTCTTTAAAGAAAAGAATTTGTTACAAGTACCTAGTTTTGTAAGCAAACCTTTCTATTTAGGATTATGTGTTGTCATATCTACATATTAGGTAGAAAAAATAGCCAAACCAGAACCAAGCAGTTCTGTTTAACTGTAAGCTACTTTGCATACTGTTACTAAATGATCACCTATAAATCAGGTTCAGTCTGACGCAGCCCAAAATACAGCATCTTGACGACAAAACTCAGGTAAGAGACTATTCTCAAGAGTGGTCTGTAGGGGAGAATAAAAACATGGTTTTTAAGAAAATCCCTGGGCACGGTTGATAAATGATGAATTTTGGCAGCTGATTATTCCATTATCTTAAACTGTCAGTTACTGCCCATATAATGAAAGATCCAGATTTTGCTGGTGATTAAATCATCTAGAGGAGTGGAAAGAGTCCTGGTTTAAAAGTCAGGACACCTAGGTTCTGGCCCCTGTTCTGCTACTAGCTTTGCAACCTTAGTGACCTATCACAACCTATGAGGGATTGGAGAAGAGGATCTCTAAGCTTCCTCCCAGCTCTAACATTTCATAATTCAGTTATATGTGCACTTGTAGCTGTTTGTTTTTTATATGCTAGATATTTTTTTTTTATCTCTGAAACTTGAAGCTTTTATGCTCAGCAGAGCATCCAGAATCTCTCAGGATTTTATCATTAAGACCTCATCATTTATTTCCCAGAAGAGCTCTAAGACAGAAACCTGAGATTTTCCCCAGATAGCTGTGTGTGTTAGCTGTGCCTGTATCTGGAACCGTGGAGCCAGCACTAATGATCTGTGTTGCTTTCTTTTAAAAACTCGTACTCAATTCCTACAAACACATCTAGATTCCACTACATTTCTCCCTTATTTTCAATGCCACATTTTTTCGCTCTCTTACTCCATCGTTTTATGGTTATATATTCTTCTTTGAAAAAAAGGTGATCATATTTAAATGCTGCTACATTGATTGGTGAACTTATTGGAAATGCTCAACAGCAAAAGCTGCTCATCAATGTGTCTCCAGAGACACTATCTCTTTTTCCAAGAATTATACAAAATATTGTGAAAACCTAGAAAGTTTTAATTAATTACCTGTGGTATGTAAAAATCACTCAGATTCATCGGGGTCAAGATTTAAGATAGTATTTAAATTATCTTTCAGGGTAAAACCATATGCAAAAGAATTATGCAATTGGCTTTGATGGCATCAGCTTTATTTTTTGGTAACCTGTTGGAGTTATTATCTGGCTTGTTAGCTACAGGCAAAAATAAGGCTCTGCTGTTGTCAGAAATTTGTGATACAGGCTCCGTAACCCATTTGCCATCATTTTGCAACTTCTGCCATCCACGTTCTTTATCTCTTACCCTCTAGAATTCCTGGCTTGGGAATTTCCTAACTCGTTTCTCTAAGCAACTTTTTCTTTTTGACAGAATCTTGGCTAGTTTTTAATCTTCCAGAGATTTTTGTTTTATGTTAGTTATTTTAGGTCATTTGGTCAGTAATTTGGAATCTTTCATTTCCTGTTCCTCTGTTTTGATTTTTAATTGGACCTATCCCACTTATCTCATCACCACCCCCACTTCTAAGAAGCCCTGTTCCTGGCATTGGCTCCTTTTTCAGCCTGTTTCACCGTGACTCGGTGTAACCCTTCCCATCCCTCCCCCAGCACCCTTCCCCTGCTGCCCTTCCCGCCTCCACAGTCCCTTGTCTTGTCAGAAGCCGTTCTAGGTAGATTTTTCACAAGATTTGGAACACTGGAATTTTGGTCTTAGAGGCTGCAGCCTGCCAAGTTTTTGCTGGACTCAGGTAGAGAAACAAGTGCCCATATTATATCTAATCTTGCCCATAAACATTAAGACTGTTTTGGGGTTGTGTGTGCGTGTGCGTTTGCTTGTTTCGCCTATTTTTCTTTATGCCAAGCAGAGAGAACAACTCCTCGCTCCTAAAAATGTTGAAACATCAACCCCCTGAGAAATTAGCAGAAAGCCATATTTTCTTCTTTTATGGAGGCTCACAATCAGATTTCAAGTTGCGTTTCCTTTTCCATTTCAGGTATGTTCTTCATCTCCCAACACATGTGCTTTGGATACATCAATGTTTTGATTCTCCAGTGTTAAGGAAAATATAAACCAGGTTTTCTATAAGGTGCAGTTTAGAAAGGGATGCTACACAAGTACTCCTCTTTGAAAAAAGGAAAGAGTTGTGCCTGGTGCATTATAGGTACAGTTGTCCCTCAGTGTCTGTGGGGGATTGGTTCTAGAACCCTCCTTGGATACCAAAATCCACATATGCTTAAGTCCCTTATATAAAACAATGTAGTATTTGCATATAACCCACTCGCCTCCTCCTATATACTTTAAATCATCTCTAGATTATGTATAATGCCCTAATACAATGTAAATGCTATGTAAATAGTTGTTATACTGTATTGTTGAGGGAATGATGATGAGAAAAAAGTCTATACATGTTCAGTACAGATGCAACCATCCTTTTATTTTTTCAAATATTTTCAATTTGTGATTGGTTGAATCCACAGATGCAGAATTCACAGATGTGAAGGGTTGGTTATGTTTTTTTTTTCACTTAATCCTCAAAACCGCCCTGCAGAATAGCTAATATCTCAGCTGAATATAGGAAAAAGCTAAGGCTCAGAAACTTGCCTTAAGGACATATAGGCTGAGTGCAGTGGCTCACGCCTGTAATCTTAGCATTATGGGATGCCAAGATGGGAGGATCCCTTGAGTTTAAGAGTTCAAGACCAGCCTGAGCAAGAGTGAGACCCATCTCTACTAAAAATAGAAAAATTAACCAGGCATTGTGGTTGTAGTGGTCCCAGCTACTCAGGAGGCTGAGGCAGGAGGATCCCTTGAACCTAGGAGTTTGAGGTTACAGTGAGTTATGATGACATTACTGCACTGTAGCCTGGGCAAGAGAGCAAGACTCCATCTCAAAAAAAGAAAAAAAACAAACAAACTTGCCTAAGGACATACTATAGCACCTCCCTGCCTCCCAGTTTACAGGTTAAACTGCAATGCCCCTGTAAAATCTATTGTGGCTACCTTATTACAGTCAAAGGAAAAAAGTAATGGTGATTTTAAAAATGAGATGGATGTAGACCTATTCACAAAGAAGGAATAGATGTTGGTGTGGAATCTCCTAGGTTATAATACTTTATCCTTGTGTTCCATAAAAAAAAAATCAAAAACTAAATATAGATGTACTTTACTCAATTTATTCACAGTTCTATATAAGTAAAAATTTGTGAATTGACTTTTTAAATGTGTTAAGGAAGTTTCTCACTTGAAGGAATCATATTTAAGAAAAATGATCCCTTTCTTATTTTTCTTTTCGGTTTTGCCTCTAGCATAACAGGTATTATTTAAGAATGCTGTGCCTGTGAGTTTGCATGATCACTAACTAGTTCGTGATTTCTCCAACATGTATTTGAATATTGTAGTGTTTCAGTGTTTCCCAAACTTTAGTTATTTGCATACACCTTCATGTTCATCATTAGGTCCCCGTTCCACCTGTACTATTATTTACTTAACTATTTTTCTTTAATTCACATTTTTTACACAAGTGGATTTATTTTTAAGAAGAACTTTATATCACTACTACAAATGCAAAATCAGGATAGTTCACAATAAGTAGAAGTTAGTAAAAATTTTATTAATAAGTTCTAGCTAGATACTATTGCTCATTGAAGCCTTCAATCTGGGGGAGATTAGACAGCATTCTAGTGGTATGAAAGACACATTCTCACCAGACTAAGGGTGTATCTTTGTAATCACAAGGATTGAAAGAGAATTGAAGGAAAATGACATGACTTTCCCACAAGGTGATTCAGTGTTATGTAGTGCTATTTCTGTGTACCATCAAAAAATCCTCTCTCTTACTTCACCCAGAATATTATAACGCCATCTAGTTTTTTCCCCGTGAGCTCAGAAACTAGTCATCAAAGCAGACAAGTTGTTAAAATATTGATCTCCAAGAAAATAGATCATATCTGTTCTCTTTTTATCTAGTCAAATTAATAAACTTGATTATGTTTCCAGGTTAAAGAGGAAATGATGGACAATAGGACCGATTCTAATCTGCCAGACAAACTTTCTGTCTTCTCTGATTCTGCCCACCTGCCACTGGCCAGGTCCTTCTATCTGGACCCCATGGTCACTTTCCACCTGTACCCGGAGGCCTCTGTGCCATCCCTTTACTCGGAAGAGCTACCATTGCTGCCTTTTCCCAGCGACTCCCTGATCATGGACAATTACGGTGAAGCCTGCCCCATCTCTTTCCCAATACCTTATCCAAATTACAGAAGGTGTGAATACTCCTATGGGCCGGCCTTTATCCGGAAAAGGAATGAGCGGGAAAGGCAGCGAGTAAAGTGTGTCAACGAAGGCTATGCCCAGCTCCGACATCATCTGCCAGAGGAGTATTTGGAGAAACGACTCAGCAAAGTGGAAACCCTTAGAGCTGCAATCAAGTACATCAACTACCTGCAGTCTCTTCTGTACCCTGATAAAGCTGAGACCAAGAATAACCCTGGGAAAGGTTCCTCCATAATGGCAACCACCAGCCATCACACTGACCCTATTTTTAGAATCATTTGAGTATTTCAAAACAGAAACAAATTTTAATTTTACAAAATGGGGTTTCTTACAGCATTATTCAATAGTTTTTCCTAAATGTGATTTCTGTGTGGGCAGAAAATAGCTCAAATCTGTGCTGTATATTACTTACCTGGGTTTCAGAGGTACTAAACATTATTTTCTGTAAATTCTGTAGACACTTTGCTCATTTCTTTCAAGAACTCTAGGGGAGCAGGAGTCGCCAGGGCTCTCTGTACCTCTCACCCTGCCCTTCTCACACATTTGCCTGGGGTCTTGGCTGGAGAAGCTCTCACAAAAGCATGTGAAGTACGACTAATGCTTGTCGTGCACTTTGCAGAGGCTTTGTGCTAAGCAATCGCAATGAACCTCCCTTAATTTGTCAAAGTTTGGTGATTTTTATCTGTTTGGGGTTGATAAGAAATCATGATGGGAAAGTGTCTCAGGGCTAAAGCAAAAGTATTATAGTTTAAAAACTTTGTTGTTATTTGAAATTATTTCAGACTCATCTACTTCCTGCACACAGACTTCCTCAGGCAGCTTAGTATAGGGTTTAAGAAGACAGGCTCCGGAATCAAACTGCCTCAATTTGAAGCATAACTCTGCTACCTCCTCTGTCTTGGTTCTTCTACACAAAATGAGAGTAATAACAACAACTCCCATGTGTTTATTATGAGGATTAACAGTGCCTGACACATAAGTACTCATAACATCTGTCTATTATTATTATCATCTTGTTTTGTCCATAGCATCACCATTCTCCGGGTTCTCTAGGTCAGAAAACTTGCAGCTGCCGGGTCTTTCTTTGACCCCTGGGGAGGGCAGTCCCTGACCCATATCTTGGAGTCTGCCTTCAAAATGTCTCCATTCCTTCTCCGTGGCTAGCTTCAGCGCCTCCTTTTTTTGTAACTCCCAGGTCCCACCTGTCTGCAAGCGCAGGTAGGACTCCCCCACACTACCTGTCACACTCACTTGCGCGTTCACGTCTCTGTGAACTCTTCCCCAATTTCCTATCCCAGCCGTTATTTGTTCCTTTTTTTTTTTTTTTTTTGGTACATATTCCTCTCGCAGTTCCTATCCTGTTATCTTTATACACATTCCACACCCATCTCTGCCTTCTTCGGGAGACTGCAAACTCCTTGAAGATTATTCACCCAGTCTTATTCATCCCATATTCCTAGTACCCAGCAAAGAGCCTTGAATCAGGCGGGTGTCAGTAAGTACTCGTTAGTATTTTCCTATTCCAATCTGTCACCTGTGTCTGGGTCATTGTTAACAGTCTCCTCTCTGGCCTCCTGGACTCTGTTCTCAACTGGCTCCACCTTCACTTTGATGCTGTTTCTTAAACCATTTCATATCACTTTGTTGCTCAAACTGCCTGGTGACTTCCTTTTGACTACCATGTTGTTTAAATTTATCAGCTTGGTTTTAAAGCTCCCTACAATCTGTCCCTATCCCAAATATCCACACCTTACTTTTCCCAGGACACCCATTCCTCCGAAAATGAAAATCACTGTCTTGCAAATGCATCCTTCTCTCTTCACTCTTGCTTCCTACTCAAATTGGAATGTTCTCATTTTCCCCTCCACCATTGAAATCCCACTATCTTATTCAGGAATCCCTCTCCCACTGCCAGAGACTTCACTGGTCTTTCTTAGACTCTAACTTTGTATGCCAAATAATTCAGCATTTAGGTATGTGGTTCTGGGCACCAGCCATTCTCCTGACTACAAAGCTGTGCTCTGTGAGGGCAGTCATCAGTTAGGATGCTTTTGGTTGCAAGTCAGAGAAAACTCAATCCGCATTGGCATAATCCATAAAGGGAATGTATTGGCTCATGTAACTAATGCGTATAGCAGTAGGGCTGCCTTTGGACAGGACTCAACACTGTCCCCAAGAACGCATTTTCTTTAGGTCTATTCTCTCTGTCCCTGGGAATAGCTTCACTGTTCCAAAAAGGCTGTCAGAAGCTCTCAGAACTATATGCTTTCTTATTTATGCACATAGGAAGAAAGAGAAAGTCTGTATCTCAGGATTCCCAACAAAAGGAAGGTTGGTTCTGATTGGAGAGGCTCGGGAACCTGCCCCTGCCTAACCAATCCCGGTGGTTAGGGGGATGACATGGGCAGATTGACACACATTCCCCTCCTGGAGCTGGGTACGTTAGCCTCTCTATCCACATGGTGGATAGGCAGGAGTGGATGTGGGGGGACACCCACAAATGTGCCTGCATACTTTTCTGGTATTTGCCACTGAACACAGTACCAGGCACACAACCACAACCACTACACAATGACTGTCAGATGCCTCAAAAACACTAGCCTCCTCCTATGCGTATTCCAGTAAGAGCAGAATCTACACTTCTGTTCCTTTGGTCACCAGTGTCCACTCCCTCCACTCCAAATGGTCACAACACCTCTGCTCCTCAGTAGAGTCCTGTTACAGACAAACATGGCCACACCTTTGGTTATTTCGTTGTAAACTACAGACAAATTCTACTTGGAGACCCAGGCCAGTCAGTGGCTCCCCCCACGCAGCCTCGTGTCTGCACAGGGTGCAGGCAGATCAACAGCCGCCGGTCTCTGTAGGCTCAGCTCCCTCCCTTACAGGGCTCCCCTGGGATCTAAGAGGGCTTCCCACCTAGGCTGACTCTTCTGGCAGCCTGAGCTTTGGGGAATTGAGGTTACCTGGGCCTTTCTCGTCCCTCTCCCTCCTCCCTCTCTACGCCCTCCCTTCTCCCACCACACCTCCCAAGGCTTCCCGCCGCCCCTCTGCACATGCTCAGTGCGCTCACTAGCCACAGCGTTCCTGCGTCCGTGGCAACCTGCTTGGCAACCAAGAATCAGTTGGGCTGAGCCCCTGAGCCCCAACTGTCAGAAGGGACCTAAGTCTGAGGTGGAGGCCAGGAATTTGGGGCTGTGGGTAAGTCCTTTGGGGATCACAACTGTGGACTTGGGCAGGGACAGACCCTAACAGGGCTCTGGTGGGTTGGGGCAGTAGAGTTTGATCCCGGGCCCTGGGTGGCAGCTCTCACCTCTGAACAGGACTGCGGAGGTGATAGCCCTGAGATCTCAGCTCACCTGGGGCCAGAATTAGTCATGTAGGTGACCAGGTTAGAAGGAGTATGTGGCTTTGGTTAGGGGTCAGTTTGTCATCAAAGGGAAGAGTGATTTTATCTTCCGAGAGGGGAATGCTAACCTCTTTGGCATTGCCAGTGGGGAGGAGGAAGGAGGAAAAAACTAACACATATATCGGGCCACTTATGTGCCAGGTGCTTTCCATACGTTATCTCCTGAGCGGTAACTGCAGCGCAGAGGTTAAGTGAGCGTGCAGCCAGCAGGCTGGGAAGAAGGATTTAAAGCTGGGTTTCTCTAAAATCACAGCTCTTGCTCTTTCAACCCCTCCCTTATTTCCTGAGCTGGGGTCCCTGAGGCAGGTGATTCGAAGAAGAAACTGAGCGTCTGCGGGAGCAGGTGGGGCCCCGCGTGGCTGCAGCTGCCCCCAGAGAGGCAGCTAAGCGCAGATCTGGGCCCTGCCCCCACCCAGGCGCCCCCTGCTGGCTGTGGGCTGCAGCTCCGGTAATGGTGGTGCTTGTTCTCAGGTGGTTCCTCGGAAGGCCATGGAATCCTCCACCGGGCCCAAATACTGCAGCGTGGCCACAACTCTGAAGGCCTCTGGCTGGGACCATACTGCTCCGCTCTGGGACCTCTCCTTCACCTGCCCCTTTGCCCTCCGAACGCCCTGGCTCACCAGGCACCACCCCCCGACAAGGTACCGGTCTCTGCCCCTCTGGAGGAAGCGGGATGCCCACTTTTTCTTCCTTTGTTCCTGGCTCTTGGCGGTGTACCATGAGGGAGAGGACTTGTTTCCTGGGAAGGGGGAAAGCATTCTCTACTGTTTGGCCTGTGACTTGCACGGGGTATAAGTGTATTACCGCAGCCTAAACTGGGCCTTCAGTGACCCCCAGGGTTGACCTAGTTTTTGTCCCACCTTGCAGCAGATTCATGGATGTCACAGTTGGCGTGAGAGAGAAGGCAGTCAGGGATGACCAGTTACAAAGTTTCTAGCTCATTTTACCATCAGCCATGAGACTTGCTCTGGCACCACGTGAGAAATTAGTTTCTGTAACCAACAACTAAGGGGGGATCTCCAGGTGCCTCCTCGGTTCCCTCAGTTGTCATCTGTCTAAAGTGTGAATACAAGAGGGCCAAGGAGCCTCAGCCTAACACACGCAGGAATTGTGCAGTTCCAGTGACTCATGTCCATGCCACTCCACTCAGTCTGCCCAGGTTAGGGTCGTGCCAGCTGGAATGGTCTTTAATTGCTCGCTTTCTTGATTCATCTATGTGGACCATCGTTTTCAAGGCCGGAGTTAAGCATCTTTATATTCAGCCTTGCCCATGAAGTTAACAGCTTCTTCAAAAACCAAGACCCTGACTCAACAACTCCCCCAGGCCAACTGGCCCTGCCCACAACATTTTCCAGAACTAGCTTCTCCTTTTACTCTCCCGCAACTCCTCAGTCAGCTCCTCTGTGCTGTCCCTGCTGGAAAACTTCCTTATCCCTCTGACCCCACAGTGCCAAGTGGCCTTACTGTTCTGCTCCTTTGGCAATGCCATCCTGGAATCCCACACACCATCCTAGCATTTACCTTCCTGGCATTCTTTCCTATTCTGTTGTCTAGTCTCAGAACAAGCATTAATTAACTTGAATACATCAAAGCCAATTACATTTTAGTTACCTGGAAACAATTCTCAATGCACAAACGATGGTTCCTGACACTGTATTCTCCTTCTGCCCCTCCCCAAAGTTTCCCTTATCTTACCAGAAGTCACAGATTGCCACTTCCACATGGATTTCTGTTCCACATACCCTCGTATACACATGCCATGGTGCACCTCAGATCTAACTGTGAAATGTGTTTCTTGATGTTTTTAGGGCTTGGTGTTCTCCACCCCCTAATTCTGTTTGCTTTTTTCCCAGGTGTGCCTCTTATCACCCGTGTCTCCACTGTGCTGACCCAGCATGGCGGGGACCTGGCTGGCTGGAAAGAGCTGGAGATGCTGCTGCCACTAGGGTCCTGGCAAGAAGGGAACCAGATGGCTGTTATTACCTGGCTCAGATAAAGGCCGCTCCAGAGGCAAGTCCCTGACCCCCAGCATCTCCCTGGCATGCTCCTCTGGGTGGGCCCTGTCATACCTGATGTGCCTTAGCTATGCGTGTCCAGAAGTTTGGTTTTGTGGATGAGCACAGATCTTCCATGGCTACGTTGTGGAAGCAAACCTGTGAGTGTGTTAGTTTGCTAGGGCTGCATAACAGGATGCCACAAACTGAGTGGCTTCAACAACAGAAATTTATTGTCTCACATTTCTGGAAGCCAGAAGTCCAGGAATTGGGAGGGGTGGTTCTTTCTGAGGACTGTGAGGAAGAATCTGTCCCACGCCCCTCTCCCAGCATCTGGTAGTTTGCTGGCAATCAGCATTCCTTGGCTTATAGAAATGCCACCCTGATTTCTGCTTTCAGCTTCACAGGGCATCCTTCCTGAGTTGTCCAAACTTCCCCCTTTTATAAGGACGTTAGTCATAATTGCGTTAGGGACCTGCTATACTCATGACCTCATCTTAACTAATTCCATCTGCAATGACCCTATTCCCAAATAAGGTCACATTCTGAGGTAGGGGGCTAAGACTTCAACACAAGAATTGGGGGGCACAGAGAGGGTGGGGACATCATTCTATCCATAACAGAGAAGAAAATTTACATTAAAATTACTTTGTTCAGGAAAGTTCAGTATGTTGAATTATGGGCACCAGCCTAAGGGAAAGAGGAACAGAACGTGTTTGCCTGCATGCACGCGTGTGCGGGTGTACCCAGTGTTTGCCTGCATGCACGCGTGTGCTGGTGTACCCAGTGTTTGCCTACATGCACACGTGTGCTGGCGTACACGGTGTTTGCCTACATGCACGCGTGTGCTGGTGTACACAGTGTTTGCCTATGTGCACATGTGTGCTGGTGTACACAGAAGCTCGTTCCTGGCATGCTGCCAGTCAGGCCTGGGCTTTACTTCAGTGGTACTTACTTTTTGAGGATTTTTCTCTTCTTTTCGGAGTCAGATTTTGTGCATATGGATCCATGAAGGAAGACTAATGTAAATTCTCAAAAACTGTGAATTACAGAATTTCCAATCAAAAGTCATTTTATTATTTTCAAGTAAATAATATGGAATTCAAAATTAAGTGTTAGCAGAGTTCTGTTCAAATATAGGTTCTGTCTAGTGATTTGATGAAAAATGATTTGTTACCAGACTTCATTTCTCTTCATACTGAGTACTTAAAACAGCTTGTACTTTTAATTAGCTTAAGTACTTCTCCTGCCCTCTCTCTGATGTTATTCATTTGCTTAGCTAAGCCTTTCCTCATTGACCCTAAGGGCGGTGCGGAGGGCTGCCCTGTGGCCACAATCACTCCTTGCCCATGTGGGCCTCGGAGATGAATGAGAAACCATCCCTAGTTGGTCTTGGACACAGGAACATGTCTTGGGGTGTTGAGAGGAAGGGAGTGCATTGGGGGAAGATCCAGAGAGGTTAGTCCTGGGAATTGCAGGCCAAAAATGTGGTAGGAGGGAAGAAAAGCAGGAAAAGGAAGAGAATTAAACTGATGAACACTAGGGTGCTCACATGGCAGTAATACTCTCCAGGGAATAGGGGAATGGGGGGGGGTGGTAAACCCGCAACTAAAGGACACGGGGAGCATTGTAGGGGGAAGGGCATGCCTCTAACCCTCGCTTGGGTGAGGCAAAGACATAAAGTGTAACCATAATGTTCGTACCCTCATAATACCCTGAAATAAAAAAAAAAAGGAAAAGGCTGGAAGTAATCAAGAGTTGCCCATGGCAAGAAGAGGTGGAGGAAGAGCACCTGCAACCTAGCCGCCTGTCTTGGTGTAATTGGCTCCAAGCAGCACCTGTCCCTTCTTTAGTCGTGGCCCTCACTGTAAGGAAGCCCCGGGGCCTGGTTCTGGGGCATCATGGGGAACCTGGGTGCTCCCTGTTGTGCTTTCTAATGCCAGATCTTATTCTGAGTGTTTTCTTCCCCCCAGCTGGAGAGACAGGGGACCCTGCTTGTGGAATACGAAGCTCCCCTAGTCACAGGCCCAAAGCTACCAGCTCGGCAGCAGAGTGTGGTCTTAGAAGAAGACGTTGTTCGGCTCTCACCATCTGTGGGATATGCATTGCACCCGGGGGACAAGGTGCTCGCACCCTGGGAGCCAGACCGACAGCGATATGGCCCTGGCACTGTTGTCCTGGGCTTGGAGGCGAGAGACCCCCAGAGAGGTAAGGGAAGCTGCTCTGACTAATCAGTCCCCAGAAGGAGCCAGGCTGGTGATCACGCCAGAGGAGAGAGCAAAGGGTGTCTCCACAGCCTAGAGGTCTTAGAGGCCTTACAGAAAGAATCCCTACCCCCTTACCTGCTGTTTAATCCTGGAGCAGCAACAGATATACAAATCATATCTTTCAGATTATAAAATGCTTTTTTTTTTTTTGGAATCAGGGAAAGTGGCCTAAAACTACTATGTCTATGTCGGTTAGCATACCATGGTGTGGTGGGGCTACCCTGGGGTCACACTGGAACTCACGACCCATTCTTCACCAAGGCCCCCAGGCCCAACAGTCCTCTTCTGCAGGGCCAGTCAGCACCATTGCAATCCAGAAAATGACAGGAGGAGGCTTCCCCTGAGGATGCATTTCAGTTTTGACATGAAATGGGCCCTTCCAGGTCACCTTGTAGTCCAGGGGCAGGGAGGCTCATGCAGGTCCACCCAGCAGTGGTGGTAAGGCTGGGCGTGGCGGCTCACACCTGTAATCCTAGCACTCTGGGAGGCCGAAGTGGGAGGACTGCTTGAGCTCAGGAGTTCGAGACCAGCCTGAACAAGAGTGAGACCCCGTCTCTACTATAAATAGAAAGAAATTACCCGAAACAACTAAAAATAGAAAAAATTAGCCAGGCACAGTGGCGCGTGCCTGTAGTCCCAGCTACCCGGGAGGCTGAGGCAGGAGGATTGCTTGAGCCCAGAGTTTGAGGTTGCTGTGAGCTAGGCTGACGCCACGGCACT
>NW_012150174.1:10583719-10610521 GCF_000956105.1 Propithecus coquereli
TATTCACAGGTATGCTCATAGCGCACTGTAGCCTCAAACTCCTGGCCTCAAGTGATCCTCTACCTCCCAAGTTAGTTGGGACTATAGGTGAATGCCACCATGCCCAGCTTGGAAGCTTTTTTTTTTTTTTTGAGATAGGGTCTCACTCTGTCACCCAGGCTGGAGTGCAGTGGCATGATTCTAGTTCACGACAGCCTCAAACTCCTGGGCTCAAGCAATCCTCCTGCCTCAGCCTCCTGAGTAGCTGGGACTAGAGGCAAGCCACCATCTCTGGCTAATTTTTAAATTTTTTGTAGAGACAGGGTCTTGCTATGTTGCCCAGGCTGATCTCAAACTCCTGGCCTCAAGTGATCCTCCCACCTTGGCCTCCCAAAGTGCCCGCCTGAAGCTCTTTTCTTAAAGCCTGCCCAAGAATCCCATGGCCCAGGATTACAGGTTCAACTGAAGATACTATGGTGGCATCAATCTTATATTTTAGACAAACTCCTATTTACGTTCATTCTTCTAAGTTCTCTAAAGCTGCAAATTTACACATTTCTGTTGAGCACTATAATGCCAAGTCACACAGCATCCAGTAGCAGAAAGTCTAGCAGGGGCTCCCGAATATAAGGTGTCCTATCTTAGTAGGCTGAGGGCACAGTGTAGGACAGGTGAGATACATACCTGACCGGTCCCTGTGTCTGAGCATGTATGCAGCTTCGACTTCCCTCTGTGATAACGATAGACATGGGTTGCCCCTCCTTCCTCTGGCACAGATGAATAATATTTCTAGAGAAGTAACGTGAAAGATGGGTAACCAAATAGTCTTGTCAAATTTTCAAAAAACCCTCTGAGACTTGGGCAAAGTGTGGTTAAGGAGGGAGGCAGGAGAGCAAAGGTAAATTACCTGTCCTTTTGACAGGCCTCTGAAGTCACATAACAAATCTTAGCCCATAGAAAGTGGCTGCAGAAAAGGAAACAGCATTTGGCATTACTTTGCTGCCATCTGCTGCCTCTGCAGGGCAAGAACTCTGGCCAAGTAAAGGTGGGCAGGACCATGCTCTCTGCCAGGTTAAACAATTTTCACATCTTCACCCCAATATCAAACATACATATCCTTTCATTTCCTCCCCTGACAAAGTCTGATGAACAGTTCCATGTTTACTGTCTAAGACTCAGACAAGGACACAGGAAGAGAGAGGTGCATTTCCTTGAGATGTAGAAATATAGCAGGAAATAAAACATAAACCCAAGAGCTACGCAGCCCTTATCCCCATGCTTCCCATACGGGGGAGTCAAGGGAGAGGTCTCCAGTTTAAGAAGAATGACCCAAAGGATCAGAAAAGTTACATTTTTCTTGTCTACTTCCTTTCTTCCCCTCCGAGTTAACATTAGACTTGCCCTTGATTATGACTAATGATGAGGACATCACAAGCCTGCTTGTTTTGAACATATTGTAGGGACAGTGTCTGAAATATGTGACCAGAAGAATGAGAAGCTGGGAAAAAGCACATCAGGGCACAGATCTAATGATATATTTTAGAGGCTGCTTCAAAACTGTAGAGGCAAACCCAGAACACTATCTCTTAATTCCATCTCTAGAAAGCCAAAGGGTTCTGAGGCTTCATTCCACAATAGAACCTTGAACTGAAGCATGAACTGACAACCAGAAAGAAGAACACCAATTTGCTAACCTCAAGCCAAAGACAAATATTATTTCTTTTACTGAACCATGAACCAAGTGTTTAAGTTAATCACTTTACAGTAGGGCTGAAGTTATCGTTCTTCTAAAACCACTTAGTACAAATAAGAACATAAAAATATTCTCTGAATCATATCTCATTGGTTAGAATCCTATTCTTTGAGTCACAGGGATTTTTATAAAAGACGTAGAAAGATTAGAGTTTCTTGAGATCTGAAACATACGAAACTGAGAAAGAGGACAACATCCTCATTATAGACCAACATCCTCACAACCACATAGGACTGACAAAATGTTAAGACTAGAAGAGACCAGTCTGTTATAATTCCTAGGATTGAGAACACCTTCCATGCAGGTAATTTCCTTGGATGTTGGCTGGTCTGCCTTCAACATTCCTTCGAAGTACTTAAAGATGATCTAAGTGTACGAATTTGAAATGAGGGACTTAAAAACCTTTGTTCACCCATTTCAATGAATGGTACAAAAAAAATCTCACTTAAATCACTCATGCTACAGTTTACAATAATTTGCTGGTGTTTGCCTCTCAATGGAAACCAAAAAAACAGACTGTAAAGGCTGTAAAGGACTTCAGAAATCTTAATTTAGTGTTACTCTTGGAAAAAAAAAAAATCTTAATTTAATAACAAGGAAGCTAAAATACATCATTCGCTTTGTGTCCTCCCCAACTTCTCATTCTTCTGGTGACATGCCTTAGGTAAGGCTGAGAAAGACTAACTGGCCCAAGGCATTACAGCCAGTAAGTGGCAGATCATGGGTCTGACTCCTGGGAAGCTGCTCCTGCCATTAAACCGTACTACCCTTGACCAGGGCGCTGCATCTGTTCCACAGAACCATCTTTGTCATCAACCACTGATATGGACCAATTGGGGACACACTTAAAAACTACGTTACCAGGGATTTGAAACAAACATTAGAGGTTAAGAGCTAATGTAGAGATTTTGTTTCAACGTATTTTGAAAACAGAGAGGCTCGGTTCTAGTTTAGAGTGATCCTAAACTTTAAGTTCAAAGCTAAGAAACAAAAAACTTAATATTCGACTTAACTGCTTTAGAATTCAGTAAATAAGAGCCAATCCCGTGGCTCAGGCCTGTAATCCTAGCACTCTGGAAGGCTGAGGTGGGAGGATCCCTTGAGCTCAGGAGTTCAAGACCAGCCTGAGCAAGAGACCCCCGTCTCTACTAAAAATAGCCAGGTGTGGTGGTGGTAGTCCCAGCTACTCAGGAGGCTGAGGCAGGAGGATCTCTTGAGTTTGAGGTTGCTGTGAGCTAGGCTGACCCCACAGCACTCTAGCTCGGGCAACAGAATGAGACTCTGTCTCAAAAAAAGAAAAAAAAAATCAGCAAATAAGCTATTTTTTTCCCCACTATTCTGAAAACTCAATGAGAGCAGAGAAATTTTCTGGCTTGTTTGCTGCTGTATCCTCAACAATTACAGAGTTAGGTAATGAGTAAACATTTGTTGGATGAATTCTAAGTTGGATTTACCACCCAGTTTAAGTCCTTGACTGATTACAATCTGCCCATGAAGGCAGGGCAAGGGAAACAGGTAGCCTCTAGATTCTCCCTAAATTATAGAAAGAACCACATTGTGATCCATCAGTAGGTGACAGGGGCATAGCTTTGGTTCACACCAACTTACCCCACACTGATTTGAAGTATAGTCCATGAATTCAGCCATTGTTCTGAAGGAAGCACTAAGGGTTGGGTGTCTTTCTTCTCTCTATTTGAATAAATGGCAAGTCACAGGTGAGATCTAGGATTCCCTACTGGAGAATGAAGCCATTTTGGAACAGCACCCTTTGTACTTTTGGAAAGGCCTCTGCAAGTTTAAGTCAGTAAGACAGATCTTATTGAGAAAGAATTCCAACCCTGAAAGACAGACACACAATTTATCCAGGACCTAAAAGATAACGTTTGCCAGCCTTCCTCTGATATCAGATGGTAGCATGTAAAAATTTTTTTAAAAAAAGTAACCAACCAAGGCTGAGCACTACCGTTATTCTACAGCTACTCAAATGTAAAGAGTTTTCAAAGGACTTTTCTATTCATTGTCCTGATCCTTTCCAGTCCCGGCAGGTCCCCGCTGAGCCAATGACAGGGCTGGTCCCCAGCACAGCGGCCCCACCTCTCCTTGGAGACGGCGCTGGGGGACGGCTGCGGGCCGTCTTTCCTGGTGGGGCATCTCCCGGGAAAAAAGCCCCATGCTGCCTCTGGGACACTCCAGCGACTGCCAGTCCACCGCCCTCCTCTTGGCCCGCTCCAGCACTTCTCGACCCAGCCTAGCCGAGCGCTGCAGGGAACGTCGGTCCACCCCGTTCAGCGCCGCGGCCGCCAAACAGTTCTCCATGTCTCCCTGGGTGGGCACATACAGACAAACGCCGGCGGGTGAGCCGGGTCACCGCGACTCCGCTCAAGCTCCGGGTGGGAGCCCCGGCCTCGGCCGCCCAGGATAACACAGCTCCCCCTCCTCCCCCAAAGTGCCCTCCATTCGGTGCCCAGCTCTCCCCGTCCACTTCCGCCTCCTCCTCCCCCTCCTCTGGGTCGGGAACCCCTCACCCAGCCCGCTTCCGAGGCGCATGCGCTCAGCGCTCTCACCTCGAGGGAGGGCTGGGCCTGGAGCTCGCGGCGCCGGCGCAACAGGCCATTGGCAGAGGGCGGGGAGGGGCGTGGTGGCGGGAGAGCGCGTCTGGCTGCGGCCCCTGCGCGCGCTGCCTGGCTGACTGCGGAGCGCGGGGGGCGTGCTGGGGGCGGTGCCCGCGCTGTCCGAGGAGTCCTTGGGCAGCGGACTGGCCTTCAGAGGTCTTCTCCGCTGCTTAACTTATTGAACCTGGAGTAAAGTCAGGCGGTCTCCTGTTGGGCTAAAACATTGTGGGGAATAAGACAAGTGCCTCCTGCGCCTCTTTCTGCTTGGTCTATATTTTGGGGTATGGTTACTCCTACTGTTCTTTGAGGAGGTGATTGGGCTAAGCCAAACAATGTGGCTGACAAGGTGGCCTTTGGAGAAGGGAGTTTGGTATGACAGCTCGGGATGGAGAGAGACCGAGGCGGGGCCCTCAGGCGGAGGGCAGATGTTTCTGACCCTCGGGGGCAGAGGGCGCCTGAGGAGTGCCTCACCCCTCCAGTGGGAAGTACGGATTCACACATCTTGTCTTGGGGTTCGAGTCCCTTTCAAGAATATTGCACCGTGTTTAAGTAAGGAACTGTGAATCCTTATCTTTCACTCTACTCCGCTGGTTATTTGGTGGGAGATGTAGCCCAAACTCTCACTGCTAATTAGAGACTCAACTACACTACCCAGCGCCCAGCAAAGCACTGATGCTCAAGAGGACCCACTTTAAGGCACCCTGCTTACTGGGGTCGTTTTAAGGGACATAAAGAAATACTCAGACTCAACAAATGGCTTATTAACAGTTATGAGCTACCAGGTGAGTATTAGGATACTGTTACAACCTCCATCTGTACTTTTACTTGTGCTAATTTCCTGCTTTCCCCTCATAAAAAGGATAACAGTGAGTGAAACCCTTCATTATCCTTGAGAGGATTTTTCATTTTGGGAGTATTTCCTTCAGTAAGTGTTTATCAAGTGCCTCCCTTAGAACTTAGTGGTCACATCCATGGGATCCTGAATATCCAGTCTGGAGAGCTGGTTTGAATTCTGGCTCTGCCACTTTTTTGCTGTGTGATTCCGAGCGAACAAATTACTTCTTTGAGCCTCACTTTTCCTCATCTCTATGCCTGGGATACCAATAGTACCAACCTCTCTAGGCTGTGAGCCTCTAGAAAACAGGCGTCCTATCTGTCTTGTTTACAAAGTTTAAGGCGCATCTAGTACTTTATCTGTCACAGTAAGAGCTAACCAGAATAGCTATTGAATGTGTGAATTAGGTTGCCGATAGGATTTTGTGAGATAATTCCTGTACAATGCTTAGCAAAATGCCTTGCAAAGAATAAGTGTTCCATAGATTTTGGTAGCGTTATTATGTGCCACGCACTCTCCTAGAAGTTCTGGAGCATAGACACTGGATCAGACTAAAGGAGAATGAAAAAGGAAATCATGCACATAAAATCTGTAATGCCAGGAACAAAATATTCTGACAGGCCATAAGATTGATACAGATAAGATGGTATAAAGCTTAGAAAGAGATTATGTTCAGCTGGGAGGATCAAGAAAGGTGTTGCAGAGAAAGTAGTATTTGAGCTAGGCCTTGAAGGATGGCCTAGGAATTCGTGAGACAAGAGGCAGATAAGTGCTTTACAATTAGTGTGTTTGGGGTGAGACAGAATTTGATCCTTTTTATTATTTATGGATTTCAAGATTCTGGCTCCATAACTTTTAGCCATGTCTGTGTAACTCGACACATAGTAAATGCTCAATAAATATTAGCTAGTGTTGTTATCTTAATCAAACATCAAACTTCAGTCTGGTCTCCCAATATGTCCTTCTCCTTCTATTCCAGTAATTCTGGTCATTCCAGCATTACTTTCTTTTTATCAGGTTAATTCTTTGAAAGCTTTTCCAGATATTCCCAATTGCCACCTCTGTTGCCATGGGCTTCTTTGGTTTTTTAAAATATTGTGGTACTTATCCCAATCCAATCTAAATTATGTATAGTGTTGTGGTTCATTCTCTGCCAACAGCCTATGAACTCCTTGAAGGTGGGAATTGTTCCTTATTTGTTCCTACATATTCCAGGGCCTGTTAAGTAGTGGGTGTTCAATAGACATTTGTTGAAATTACTCTGATTTAATTTTTAACTTAAATAGACCCTTGTTAGCCTGGATAAGAGTTGTCTGGTTTTGTTTTTTTGTTTTTTTTTGAGACAGAGTCTTGCTCTGTTGCCCCAGCTAGAGTGCAGTGGCATCATCATAGCTCACTGAAACCTGGTTTCAAGCAATCCTCCTGCCTCGGCCTCCTGAGTAGCTGGGACTACAGGCACACACCACCATCCCTGGCTAATTTATTCTATTTTTAGTAAAGATGAGGTCTTGCTTTTGCTCAGACTCGTCTTAAACTCCTGACCTCAAGCAATCCTCCTGCCTCAGCCTCTCAGAGTGCTGGGATTACAGGTGTGAGCTGCCATGCCTGGCCAAGAGTTGTCTTCCTTTTTAACAAAAACAATAAAACAAAACAAAAAACTACCTACATGCATGTTAATGAATGTAATGAGTATTCAATTGTAACTGCATTTTCCCAGAATTTAATATTTAGAAATATATGGGAAAGAAGATGCTTGAAATGAAACTGAAGCCTAAAAATTGACACTTATCTTTGCATTTATTTTTATTTTTCTATTTGTAAGTATACTTACATATGTATACATTTATAATTCGAAGGTTCATGCTCTAAAACACAGATTGAGAGAACCTTTTTTCTCTTTTTTAAGATTGAGGCCAGGCATGCTGGCTCATACCTGTACTCCCAGTGCTTTGGGAGGCCAAGGCAGGAAAATCTCTTGAGGCCAGGAGTTGGAGGCTGCAGTGAGCTATGATGAGGCCACTGCATTCCAACTTGGGCAACCAAGAGAGACCCTGTCTCTTAAAAAAAAGAAAAAAGAAAGAAAGGAAGAAAAGATTGGTTGGGAATAATAATGGAATGTGACCTACCGTAAGGGCTCTTGTGGATCAAATACCACCTAAGTTAAGCCAGGTACTTCTGAAAGCCACTGGTGAGACTTGGAAATGGAATAGTAAATGGAGGGAGGGCAACTAATTAAGAATGTACCTGGTCGACAGAGAAATAAACTGTCAGAATGAGTTTTTCATGACCTCTCTCTTCACAAGGGCAAATTCAATGTGGAGAACTGATAGAAGTTACTTGTCTAGGTTATATGTTTTAGGTAGTAGATGAATTTGAAGAAGACTTTAATCCTGAAATATGAGGAAAAAGATTGGCACTGTATTTTTGAAAAGAAAAAACAAGTCTAGTGAAGAGCAATGTAAAATCTTTTTCTCTATGTGAAGAAGGAAAAAAAGAGTTAAAAACCCAGGATGCAAAAGTGGGTACCATGCCAGAGTTAGACAATGATTTATACTGTGCATACCAGAGAATATATAAATCATTTTATTTGACAGATGGTATTTTTAGTTCTTCAGCAGACTTAGGGGCTTTAGAATCATTAGAGCTTTGTAAGGTAGTATTACAGCCTGAGTCATTAGATCATTCATTTTGCCTGATTACATCAACTCATTGGGTTATTGTGGAATGAAAGAAACTCTATCAAAATTGTCATCTTGATTTCTTTTTTTTTTTTCTAGACAGAGTCTCACTCTTTTGCCCGGGCTAGAGTGAGTGCCATGGCGTCAGCCTAGCTCACAGCAACCTCACACTCCTGGGCTCAAGCAATCCTTCTGCCTCAGCCTCCCGAGTAGCTGGGACTACAGGCATGTGCCACCATGCCCGGCTAATTTTTTTCTATATATTTTTAGTTGTCCGATTAATTTCTTTCTATTTTTAGTAGAGACGGGGTCTCGCTCTTGCTCAGGCTGGTCTTGAACTCCTGACCTTGAACGATCCACCCACCTCGGCCTCCCAGAGTGCTAGGATTACAGGCGTGAGCCACTGTGCCCGGCCCCAAACTTCTGATAATTAGCTTCCACAACCTGTTAAAAATTGACTGGAAGTTAAAAAATTTGTTGCAGAGCAGGAATTATTAGAGAAAACTTTCATCATTTTTAAGACATCAGAGATTAAAGGAATAGTATTTAGGAGATATAAACAGTTGAAATCCATGTAGAGTTTTTAAAAAAGATTACTTTATTGAGGTATAATGTACATAACATAAAATTTGCCTAAGTGTATAATTCAGTAATTTTTAGTAAAATTTAAAGAGTTGCATCAACATCACCAAAAGCCAATTTTGGAACATTTTCATTACCTGAAAAAAATCTCGAATGCCCATGATGTGCAATCAGTTTTCACCTCCCACCTCTAGACCTAGGTAACCACTATTCTGGTTGTTGTCTCTATAAATTTGCCTTTTCTGGACAATTCATATAAAAGGAATCTTATTATACATGGCCTTTTTGTCTGGCTTCTTAGCACAATGAGTATTTCATGACCTCTCTCTTCACAAGGGTAAATTCAACATGAAGAACAGATAAAAGTTACTTGTCTTGATTATATGATTTAGACAGTAGATGATGTAAACTCTATGTAGCATAATGTTTTTGAGGCTCATGCACATTCTAGCATATATCAGTACTTCATTCTTTTTTAAGGCTAAATAATATTCTATTATATGAATGTTAGGCTATTAAGTATGAAATGTCTGATTTCCTTAAGTACTAAGTTTGACAATTGATATCTCCGATGTTTCACTTTGATATTTCTTGTCTTATTTTTATTGTGAAGGTACATCCTCAGTCTTACAAATACACGGCCCAGCTTGTGATTATCTATCAAATTTTTTTTAGAGCAATTTTTGTGAAACCATGGATAAGTCAAAAATTTGTGTTATTTTCAAATATGAGTTCCCTCAAGGAACCAATGCAGCACAGACAGCTAGAAATATTAATGAAGCGTTTGGGAAGGATGTAGCTAATGAACGCACAGTACGCAGATGGTTTGAGAAGTTCTGTTCTGGTGATTTTAACCTTGAAAATGAGCCACATGGGTGACCTGAAACCAAGGTCGATAATGATGAGCTGTAAGCTGTAGTGGAAGCGAATCCATCTCAACCTATGCGTGAATTAACAGTAAGGTTTGACATTACTATTCCAATAATATTGGACAATTTGAAACAAATCAGCAAGGTAAAGAAGCTAGATAGATGGGTTCCACATGAATTAAATGAGCGTCAGAAGAGAAATCATCTTGAAGCTTGCCTTTCTTTGTTGTCACAACACAAAGTCGAACCATTTCTACACTGTATTGTTACGTGTGATGAAAAATGGATTCTTTTTGACAATCGCTATTGTTCGGCAGAATGGTTGGATAAAGATGAAGTGCTGAAACAGAGTCCAAAACCGAATATTCATCACAAAAAGGTAATGGTGTCTGTTTGGTGGTCCAGTGCTGATATTATCCTCTACAGCTTCATGAAACCTGGTCAGTCGATGACAGTGAATGTCTACCCCAACCAACTGGATGAAATGATGAGGATGTTTGCAATTAAGCAGTCAAGATTGGTCAACAGAGACAGGCCAATCCTCTTGCAAGACAACACTGGATCACATGTTGCACAAACAACACTGTTCAAACTACAGAGGCTGGACTTGAAACCTCTCTGTCATCCACTGTATTCACCAGACCTTGTACCAACTGACTACCAATTCTTCCAGGCTTTGGATCACTTCTTCTTGCAAGGAAAAATATTCAATTCTCACTAAGCTGTGGAAAACTCCTTTTGTGATTTCATTGCCACTCACTCTCCAGACTTCTTTGCTGCTGGCATAAACAAGCTACCATTAAGATGGCAAAACTGTGTCGATAGTTAGGCGCATACTTTGATTAATTGTATTGCTTATTTCAGAAATAATAAACTTTTGATTCAAAATTGGATATTTCATATTTAACGACTTAATAGTACATTTTATTTATCCATTCAGCAGTTGTTGGCATTTGAATTGTTTCTAGTTTGGGCTATACTGATAGTGTATACAAGACTTGGTGTGGATGCATGTTTTCATTTCTCTTGGGTAGCTATTAATATTTAGGAGTAGAATTGCTGAGTGGTATGGTAAATTTATGTTTAACACTTTAAGAAACTGCCAAACTGTTTTCCAAAGTGGCTGTACCATTTTACATATTTACATTTTACTTATTGCTAGTGTACAGAAATATAGTTGACTTTTGCATATTGATATTGTGTCCTGTGATCTTGCTGAACTCACTGATTCTAATAATTTTTTGTGTGAATTCTTTAGGATTTTCTGCATTCTGAATCATCTTCTGTGAATAAAAAAAGACTTTCCTTTCCAATCAGGATTTCTTTTTCTTGCCTATTGCACTGGCTAGAACCACCAGTACTTTGCCTTTTCCTCAATTTTAGAGGGAAAACATTCAGCTTTTTACCCTTAAGTGTGATGTTTGGATTTTTTTTTGGTTTTTTTTTTTGAGACAGAGTCTCACACTGTTGCCCAGGCTAGAGTGCAGTGGCATCATCATAGCTCACTGCAAGCTCAAACTCACAGGCTCAAGTGATCTTCCTACCTCAGCTTCCTGAGAAGCTGGGACTACAGGTATGCGCCACCATGCCCAGCTGATTTTTCTATATTTTACAGAGATAGGAGTCTTGCTCAGGCTGGTCTCAAACTCCTGGCCTCAAGCAATCCTCCTGCCTGGGCTTCCCAAATCGCTAGGATTACAGGTGTGAGCCACCCCACCCAGCCAATGTTTGGATTTTTGTAGGTGCTCTTTACTAGGTTCAGAAAGTTCCGTTCTATTCCAAGTTTGGTGAGTTTTTATCAGGAATGATTGTTGGATTTTGTTAAATATTTTTTGTGTTTTCTGTAAACTTAAAACTAAAAAGAAAATATTTTTTGTGCATCTATTGATGAGATCATATGGTTTTTATTTTTATTGTTTTAATATGGTATATTGCATTAACTGATTTTTGGATATTAAGCCAAACTTCTTTTCCTGGGATAAATCCCACTAAATAGTGTGAATACTTTTTATACGTTGCTAGAGTTGGTTTGCTGATATTTTATTAAGGATTTTTGTGTGTGTGGTCATTAGGGATATTGATCACTAGTTTTCTTCTATGTGGTATTTGTTTTGGTATTAGGATATTATTGACCTCATAGAATGATTTAGGCGATGTTCTCTTCAGGAAGAGTTTCTGTAGAATTGATATTATTCTTAAATGTTTGATTGAAACCATCTAGACATGGGCTTTTCTTTGTGGGACTTTGGTTCTTTTTGAGTTAATTTTTGTATGTGGTATTAGGTAAGGGTCCAACTTTATTCTTGCAACAATGACCACCAACCTCTTTGCAGGTCTGTGATCAGAAGCAGCCATCAGCAGTCAGAACACAGATCTCTGATATTTGGAGGACGTGGATAAAAGTTCTCTGAAAATGAATTTGGAAGAAAAAGACTATTCCAGTGAACACTTTGTAAACCGGGGAGGTACAGCCTCCAGTGTAAAATGAAGGTGAGTTCCAGAGAACAAACACAAAGCTCAGGTTTTATAATAAAAGTTTTCACCCAAGTTCCCAATCAGGCCAATTTATGCAAATGAAGGTTCAAACATGATTAATTCTGATTGGTTGATGCAGCTGAGTCCTGATCGGTCAATACAGCTGAACTCTGATTGTCGGGGGTGCTGATTGGTTGGTTTAGGAGAGCTCTGATCGTGGTTTCCACGTCCAAAGATAAAAGGTGCACTTTTTGGGGAACTCAGAGTTTGTGTGACCATTAGTCAACAATCGCTGCTTGGCTCTATTTTAAATTTAGGCCCAGGTAGCCACTGAGGATCCATCTTGAAAGATTGGGTCTTTGAGGTAAGAATGAAGGCTGGGAAGGCTTCCTGGCTCCCTCAGCTTTGTACAGACTGATTCAGGAACAGGGACACAGCTGCCTGCCATGGGGGTTGGGATGGCTACCTCCTACTGTGCAGAGCTGAAATTGACCAAAATTAGTGCAATTTATGTCCAAGCTTTCCCTTGTAAGGTGGAAGCCTTCAATAGAGTCCAGAGTTCCAAAATATTAATAGTTAACATCTGACAGAATCTGCCAGTGCAATTGTTGTCCACTTGGGAAGAGGAGTTCCTGGTGCTTCCTACTCCACCATCTTCCTAGAATCCTCTCTCTTCCACATTTTGTGGCAAGAACATAAAATGGCCTCCACACAAAGTTTCTTTATTTTTACTCCCCAATCTGCAATAGTAACTAAGGCAAAGATGTCCAGTTTGGGAGGGAGTGGCAGATCTGGTGGATATTGGAAGTCATGGCTGGTGGTTGTACAATATGGAGAAGGGCCCCAAAGTTGAGGTGGTTCAAATTGTTATCTGAGGTTCCTTGACTGTAGAAAGAGGCATAGCAGGTAGAGAAGTATATCACATTTCATATTTGTTCCTTGGGTCAGGGAAGCTTTGCTCCCCATTGTGACCAGGCAAGATTGGGCATAAGGTGGGTGGGGCAGAGGGTGCTTCCAGTGTGAGAAAGGAAAAAGAGAAGATGGGTGGTTAGGATTGGAGCTGAATAGAGCAGGTGGCTGGTGGAGCAAGAAAAAAGGTGCAGAAAGGCTGAATAGACTTTATGCAAGACAGGATATTTCTTTGGCTGACAGTAGGCCTTCATAGTCAACACCTAGATTGTTATTATCCTTTCTGCAGTTAAAGAAAGTAAGCAGAGCACAGTGGCATGCAGCTGTAGCTCTAGCTACTCAAGAGTCTGACTTGGGAGGATCCTTTCAGCCCAGGAGTTCAGGTCCATCCTGGGGGCAACACAGTGAGACTCTGTCTCAAAAAAAAAGAAGATAGAGTTGCCCAGTGGCAGTATCATGGCCAATGAGGTTTATTAAAGGTGCAATTATTGCTATTACAATTTTTTTTTTTTAAAAAGGTGTTTTGGGCCGGGTGCAGTGGCTCACGCCTGTAATCCTAGCACTCTGGGAGGCCGAGGTGGGTGGATCGTTCAAGGTCAGGAGTTCAAGACCAGCCTGAGCAAGAGCGAGACCCCGTCTCTACTAAAAATAGAAAGAAATTATCTGGACAACTAAAAAGACATATATAGAAAAAATTAGCTGTGCATGGTGGCGCATGCCTGTAGTCCCAGCTACTCGGGAGGCTGAGACAGGAGGATTGCTTGAGCCCAAGAGTTTGAGGTTGCTGTGAGCTAGCTGACGCCACAGCACTCTAGTCCGGGCAACAGAGTGAGAGTCTGTCTCAAAAAAAAAGGTGTTTTGGTAAAGATGGTGGTGGGATTTTTAGATCTATTTTCTGATATACAGTGGAGACAGAGGGACATGTACTAGAAAATGTTTTGGATTAATTGGTTCTAGACCCGGCTTTCTGACTAACTTAATCTTTGACTACAACCAAATTATTTAACCTGCCTAAGTATTAATGCTAGCACTTACAAAATGAGAGGAAAAAATTAAGATAATGGATGTAAAATATATATATATATATATATTTTTTTGAGACAGAGTCTCACTCTTTTGCCCGGGCTAGAATGAGTGCCATGGCGTCAGCCTAGCTCACAGCAACCTCACACTCCTGGGCTCAAGCAATCCTTCTGCCTCAGCCTCCCGAGTAGCTGGGACTACAGGCATGTGCCACCATGCCCGGCTAATTTTTTTCTATATATTTTTAGTTGGCCGACTAATTTTCTTCTATTTTTAGTAGAGACGGGGTCTCGCTCTTGCTCAGGCTGGTTTCGAACTCCTGAGCTCAAACAATCCGCCCGCCTCGGCCT
This sequence comes from Propithecus coquereli, assembly GCF_000956105.1. NCBI lineage: Eukaryota > Metazoa > Chordata > Mammalia > Primates > Indriidae > Propithecus > Propithecus coquereli. Next base: position 10,597,785 of record NW_012150174.1, read on the forward strand.
CCCAGAGTGCTAGGATTACAGGCGTGAGCCACCGCGCCCGGCCTGATGTGAAATATTTTGAAAAGTGAATTGCTATATAAATGCAACAAAATATTACCATTCTATAATGCTAAAATATTAAGAACTGATGCCAAATGAAAGTTTCTCTTAAGATAAAGCTTCACCAAAATCATGATGAAAATTAATGGAAAGATAAGATTTAATTTACCACAAAATTTCTGCAAGCATGTATAGGGTACATGCTTATTGAGCAGTGAAGCAGCAGTCCCCAACCTTTTTGACAGTAGGCACTGGTTTCAGGAAGACAATTTTTCCCCAGGATTTGGGAGGGGAAGGGATGGTTTTGGGACGATTCAAGCACATTACATTTATTGTGCAGTCAAACCTCTCTGCTAATGATAATCTGTATTTGCAACCATTCCCCAGCGCTAGCATCACTGCCTCAGCTCCATAGATCATCAGGCATTAGATTCTCATAAGGAGCGAGCAGCCTAGATCCCTTGCTTGCGCAGTTTACCATAGAGTTTGGCTCCTGTGAGAATCTAATGCTGCTATTGATCTAACAGGTGGCAGAACTTATGCAGTGATGCCAATGATGGGGAGGGGCTGTAAATACAGATGAAGCTTAACTTACTGGCCCACAGTTCGCCTCCTGCTGTGCAGCCCAGTTCTTGACAGGCCACAGACCAGTACTAGTCCATGGCCCTAGGGGTTGGGGACCGCAGCAGTGAAGTTCATGTGTGTTAAAAGTGAAGGACGGACCATTTAATTATCATAAATACTACAGGTACCATCATTTCAAAATTCTCAGTGCTTTTTTCTGTCTATTGTGTTTATGATGCTAGTTAAACTCAGCACATTGCTTTGTAAGACGCCAAAGAGAATGTTTTTCCAAAAAAAGATGATAGTCTGTTTATCTAGGTCTTCCAAAAGCATTTCCTGCCAGGCAGTTGACATGTACCCTTGGCACAATTTCAGGAAACTATTTGCTTCTGTTTATCCTTTCCGTATACAGCATCTCCTAAGAATTGAGATGAGGAATCTCTTTAATTCTTTTAAATTTTAGAATCATACTTTATATAACCCTTTAGAATTACTTTTTATGGTAGAACAGTGAAAATACTTTTGTCTTTAAATTAAAAGGAAAATTATGAAGGAAATTGAGGAGGAAGTAATAAAAAAAGAAAAATAAATAAAAAGCAAAAACAAAGAAAATGCATCTGTTTTAGTAGAAAAGTAAAAGCCTTAAAGTGAGTTAACCTGATAAAATATACTCAGAAGAATATTCCTTTCCCATAAGATTGTTCAGATAAGTCTCTCAGAAAACTTAATGCAATTATATCTGAACATATAAAACTTGTTAATTACAAGATAATTGTCAGGATTTCCAAAATCTTTTTTCACTCTGAAAAAGAACCCACCATTGAGTTTCTTCAGAAGAGCATGCTTTACTTAATTTGTTTATAGTATTTTTCTTTTTTTTTTTTTTTTTTTTTTTGAGACAGAGTCTCACTCTTTTGCCCGGGCTAGAGTGAGTGCCATGGCGTCAGCCTAGCTCACAGCAACCTCACACTCCTGGGCTCAAGCAATCCTTCTGCCTCAGCCTCCCCAGTAGCTGGGACTACAGGCATGTGCCACCATGCCCGGCTAGTTTTTTCTATATATTTTTAGTTGTCCGATTAATTTCTTTCTATTTTTAGTAGAGACGGAGTCTCGCTCTTGCTCAGGCTGGTTTCGAACTCCTGAGCTCAAACAATCCGCCTGCCTCAGCCTCCCAGAGTGCTAGGATTACAGGTGTGAGCCACCGTGCCCGGCCATTAATATTTTTCTTTTTATATAACATTTCAGAAAGATTTTGTGAAGTGGCATAGATACTATATTTGAAAAATAAATTGCTATTTCTTTTTTTTCTTTTTTTATTCCTTTCAGGGAGCCAATTTGTTTCTAGATGTTTTTAATATTCTTAGTACAGTTAGGAATTCAGGAGTGTATTATAGCTTTATTGTAATCCCAGAGTGCACATTATTTTAATTAAGTATGCATAAATATATCTTTGAGAGAATGGTGGCAAATGTATTAACTTAAAGATGGAAAGTTTGAGGTACAGATAGATATAATGACTTGATGCACACATATACTGCAGTGGTGAGCAAATTTATATCCGCTCTGCATAATGTTGTCAAATAAACTAATTATTACTTAATTCCTTTGTCCTTCCAGAAGGAGCTAAAAATGATTCTATAATTCTGGACATTACTAGAACTATAGGCCACAGTGGATGAGGAAACAGAACCAGAAACTGTGATGGGACTGAAATGCGTGGCATGGGACATGTGGCAAGAGAATAATTTAGTTTGTGATCAGCCTAGGCCTGGGGTCTGGAGCCAGATAAGTGTTTCAGATTGGGAGCATATCCATAAACCAAGATTAGAACAAGGCCATGGATCAGAACCAAATGACCTCTGAATGGCAAGGATTAGGGCAAGCAATGGGTCAGAGACAAAGAGTCGAGGATGTTGTTATACAAATACTAATGGGATAGGTAGACAGGGAGAAAGCAAATGTCCAGAGGTTGGAGTCTCAGATTTAAGTTCTACCATTAGAATCCAGCCCCTCGTACTTCTGGACAACATGGTCTCTCATTTCTCATCCCCCTTTCCTCTCTTCGCAAGGTTTCAGACTTAGTTGGGAGCCTTGACTCTGGCTTTCACACACTGATACTGAAGGCTTATGTGCTGAAATGCATGGTTCCTTGATTTAAGGGAATCAGAAGTCAACGTAGTTTGCTGAGTGAGGTCCAGAGAGTTCTGCCTTAGAGACTAGAGTTATAAGGCCAAAAGTTCAGTAAACCTAGGGTCACCACTGGTACCACGCATGAAAAGTTACCTTGGTCTTGAAAATTGGCAACTTTGCTCCATTCCATGACTTCTTATCTCTATCCTGAAACCATGTTGACTCCTAGGTTGCCTGTCCCTGTAACCATCTGATTGAACTGCCTTAACCCCATCCTATGACTCTAACCCACCTTAATGTTTAGGACTTCCAGCCAGAGGAAATAAAGAATAGGAAATCCAAAGAATCAGGGTGCAATAAGCCAAATGACTGAGGCAATCCTTTCTGTTAGTCAGTAAGCCAGTATTAATATCCTCTTTTTTTTTTCTTTATATTTGTATTTTTTTCCATCTCTGGTCCTTGACTCAAGATAATATCCTTTTAGGGACTGAGCTCATCTTCATCCTTACTGCATTGCCTGTCGTGGAGAAGGCCCTTACTAAATATTGATTGAATTTTGAATTAGAAGGTCTGCAAGAGATAAAAGTAACTGGATCAGAGGAGTGAAGGAACAACTCCTGACATAGATATAGAGCCTGAATACAGTTTTAAGATGTGAGAAGTATGGAACCGTATCTCTGTACGGACCGTCCAAGAAGTAAACTAAGGTACAAAGACATTATTGACCTATCTAGGGCTATAGACCAATTCAGTGCAATACTGGAAAGAACTGGGTGTCTTCATTCCTAGATTTATGCTGTGCACACTAAATTAAGTGGTTTGTAAAGATTCAAAACAGTGCTTAAGTCAGCCTCCCAAAATTTTATTAATATAAAGTTTGAGTAAGTGAAATTTTGAAGATGATGGAATCTAATTGATAACTTCCTTACTCCTTAACCTGTAAATAATCTCCCTTTTTAAAGTGCTCATTATAGTAGTGATTATGCAGAGAAAAAGCCTATGATGAAAATGTGGTATAAAATTGTGTTCTTTGTTCAGCAAGTTAAAACAAGCTGGTCTGTAAGCAATTATTATCTTCATCAAAATTCCTAGCTCTAATGTTTTGGCTTCATAGGCCCAGCACGTATGCCTTCTCAAACAATTGGATGGATTTAAAACACTTATGAGATGTTTGTACTTATATCTTAACATAGCATCAGTTCAACAGGAAAAAGAAAAAAAATGTAAGGTTTGGCAGTAGGAATTAGTTTGAGAAAGAAAAACTAAAACTAAAGTAAACGAAAAGCCCCCAACAATGCTTAATCCCTGTATATGAATGAACATTCTTTATTCAGCCTCGTAATGCCCTTGGTAGCAGTGCTGTAGTTGGGGTTCAGGGGTATCTTTCTTTTTCTTATTATTTAATTACTTAATATTTCTGGAAAGAATTACCAGAGTGCTTGTTGGCCACTTGTTATTAACATTTTTATATGGGTGATACATTCTAAAGAGAATTCTTTTTGCCGTTTTTGTTTTATTTTTGGTTATCCCAAACAACAAAAACAAAATGTGTTCTGTATTCTAAGGAAACTGTTCAGGTGCCTGCTTGGGTGAGCAGATGATTTAAAACTAAATTAGCTTTTCAAATTCTGAATTTACATATGTGCAAGTGATTATTAAAAATATGCCTTTGGATAAAATTGGGAATGCTTGTTTAAAAAAATAATAATCTTAAAAGATTAAAGGTAACTATAGAGTCAACAGATTGGGTCATGGTGAGCAATATTTGTGAACATGTGTTAAGGGCTACATATGAACTGTGCCTTGGGTGCCAAGAGGGAATAATCTATTCTGCCTAGGGGTGGGAAGAAGTCAAAGAAGGCTTAACTGAAGAGGTGGCATTTGAGTTGGGCATATCAGAGATGTTAATTTTCATGGTATGTTCGGGGAATGACAAGTCATTTATGAGATTGAAGCATAGAATGGCTGAAGCAAGCAATGTGATGTAAAATTTGAGGTGTCTTTGGAATAGCCAGGTGCAAATATCCACTAGGTAGTTAGAAGTTTATGTGTAGAAATTAAAAGAGAGAGATTGGAGCTGGAGATAATGGTTTGGCAATATCAGTGTATTTAATTGAAATCAAACAGATAAGATGCCGAGGGAGAAGCTGTGTGTAGAAAAGAGCCAAGAAGAAAATCTTCCAATTAAAGGGTGTACAGAAGAAGAGGTAGTAATGAAAGACACTGAAAAAAAGTGATCATAGAGATAAGGGAGTTGATAGTGACACTAAGAGAATAGAGGAGGTGGAGTAAGAAGTTCTAGATGCTATGGAAAAAAGGAACAGCAAGAACAAGAAAGAATACTTAGAAAGTTGAAAATATTATAGTTGAAATAAAAAAATGATAGAAGAATTGGAATGAAAAATCTATAAAATTTCCCATAAAGTAGAACAAAAAGACAATGCAAGGGACAATTAGGAGATCAATCAAGGAAGTCCAACATATAAGTAATAGGAGTTCTAGAAAGAGAAATTTGAGAAAATGCATGGGATGAAATTTGTCAAGGATGCTGGTGGGACTGCAAACTAGTGCAACCTCTGTGGAAAGCAATATGGAGATACCTTAAAGAGATACAAGTAAAAGCACGATTCAATCCAGCAATCCCATTACTGGGCATCTACCCAAAAGAACAAATGATACTGTATAAGAAAGACACCTGCACCTGAATGTTTATAGCAGCACAATTCACAATTGCAAAGATGTGGAAACAACCCAAGTGTCCATCAATATATGAGTGGATTAATAAAATGTGGTATATGTATACCATGCAGTACTATTCAGCTTTAAGAAACAATGGTGATATAGCACCTCTTGTATACTCCTGGATAGAGCTGGAACGCATTCTACTAAGTGAAGTATCCCAAGAATGGAAAAACAAGCACCACATGTACTCACCATCAAATTGGTATTAACTGAGCAACACATAAGTGTACATATAAGAATAACATCTATTGGATGTCGGGGAGCGGGGAGGAGGGGACGGGTATATGCATACACAAAGAGTGCAATGCGCACCATCCAAGGGATGGACATGCTTGAAACTCGGACTTGGCGGGGAGGGGGGGCAAGGGTAATATATGTAACCTGAACATCTGTACCCCCATAATATGCTGAAATAAAAAAAAAAGAAATTTGTCAAGGAAACAATACAGGAACAATTTATTGGAACTAAAGGACGTGAGCCTCCAGATATAAGGGCCCACCCAATGCCTTGGAACACTGTTTGAAAAAGTACCCATACCAAGGCACATCATCATGAAATCTCAGAGAGAGATCCTACAAACCCCCAAAGACACACAAAAAATACATTCTATCCCCCAGCTGCAATATTAGAAAGAATATGGGTATTTGACCAGTGGGGCAATGGCTTCTGAAATCTGAATCAAAAATATTTTTTACCTATAATTCTTTACCCAAACTATCATCCAGTGGGAGAATAGTTTGAAATTATTTTCAGTCTTGCACAGTATTAAAAAAATTTACCTCCTTTGTACTCTTTCTCAGAAAACCACTGGAAGGAGGTGCTCGCAAAAATGAGGGGGAAGAACAGAGTAAGACGTGAGATGCAGGAAACAGGAGATCCAACATGATAGAGATCGTGCTTCAAAAGGAGTGGAGTAGGCACATTTCTGAGACAGGAGGTGGGGGAATGAGGATACATTTTGACATAGAGGAAAGTTGAGTGAGTTTACACTTCTGCTTTCTCAGTGGTGAAGGCAAGGTTACTTGGCTGACAGTGAGTAGTTAGAGAAGTTTTGAGAATAGACGGTTGCTGTGGGGAACAAGAAGAGGATCTAAATCACTAGGAATGCAAGAATTGTTGAGCAGTATTCAGTACTAGGAGGAGGTTTGTAGTGAAGCCTGTCACTATTTTTTTTATTTATTTTTAGAGATGGGGTCTCACTGTGTTGCCCAGGAGGTTGGAGCACAGCAGATATTCATGGGCACAGTCACAGTGCATTGTAGCCTTGAACTCCTGGCCTTTAGTTATCCTCCTGCCTCAAAGCCTGTCAATTTTAGAAATGATAAAGAAACTTTTTCTGTTAGTCAGCTTCAGTGCTATTTATCAGAGATCATTTTCTCTTGAGATGCTCTGAAGATGTTTTCTGCAACACAAATGGAATTATTATCAGCAAAGGATTTATTTCTTTACAGTAGTGGAATCTCTGTGCTGGAAAGCAATTACGTTTAAGTCACATTTGGTAATAAAAACTATACACACACACACACACACAGTTCAAAGTGATAGCTTTCAAGGCATCTGTAACCTAAGGTTTTTGAACTCTTAAATATCTTGGCTCTTCAAGGCTTGATTAGTTGAAAGTTGACTGATGAGTATCCAGGAGGAAGGAACTAAGGACAGCGTAGAATGCCAATTTCTTCTAAAAGAAAAGAAAAAAGGAAGGAAGGGAGGAAATTAGATATAAAAGCTTGGCCTTCCAGGAGACTGAGGAGGGCTCTGTCCTCTGTCTCTGGTGTGTCAACCATGTTTCCTAGCATGACAGCAATGTTGGGGTAGATTACCACTTAGCTGGCAATAGAGTAGATGCACACAAACTTCCATTCCCATTTTACTGCTGTTTAAATTTTCAAAATTGTAACCGTGACTATACAAATGTTAATATGAGTAACATTTTCACAACGTATTTTTTTAACAGAAACTCCCTAAGCATTTATTATTCCATTTGTCAAGAGAATAATTATTTTGTTATACTGCTTATTTGAATCCACTAAGCATGTGAGTTTGGTTATCTCTGAATTTAGCATCTCCTCCGTGCCTCTAACCTCTAGTTTAGAATTTCCCATAGATTTCTTTCTTTCTTTTTTTTTTAGAGACAGGGTCTTGCTCTATCGCCCAGGCTGGAGTTCAGTGGCATCATCATAGCTCACTGTAGCCTTGAACTCCTGGGCTCAAGTGATCGTCCTGCCTCAGCTTTCCCAGTAGCTAGGACTACAGGTGTGTGTCACCATGCCGGGCTAATTTTTTTTCTTTTTACTTTTTATAGAGATGGAGTTGTGTTATATTATTCAGGCTTATCTAGAATTCTTGGCCTCAGGCAATCCTCCAGCCTTGGCCTTCCAAAGTGTTGGGATTACAGATGAGAGCCACTGCATCCAGCCTAATTTTTTCAATTATATGTGTGCAGACCCCACCTCTAGAGATTCTGATTCAGGATATCTGGAGATAGTCTGGACCGGAGCATTGTATTTTGAAAAGCTCCTCAGATGATGATTTTTTTTTCCTAGAGGACAAATATTTTATTCTTTCTAGAACATATAAAGAAATTGGAAGATGACTACAGTTCTCCTTGGGTAATTTTTGATGTGCACCAAAGGTTAAGAGCCACCTTTGTTTCTAATTTACTCTGCACATTGTATCCAGAGTTAATTTTCCTCAAATGGGCATCATGTCACTGTTGTCAAAAATATTGTATCTTCACGCCCTTCAGAATAAAATTCTAATTCCTTCATATTGCTTTCTTGGCCTTTCTAGATCTGACCCCGTATCAGTCAGGAGAGGCTACGCTTATGCTGTAATAACAGCCTCTATAATTTCAGTGGCTTGAGACAATGAGAGTATATTTCTTATTCATACAACATGTCCAGCATGGATCACGAGGGAGCCTACACTATCTCACATGGCTTTGGATTCATTTGGCAAAGAAGAGAGGTATGGACATCTCTCACCTGGTCTGCAGTGCTTTGGCCTGGAAGTGACGTGTGCCACTTCTGCTCATAGCCTGTTAGCTATAAGAGGGTTGAATAGTCACGTGGCCCTACTTAACTGCAGGGTGACTAGGACATAATGAACTGGGAAGTCTAATAATGAGTGCTAGTAATGTCTACCACAGACCATAATCTACCTTTAAAAAAAAATGAAGTGAATATATACAATATAAAAATTAACCATTTTAAAGTGTATAATTCAGTGACATGAATAACATTCACAATATTGTGTAACCATCACTTCTATCTAGTTCTAAAACATTTCATCACCGCTAAAGGAGATCCCATACCCACTAAGGAGTTACTTCCCATTTTTCCCTCCCCTCAGCCTTGGCAACCACTAATCTGCTTTCTGTCTCTATGGATTTACCTATTTTGGATGGTTGATATGAATGGAATCATTAAATATGAAATGTCTGATTTCGAATCAAAAATGTAGTTTATTATATCTCAAACAAGAAGCAGTACCATTTTTTTTTTTTTTTTGAGACAGAATCTGGCTGTGTTGCCCTGGCTAGAGTGCGGTGGTGTCAGCCTAGCTCACAGCAACCGCAAACTCCTGGGCTCAAGCGATCCTCCTGCCTCAGCCTCCCGAGTAGCTGGGACTACAGGCATGTGCCCCCACGCCTGGCTAATTTTTTCTATATATATATTTTTAGTTGTCCAGATCATTTCTTTGTATTTTTAGTAGAGAAGGGGTCTCGCTCTTGCTCAGGCTGGTCTCGAACTCCTGACCTTGAGCGATCCACCCGCCTCGGCCTCCCAGAGTGCTAGGATTACAGGCGTGAGCCACCGCGCCCAGCCAGAAGCAGTACCATTAATCAAAGTATGTGCCTAAACTATTGACACAGTTTTGCCATCTTAATGGTAGCTTGTTTATGCCAGGAGCGAAGAAGCCTGAAGAGTGAGGGGCAATGAAATCACAAAACGCTTTTTCCACAGCTATTGAGAATTAAATATTTTTCCTTGCAAGAAGTGGTCCAAAGCCTGGAAGAAGTGGTAGTCAATTGGTGCAAGGTCTGGTGAATATGGTGGATGACAGAGAGGTTCCAAGTCCAGCCTCTATAGTTTGAACAGCATTGTTTGTGCAACATGTGGTTGAGTGTTATCTTACAAGAGGATTGGCTTGTCTCTATTGATCAATCTTGGCTGCTTAATCACAAGCATCCTCATCATTTTGTCCAGTTGGTTGCAGTAGATATCCGCTGTCATGGATTGACTGGGTTTCATGAAGCTGTAGTGGATAGTACCAGTGCTGGACCAGCAGACACCAATTAGCTTTTTTTGATTAATATTCAATTTTGGACTGTGTTTTGGCACTTCATCTTTATCCAGCCATTGTGCCGAACAATAGTGATTGTCAAAAAGAATCCATTTTTCATCACACATAACAATACAGTGTAGAAAGAGTTTGCCTTTGTGTCATGACAACAAAGAATGGCAAGCTTCAAGACAATTTCTCTTCTGATGCTCATTTAATGCATGTGGAACCCATCTATCCACCTTCTTTACCTTGCCGATTTGTTTCAAATGGTCCAATATTGTTGGAATGGTAACGTCAAACCCTGCTGGTAATTCACGCATAGGTTAAGATGGATTCTCTTCCACTACAGCTTTCAGCTCATCATTATCCACCTTGGTTTCAGGTCACCCATGTGGCTTATTGTAAAGATTAAAATCACCAGAACAGAACTTCTCAAACCATCCACATACTGTGAGTTCATTAGCTACATCCTTCCCAAACGCTTCGTTGATATTTCTTGCCGTCTGTGCTACATTGGTTTCACGAAGGAGCTCATATTTGAAAATAACACGAATTTTTGACTTATCTATGATGTCACAAAAATTGCTCTAAAAAAAATTTGACAGATAATCACAAGCCAGACCATGCATTTGTAAGACTGAGGATGTATGTTCACAATAAAAATAAAACAAGAAGTATTAATATCAAAGTGAAATGTCAGAGATATCAACTATCAAACTTAGTACTTAAGGAAATGAGATGTTTCATACTTAATAACCTAACATTCATATAATGGAATATTATTTAGCCTTAAAAAAGAATGAAGTACTGATATATGCTAGAATGTGCATGAGCCTCAAAAACATTATGCTAAGTGAAAGAAATCAGACAAAGAAGGCCATATATAATATTATAAGATTCCCTTTATATGAATTGTCCAGAAAAGGCAAATTTATAGAGATAGAAAGCAGAATAGTGGTTACCTAGATCTAGAGGTGGGAGCTAAAAACTGACTGCATATCGTGGGTACTAAGGATTTTTTTCAGGTAATGAAAATGTTCCAAAATTGGCTTTTGGTGATGTTGACACAATTCTTGAAATTTACTAAAAGTTACTGAATTACACACGTAGGTGAATTTTATGATATGTACATTATACCTCAACAAAGTAGTCTTTTTAAAAAACTCTACATGAATTTCAACTGTTTATATCTCCTAAATACTATTCCTTTAATCTCTGATTGGAACAAATATTGATAATTAGTGTTTCAAAAGACTACAGTTTTAGACTTTATTCCAATGAAAAATTCTCTTCAAGTCCCTGAGAGAAAGAAATAGGACCACTCAGCAAGACAGACGAGTGCAGAGGCCATTCAGTTTGGTGAGCTTTTATGAACTTGTTCTCGTCTCCTATCCATGTAAAGAGCACCTGGCATCTCATTTACTCTCAGATGCAGCTTGTCCAGCATCATCAGTCAAACTTCCCTAATACTTTCTTTAAATGAATAATAACCTGGTATTTGTAATAAAATCCCAAACAACATTATAGAACAAAAATAAATGGACCTATGTATGAGTGAACCTTTTTGTGAGCTGATTATACTACACTTGATCTTAGCCAAAAGGCTGAGAAGCGATGTGAGCTGATTATAGAAATAGAACTTTGATTTTATGTATTATATCTTTTGTACATTTTGCTAAAAAGGAGTGAAAGGCACTGCATAGTATCTAAGCAAGGAAATATATTCTACTACAAAAAAGGAGATAAGCAATTTAGTTCAGTTATTCCTTACATAGTTTAAGAAAACTAATAACTTATTTTTAATTTTATATTAATATTTCAATGGTAACACTTAAGAACATGATAATCACAGAAATCCAAATGAGATTTACCAGTTTGATATAAAATTAATGTATATCTTAAAGGATATGGTTCTTCTCTTATGATCTTTATTAATAATCCTGTAACTTATATTAATTATAATAACCAGGAGTACTAAGTGAATTTGTTCCCTTCAATTCTGTGTAGATCTAAAAATTTTTTCTTTATCCCATTCAGATTTTTCAGGTTGTGAGAGAAAAATGTCTGTCTTTGTGTATGTCCATATATGAGAAATTTCCTAAGATTTTCATTGTTTGTCAGTCAACATAGTAACAGAAGGAATTCTTTGGAGGGATTGTTTGAGAAAAAAAATAAAAATCAGTAAGTTATTTATAAATAGATTTGGTATTTTATAACTACATCTGCATGTTAACCAACGTTGCTTGCTGAAGCTATTTTGTTGTCTAGAATTGTACATAGTAATACTAATGAGCAAACTTCAGGTTGCAATTCTGCTAATCCTACCAATGGACTGGGACAAAGCATGAATGCTTAGCCTTGCTCTAGAATGGTGGTTCTTGACTTTTTTTGAGATCATGAGCCTCTTTGAGCATCTGTTATAAGCTATGGTTCTCTCTTCCCCAAAATGCATTCTATACACATAAATAATTTTGCATTCTCATTGAACATCTTTGGAAGAATATATAAAAAACTGCAGCGATTTCTTGAAGAGAGGGGAATTGGAGAACAAGAGTTGGGGGAGGACTTATTTTTCTCTATACAGATGCCCCTTGACTTAAGATAGGGTTACGTCCTAGTAAACTCACCTTAGGTTGAAAATATCATAAGTCAAAAATACATTTAATACAGGTGACCTACTGAACATCATAGCTTAGCCTAACTTACCTTAAGTGTGCTCAGAATACCTATATTAGCCTACAGTTGGGCAAAATCATCCAACACAAAGCCAAATTTATAATAAAGTGTTGAATATCTCAGGAAATTTAATGTAATTTATTGACTAATGTACTGAAAGTGAAAAACAGAATGGTTCTATGGGTTCAAAGTACACTTTCTACTGAATGTGTATTGCTTTTGTAAGTTGAAAAATCGTAAGTTGAAGCATTGTAAGTTGGGGACCATCTATATATTCTTTTAAACTGTTTTCTATATT
>NW_012150174.1:10610831-10645970 GCF_000956105.1 Propithecus coquereli
GGTTCTGGGCTTCCTACCCCCTACAATTTAAAGAATGAAGTAGCTTTTAATTGGGGACACATTTAGTCAGTTGTTATCGTGGATTAGTTTACATGCTTATAAAAGGTAGAAATGTAATCAGTATTTTCAATGATCTATTAATGCTATTAGGTTTGTATAACAAAACATTGCTGATTCCTCAATGATCCATCCTAAAACCTTGTTAAACTTTGTTTAAACTCGATTAGATAGGAATAATTTTTTATTTTTATTTATCTTTTATTTTTGAGACAAGAGTTTCACTCTGTTACCTGGAGTAGAGTGCCGTGGCATCAGCCTAGCTCATAGTAACCTCAAACTCTTGGGCTCAAGCGATCCTCCTGCCTCAGCCTCCCAAGTAGCTGGGACTGTAGGTGCCATGCCCAGCTAAGTTTTCTATTTTTAGTAGAGATGGGGACTCGCTGTTACTCAGGCCTGGTCTTGAACTCCTGAGCTCAAACAATCCGCCCACCTTGGCCTCCCAGAGTGCTAGGATTACAGGCGTGAGCCACCGCGCCCAGCAGAAACATACCGTTTTTATTAAAAAAAAAAAAAAAAAAAAGGAAAGGATGTGTGGAAAAGTATGGCCTAGAAAACTTAAAAATCATCTAGGCCAACCACCTTTCCCAGTTGTCTGCCGTAGAGAAACTTGGTTATTTGGCTCATGAAGCATAAATAAGCCCCCACTGCCCCTTATATATTATAAGGCCCCTATTATAACAAATATAATATTACAGGCAGAGTACCTAGGAGGAAAATATTGTTTCATAAGTTCTAGACCTGCAAACCTGAAAGTCTTCCTAGAAGATCTTAACCCCTCTGTCCCTCAAAGGAAAAAAATAAAACATGCCAAAGCAAAATCCATGAGCCAGAAAACCCAAACAACTCACCATGCTTAAGCACAGTATTTAAAATAGCAAAAGGAAGTAAAGCCGATCTTTGTGACGTCAAGTTCTATTTTGGTATATAACAAAATAGTTGAATTATAAGTTTCTCAAAGTTAAAATATCAAACAGACCCTTAGCTATAAAATGTGTTGCCAGGCATCTGTATGGAATATAACCATGTAATCAGGGTGTATTGTACTTCTCCACACAAAGAGAACCAAAGCTACTGCTTCTAAAGATTAGGAAACTTTCATTAGACTGACAGAAGACAGTACAGAGGAAATGGCTTGCGGGTGGAGGAGATGTATGAGAGAGGATGAAAGGAACAGTATTCATACTATCCAAATTAGAGTCAGGATGTTTATGCTGAAATCTTGTCTTGGCTGTGTGTTGAGAGGACTGAATAATGGGGACATGGGAAAGTATATCTCTGAGATCCCTGAATGAGGCAGTAAATATACCAAATTCCTTCTACAAGCGCTTCATATTTTCAGCATTCTCTGTGCATTTCTGAATATATGTTGTAATTAAAATCCAAGGCCGGCTAATGCTAATTATCCTTTCCTCTTTTTTGTTGCTAGTGTCCTTCCTATGGCTGTCATTTCATTCTGTTGTTTACAAGTCACATGTCTCTACTACAGGATTGTAACCTTATGAGGAATGTTTTTATTTAGCTTTCATTTATTCAGACAGCATGTATTTATTGTGCACTATTTCATGCTGGACTCTGCTAGGCACATAGGATATAATTTTTAGCAAAATAAACTTGGTTCCTGTTCTTAAAGGGCTTACCCTTTCCCTTAGCACCTTGTACTTAGTTGACCTTGTTTGTGAAATGATGTGAACATTAGGTTAATGCAAATTACTAAATGAGCACCATTTAAGATAGCATTAACAACATTTCAGATGTCAGTGTCTGTAATAAATATTTGGCCAGTATTAAAATGAACCAGTAATCACATAAGGGGAGTTTAGACTCAAGACTATATTTAGACTGTATTTGGAAAACTTAAGAAATGTTAATTTTCTTTCTGAAACAGCAGGTATACTGAAGCTTTTTCTTAAGAATTAAAAAAGTTTCATGCATAATTTGCAAAGGAATTGGCAAACAAAAAGAAAAACTATTTGTATCTCATTATTGTCCTCTTACATTACTTCAGCACACATAAGAGGTGGCAGCAGCAGCTGCCAAAGACGAAAATAATTACCATCTGAACAGAGAAGATCTTGGTGCCTTCTATTGAGTTGACTTTCTTTATAGATGTCACTCACAAGAAAAACAGGACTTTAATAGTTGAAGTTCTAATAGTTTTGAAAGTGGGAGACTTGAGCACCTCCTTACAGAGCTCAGAGAGCTATAGGTGGAATTAGCGTGAAGTTAAATTCTGACTTGCCTTCACATTCATGAGTTCGCTTGTTCCATGCTGGGTGCAGGGTGGTCCCTCGTACAAAATGGGAGAAGATTGGAGAGGGCTAAGTCCATCAAAATATGGTCAAGGTCTCCTGAAGAGTTCAAGCACTTCAGTGAATTAGAGTAGAAACTCACTGTTAGATTTTTGAGTTTGAAGTAAAACTTGTTGTGATTTGCCTATTTTCAAGTTGGCCTCTGTGTTTTCCAGTGTGCCTCAACGACAGCTGAAATTTTGGGCTTTCTTAATGTAGAATCAATTCAACCTACCAGGAATTGATTTTGCACACACAGGCAACTGTGGCACACTGCATATAAGGCCTTCTGCTAGAGAGGCCAAATATATCCTTTGGCATCAATATTTTGGAGACGAAGAGTTAATACTAGTAATTCATATGTAATATCCTTTTTTGGCAAAGGAATAATAGACTTTTATCAGTTTGGTTCCTGCCATTATTTGTGTTCAATCTCGAACAAGTTAAATTATTTCCAGTATGTATCTTAAACTCATTATTTTTGATGCTTGCCCTGCAGCTGAGTAAATACCTCTTTAGGATATATGACAATTGACTTGGCTTGGGTTTTGAAACATGTCTTGGCCTCAGAGCCTGCTTATGTTCATACAGATTGGTTTCTTTAAAATGTACCTAGTTAATTTAAAATTGTAAATTTGAAATTGTAAACTTTAAAGTCAATTTTCATTGCTGCTCAGATTTTTGCATCTCAATATCGAGTTGTATTTATAGTGATTTATGGGAGGAAAAATTGTGTTACATGGCTTCCTAACATCCCAAGTATGTATGGGTTTGGATCTTAAGTAATTTACATTATTCTTTTTCAAGTGGATTGTCATACTGGGGAAATAATTTCCTTCAGAATTCTGCTAATAAATCACAGATTCTCAATGCTAGTATTCCACTGCTTTATTATCATTAAACAAATGACACCGTTTTCTAGTTTTTGGCTTTGCAAGCCAGTGGAGTATTTAAAACAAATTCTCAGAATCTCCTTTGCAGCCCTAGTGCTTTCGAAGTTCTGCTACTGCTGCAGTACCAAATGTAGCTTCTTTTAATGTCCTTTGGGGTTTGTAGCGCTCCCCCAGGCCGAGAGCTGGGAGAACGGAAAGAGTTCACCGGTTTGTTTGAAGGCAGGAGGGCTGTACGGGCAGACTCTCTTTTCCCAGACTCTCCCAGCTCTGGCTTTTCATGCATACCAGAAGAGCCGCTTTTTTCCTCCAGTGATTGAAACCATCTGGACTGCAGGGGGGTCACGTGTGTATGAGAAAATGACATAAAGTTTCAGACCCCCTTGTGCTTTGCTGCAGACCCAGACAATTCTAGGTCGGATGGTGTTGAGGTGAGGGCCGTCCAGTTTGAGGGCCAACTTCCCATCCTGGCCGCCCCCGCCCCCCACCTTCCTCACCCCTGCTTCCCCCTCTCCCGCCCTCCCTCACACCCCCCCGCGCACTCTCCGTGCGGCTTCCTTGCTCCCTCCAGCGCCTCTGAGCACTCCCCTCCGCCGGGCTCCAGCAGCCCACCCTCCCAGTCTTGGGTGGAGGCACATATCCTCCACGCCCCCCTCTACTCAAATCTGCGCTCCCTCCCTTCTCTCTCCCTCCAGCCCGGCCGCTGCCCCGGGCGCAGATGCCTGCCCGCCGTCCGCCCTATCTGCAGGAGCGGCTCCCGGCGAGCCCCCGTCGGTGCGGAGCAACCGGCCTGGCTGGGGAGCGCAGAGGTAAGTGACTCGGGCCTGCCGCCGAGAGGTGGCCTGCTTGCCCTGGTGCCCTAGCTCGCAGTCGGTGGCGGGCTGGAGGGGGCACCGGCTCCGGCTCTGCCGCGCCCGGTCCAGCCCCTGACCCTGCCCTCCTAGCCGTTTTCCCGCTATTCCCGACTCCTTGCCCCGGCGGCAGTGTGCCGGCTCCGGGAATATTCGCGTGGGGGCCGGAGAGGAGCAGGACGGCGGGCAGCAGCTCGGGCGGGTGGGGACTGCCCTCCCAGGCGGGCGGTCGTGACCGGCTCTGCTTTCCGGCCGGCTGGGGCCCGCGTTGGGGGTGGGGAACATCGAGGCGAGGGTCCGGGGTTAGTGAAGAGCCGCCGTGTGCGGAGCCGAGACCGGACTCTGGCAGCCCTGGGAGTGGGCTCCGCGCGCCGCCTGGTCCCCTCGACGCCGCCGCCCAAGCTGCTCTGCAGCGGCTATCGAGCTCTTACCTGGAGCTGTTGTAGCGCGCGCGTGCACACACACACACACACACACACACACACACACACGCACACGGAACTCAAACAAAGGGAAATTAACTTTGCATTTTATCTCTTAAACAAGTTAAACTGTTTATTTGTGGATGGTTACTTTCCATTTTTTGCCCATGTTCTGATGTGCACTGAATAGTAAAGGTTTTTTTTTTAAGTGACCCAAGAGTAAAGGAGCACACTTTAGCCAACGTTTATACCACCTTGTCCAAGAATTTAGTAACTGAGAGACTGAACGTTTTCGTGTTTCTAAAGAGAGTTAATTGCATTTTCCTGGGATATTTATATGCATGTAGTTTATAATTACTTGAATTTGAATAAAATAGCTTCTTCCCTAGGTGAGAGAATTTGCCTTAATGCTGCCTTAGTCCAGCTCTTGCTTTTATCCCCAACCAGGTGTTTCTGCTGTTTGGACCGTAGGGTCTTGGGAATGGGGAAGAGGTCATTATCCCATCTCGAGACTGTTTTCAGCTACCTCTTTCTTAGATGCACACACTTCAACTGGCCCTCTTAGGATAGGGCCACAAATTAAAACCCAAGTGGCTGCTTTATTGCTTTGTTTTGTTTTTTTTTTAGTAATATTTTTCAGAAAGTGAATCCCTTCATTGATTTTTTTTTTTCCCAGAAATAGAGGTTTTTAAAGGATCAGAAATAGTTTAGGTTCAAGAAAGCTAATCAGAGCTAGAGACTGAATTGCTCATAGTCTATCTCCCATGCTGAATCAAAGACAGCATAAAGCAAGAACTCAGGAAGAGCCTGTCGAATGCTTCCTGGATTCTGCTGGCCAGGCAGAGAATTCTCAGGTGACTAACATAGATTTATAAAGTTTTCCTTTTTATTTATCCAGCAAATACCTTTGGAAAAACTCCCTTAGATACCCTAAGGGGAAGAGAATTGTTCAAGTGTGTATGGGAAGTATTATTATCCCCTAATTGGGCCAGAAGGGTACCGATTTTTGGTATACCAAGGCAACTCTTACCTTCAAAGTATTTTTTATTGAACTTAGATTGTGATTGGCTTGATAATTAGTAAGATCCTTGCTCTTGAATTTGTGGACTCATTGGGGAAAGAGGAGTGACACATGAGAGAATAGTAATTTCAGATTGATTGGCTTAGAATATAAGAATTATAAAGCGCAGCCAGGTGTGGTGGCTCATGCCAGTAATCCTAGCATTCTGGGAGGCCAAGGCAGGAGGATCACTTGAGCTAGGAGATGAGGCCACTGTACTCTAGCTGGGGCAACAAAGTGAGACCCTGTCTCAAAAAGAAAAAAAATGGAATTATAAAGCTCGAGGAGAAAATGATTCTGAAGCAGGGGGGTAGCTTCATAGAAGAGAGGAGATGTCATCTGGGCCTTGAAGTACAGCGTGGTCCTGAAACTGGTAGAGAGTTGCTGGGGAAAGTTTTCAAGAGAACAGAGAGCAGGCCATTTGGATTGGAACTAGGGAGAAAAGTAATACTGAGCCTCAACTGTGCCACATGCCATTCTCTCTTTAGTTAGTGTTGTGAAGTAGGTATTGTTGCTCTTGCTTTAAAGATGAGGGAATTCTTGTTTTAAAGAGAGATCAGAAAGATAAGTAATCTCCTCAAGATGATACAAGTAGTAAGTGGTAGAGCTGGAATTCCAGTGCCTGGCTGTCTGACCAAAGCATGTGCTTTCACAGCTGCCTTCTACAACAAGCAGTGGGAGGTCCAGTTGAGGCTGACTGTGGTCAGCTTGAATTCTGGCTCAGGGGCTGGAACTTTATCCTGTAGACATCGTTTAGCTTTTAAAGATTTTTGAGAAAAGGAGTGATGGGCAAAGCAGTGTTTTTTAGAAGATTAATATGTCACCTGTGTACAGGAATGTGACAGGCTTATCACAAGTCATGTATAAGTCTTGGTTCTTAATTAGGGGGTTAAAAAAAGCAAATGTAGCCAAGATATCGGGGTGTTTCTTTCTATTTTTTTAACCCCTATACCTTGAAGACAATATCTGGGTGTTTCGATTCCTGCCTTGCAGTACCCTGCAGTAAATAGCTTGGTTCACTGGGTAGGAAGTAGTTGCAGTGACCACAGGGTTGCTGGGGTCAGAAAAGATCTGAATCTTACCAGGCAGACATAGAAGTGGAATGTGTATGTGCAACAATGCCTCTGGTGGTTTGTCCTTTATGTTTCCCATATTTCACAGTGCTTTGGTGAAAGGTTTTTTTCTTTCACCCCTACCCTGAGAGGTGGATCAATGTTATAATTTGTTTAAAAGCCTTTCCTTGCCCTAAACACCTTAATTAAGTTGATGTGCCCTCCCCCCCGCTGCCCCCAATTCTCTTGTTTCCTAAAAATGATGAATTTTAAAATTTGGTACTGGTAAGGTAAAAATGAATTGAGATTACCTTTCTTAATAGACCAATTAAGATATAATGTGCATTTATTTCACTTTTTGTTATAGGGGCTTAAGAAGGGTCGCAGTGAGTGGAGCCATTTTACTACAGTTGTCTGCCTCTTTGGATGCAATCTGGATTTCTTGCTGTTCCTTGTGCAGCCTCTAGGCCTTTTCCTCCAAACTTGTCAGTGCTTTGAAGGCTTGGTTCTTAGGCTGAGGAATATCAGATAGCAGGAGCTTGCACAAAGAAAGAGCAGCTGATGGGCAGAAAAATTAAATTTTCCAACTACAGAAGCTTTCTTTTATTTTAACTGTTACAAGTCAACCATGGTTTTATTTATTTATTTATTTATTTATTTATTAATTAGACACAGTCTTACTCTGTTGCCCAGGCTAGAGTGCCGTGGCGTCAGCCTAGCTCACAGCAACCTCAAACTCCTGGGCTCAAGCAATCCTCCTGCCTCAGCCTCCCGAGTAGCTGGCACTACAGGCATGCGCCACCATGCCCGGCTAATTTTTTCTATGTATTTTTTTAGTTGTCCAGCTAATTTCTTTCTATTTTTAGTAGAGATGGGGTCTCGCTCTTGCTCAGGTTGGCCTTGAACTCCTGAGCTCAAACGATCCACCTGCTTTGGCCTCCCAGAGTGCTAGGATTACAGGCATGAGCCACTGCGCCCGGCCAACCATGGTTTTTTATAGTATAAAAAATGTGAAACCAAACTGTGTTCTCGGTTCTCCATACCCATTTTTACCTGTAGAGTTTGCCCTATTGAGTAGGGCTTTGATATGTGAAATTAACACCAGTACCTCTAAATGTGTCAGGATATGACCCAGTTTGGGTTTTGGACCTCTGAGGAATGTGACCTCTCTTAGTTTATGGTATTTGGAGTCCAAAAACATGGGTTAAAGTACCAGGGTTGCCATTTATTCAAAAGTTTCTGGAATTTGATGTTTGAGGGATCTCTTAGCTCAGTTTTTTTTTAGTTCTTCTTGACCAGGGTAATATGTTAGGAACAGACATAGGAGGTCATGACCTGATTAGTCCCTTGGTTCTTTCTCCCATTTGTATCTTGTTTCACCTGAAAGTCATTTTGTTTTATCTCTGGCCTCTGGTTATAAGTTATCTGTTCATTCCTCCAGAGAATGGCAGAGATCATTGTTAGTCATTTGCTGATCTTTTGGTACGTGTTCCTGTGAGAATACTCTTTAGTTTTGAACGTTGTGGCCTCAAAAAGAGACTTGGCAGTGCTCTTATTTAAATGTTCAGAGTTTTTGGTTGCATTTTTGACGCATTGCTTACACAGTTGTTAATGTTTTTATATTTGGTAAGTATTTGTCATTTTTATACTTTATTAAAGGAATGATTTATGTTTTTTCTTTTTTTTAAGAGACAAGGGTCTTGCTGTGTTGCTCAGGCTGATCTTGAATTCCTGGCCGCAAGCAATCTTCCCACTTCAGCCTCCCGAGTTGCTGGGATTATAGGTGTGAGCCACTATGCCTGGCTTGATTTACATTTTGTGAGATAGCTAAAAAGCTTAGAAGAATAGAACTGGAGCATCTTTTTAAAAAATAGTCTAAATCATTTTTTGTTGGGAATGGTATCTGAACAATTCTCTAGGACTGGAATAGCCTTCTGATACTCAGATGTCATCTCCTAGGGTAGTAGAACTTTGACTGTTTTAACCTTCTCCACTTCCAAACATCTTTAAATCTTTCTTATGAGATTCTCTCTCAAGTACAACCTCTGTAGGAAATGCTTTCTAAGGAAGATTTCCAGATTGATGATCACAGATTATCTCCTTGTAGTTAGCCTAAATATTTTTTTTAGTGTTTTTTTACTT
The DNA here is from genome assembly GCF_000956105.1 of Propithecus coquereli. Taxonomy (NCBI): domain Eukaryota; kingdom Metazoa; phylum Chordata; class Mammalia; order Primates; family Indriidae; genus Propithecus; species Propithecus coquereli. Next base: position 10,619,597 of record NW_012150174.1, read on the forward strand.
TTACTGTTTTCCTGTCCCCCTTCAATGCACAGATGTTCACAGAGTGAACAAATTGTCTTTTCTGGACCCCAATAGCAGCTACCAAATGTACAAATTGTCCCATATATACCCATCTTTTCCTTCCCTTCCTCTGACTAAACAAGCTTTCTCTGTTTTCCTATATAAGCCTTACTTTTTAGAGCTATGATTATACTTGTTGCTTTGTGTTTTGTTTTATGCAGGAAGTCAATATCAGATATGTTGGCAATTATAGCTTTCGGATTGGAAGGAGCCTTTTGGGGTAAAATATGCTTTGTTTCCCCCTATCAGTATAAGTAATTGTGGAATATATATAAACTCCGGAGATGATCATTTAGAGAAATTATCATCAAAAGAATTTTGCCCAAGTCCTTTAAGGGCTTAACAAGAATCCAGCCTTTGTAAGATTGTACTAAAAGTAACAGATTAGCCCAATTAAGGCCTTTCTAGAAGTGTGGGAATCATTTGTTTAAACTGGAATTTAGGATCCCCAAGCAAATATGATAGAAATAATCTGCTTAACCCTTTGTTAACAGCTAAGAAATAAACTCCTTTTTGTGGGCCTTTTGTGATAAAAGGCCATAGTGGTTAAAATATGCTGGGAATATGTCCCTGTTTGTTAGTGTTCTGGAAACTACTTTCAGTGAGCAAGAGTCAATTTTGGTGGCTTTTTGTCCTTCTTTGATGTGAAGTTGGGATCATGTACGTTAATTTAGCTAAGGACAAGTTTGAATCTAGATATTTGGGAATCCGCCCCCTCCCCTTCCCCTATTCTTCCTTTTCAAGGAGGCTAACTGGAGTGGGGTAGAAAGTGCCAATCAAGGAGTCTATGTACCTAGAGATTTGTCAGACATTGGTCTCCCGGGAAGCTCTATGTATTCTCTCATTCGTACACTTTTCCTTTCTCCTGCCTGACAGTTTTTGAATATCTGCTATGGAAAAAGCACTAGGCTAGTGCTTCTAAGCATCTGTTTATTCTCTTAGTACTTTTCCTCAGTGAACATGCTTTATATTAGGGGTTTGATGAATCAGCAAATGAGTGAAGTTAAGAAATTAGATGGGAAATTATTTTTGGATTGAGTGTTGGATACCTCCTGATTCAAATACTGCTGTTGGGAAGTGGCTGTTTATACATCACTCTGGCCTCTGCTCTGGGTGCTGAGCTGACCCCTGATAAGGTTCAACATGGGATGTATTTTCTAATGAGTAAACAGGGCCTAGTCAGTTATTTTTCCTATTAGTCACGTTAATTTACATTTACTGTTGCTGGGAACTGTGGTTAGCATAATATCCTCTTGCATTAGGAAGTGCCACTCGGTGGTCAGTGGTAAAGCCTGCCTGGAGAAGCTTTTCCTGAAAGCTGGTCTTACCTATTGATCCAGGGATGGATTCTAAGTGCTTAGACCCAAAAGGCTTCTGTGCACTGGGACCAAGTCCAAGGGGAATGCAAGTTCTCTTGAAAATTCTGCACTTGTATAGGAGGGGAATCAAAGCTTTTTTGCTTCTCAGTGGACACTAGAATCTGTACGTAGAGACATAGAGAAAAAGAAAAGCCAACTTGCAAATGAATATTTTGTGCTGTGGGGATAGTGTTAGCAGAAGGTCAAAGTTTATTTGAATCCTTGATGTCTAATTGATCAGAGATATCGGTTGCAAGGGTTCTGTTTTGCTATTCGCCCCCCCCCCCATATCTGTGTTTTGACAGGTCACTGCCTTGAATTAGAATAATATTTAGGACTACAGTGTTTGTACAGGAAGTGCCATAAGAGTCATAGGACATAGGCAGAGGCCACTTTATACCTTTTTTCAGAAGGACCATTTTTACAACTCCTGTAAGTAGCTCAGTGATCAGAATTAGTTAGAAATAGCTCTGCTGAAAGGTATTGGTAAAATGACATCTAGCAGCCTTTGTCTATTCCAGGTTTAGATTTACACTAGAAAGCCAATTTGAAACCAGTGTCATGTGCCTAGCTCTGCCTACATTTGAGTCGCCTCCATAGTTCCCATATCTTTGTCACTGTTACTGGTCCCTGGAGGGTCAGTGGTAGATCGCAGGATATGAGGCTCAGACTTGTTTGAAGCCACATCAAGAGCTAGTCCTGGTGGCTCATCATTGTTTTCTATGGTTTGTTACCTTGGCTAGGGTTGTGGGGTGATGGGTGGATGGGACAGGGCAGAAAAACAGAAGGGCATGTGGTCCTATGGAAGTAAATAAAGAAGTGAAAAAGTAAAAATCTTTTTTCCCCTCTCTGACTTGGACCTTTGTTCTGTTGGAACCTCTTATCACTTGAGGTCATTTTATAAATATTCATAGTAACTATTTGAAGGCACTGTGACTCCTGTACGCTGGTGGGAAGAACCCTGCCGGATGATTCTCTGGATATGTTTTTGGATTATGCCCATTTTCTTTCCCTCTATTCTTCCTAAGATTTGGTGCTCCTGTTTTTTGGGGGACATTTTGGCATCAGGGTTTAGATTCTTTTAGAGCAGTGAAGGTTGGGTGGAGATGTGAGTGTGACATATTGCCAAGTATGGGAAGTTTTTACACCTAGACAAATCACCAGGAAAAAAGAGAAAAGTTTATACACAAAGCATGAGGATTGGGAAGTCAAGTAGGAAAATGGCATGGCAAATGGTGTAACTGCCTTGACTAGTGTGACTGTCTCTGCCAAGATGGGACTGGTGGTGGGTGGTACTGAGAGTATGACTTATAATTCCACACAATTCCTGGAAGGGGAAGATGATTATTTTTTCCTTAAAAGAAAGCATAGTTCCTTACATGATGTCTTTGAAATTTACATGACATAATCCATGAATGAGTGTTTATAAACACCTGAGTATGTCTGTAACCCTACGCCAAGCATGGTAGTAGATATACGAGACAACTGTGAGAAGAAAACCCCTGAACTTAGAACATATAATTGTTACCTAAAGAACTATATAAAGTATTAAGTTATCAACTCTAAATTGTGAATTACATATAAGGGGTTTGGGGCCCCAGACAAGGCTTGCGACATGCAGGCTCATGGCAAATCTTGGGCCGAATAGAGTCCTTTGGAGATGTTGGAGTGGCCCAGGGCTCAGTCTTCAGTCCCCTTCTTGTCTCTCTCTGCACTTTTCTTAGGTGATCCCATGGCTTGAAAGTACTAGCATTCATGGACTGTTAACTCTGTGCCAGACTGTGTTCTGAGGGTTTTATGTGTACTAATTTAACCTTCCAGACCTTGTAACTTAGGTACTGTTATTATCCTCACTTTAAGGTATAGAAACTGAGGCACAGAGAGATGAACTTTCCTGAGCTCACACACCTCATAAGCTGGAGAGCCTGGCTGCAGTGACCTAGGCAGTGGGACATTGGATACCAAGCCCTTGACTGGTTCTGTGTAGCCGTCTAACTGGTCCTGGCACCTCTGCTCCCGTCTCTTTATAATCTCTTCTCTGTGCAGCAACCAGAGTATCATTTAACCCTCATATGGAATCCCATCACACTCAAATAGAATCCTCATTTACCACAAGTCCTTATGTGATCTAATTTCTGGCCTTCCTTGGTGCTGTCTACCTTCCTCCCATCTCTTCTGTCTCAGGGCCTTTGCCCTATGTCTGGGATGCTCCTCTTGAATATTGCTAGTTTGTATCCTCAGTTCCCTTGAGCGTGGGCTCGAATGTACCACCTTAGGGAGGAGGCCTTCCTTGACCATCCTGTGTAAAACTGCTCTGAGTTGCTCTTCAATCCTCACCTTGTTTCTCTTCCTAAAATTATACTACATATTTTTGTCTTTTTCCTGTCTGCTTTCCCAAATAAATAAACTCTGTGAGGTTAGGGACTTGATCCATTTGTTTACTGGTATCTTTACTTTTTAGAACAGTACATGGAAGGTTTTCTTTAAATATTTGCTAAATGAATAAATGGTGTCTTTTGTATTTGGTGTTCGTGTTTAACATGACTTCCCCTGGATAAAAATAGTGGAGAGGAAAGGGTTATACAGGCGATAGATACAGGTCTGGGTCCTAATTGGCTTTATGTAATACCAAGGCTTTGCCATAATATGTGGCCAAGAAAATGCTCAGAAAAGCTTGATTGAATGAATGCACTGTGTGATGTGTTCTGGATTCCAGGCTTAGGCGCTCAGAGGAGAGAGAATAGTGTGTAGGCTGGAGTGCTCAGAGAAAATTTTTGGAGGACTTGTAGACTTTGAAGGACAGGTTGGATTTGGTTGGGCATATTGCAATCAGAAGCATTTTCTTCAAAGCTATAAAGACTATTAAAGTGAACTATTTTGACCTTTCTGTTTATAGACAGGAAAACTGAGCCCAGAGAGGTGAAGGACTTGTCCAAAGGCACAGAGCTATTTTATGTCAGAACCATGTCTGGATTCCAGAGTTCAGTTTCCCCGTGTGGTGCTGCCTTCAGGATCTAGGAGGACACTTCAGGGGTGGGGGGCGGCAAGTGACTGGGTGCAGCATGAGCAAAGGCCTAGAGGCAGAAAAGATGTTGGCTTGTGTGGGATGGGAATTAAGCCGTCTTAATTGAACCAGCAGGCTTATGAAAGAGGTCCATGAGTAGGCTGGATAAGGTGAATCAGATCTTGCAGAATCTTTTTTGTTGTTGTTGTTAGCTGAAAATTGTGGATATTACTTGCAGAATCTTGATGTCATCTTGTTTTTAAATTTACCATTTATTTTTATTTTTTTAATTTTTATTATAGAGATGGGGTCTTGCTCTTGCTCAGGCTGGTCTCAAACTCCTGACCTCAAGTGATCATCCTCCTTGGCCTCCCAGAGTGCTAGGATTACAGGTGTGAGTCACCGTGCTTGGCCCTTGATGTCATCTTGAAGATTTTAAATTCAGAATGAGAGGGAAGCATGTGAACATGCTTTAAATATTGTTTTGTATTTGTCTCCAGCGATAGTGACATATAATCAGTAGTATAGAAAATGCACTGGGATTGAGGAGGAAAGTGGAGGCTCAGAGGAGTTAGGAGGCCCTTGCAACAACCCAGGTATTGGTATAGCTAGGGGCCTACTAGTGTTTGTTTTTTTTCTGTTTTTGAAATTTGTGGTTGCTTTTGGAGAAGATGACGTATAATTGTCATCTCATATAATTCTCAGATAAGATGTATATACTCAGCTTTCTAAGAGAATTTGGGGGTAAGAAGCAGGAGACCTGGTATTTTGCCTTAATTCTGTATGTGGCTATAAATGATATTTTAATATGGAAATGTTACTTCCCCTAAGAGACCTGGGCCAGGTTAGGACAGTGTTAGAAGGTTACATTATGCTGGTGTGAAAATAATGATGGAGGGGGTGAGGAGGGACAGAGGGAACAGATGGAAAATGAATGGGAGCAGCTTCTAGGAGAGGGACTGTCAGAGAAGCTGTGTTGTGGCTGGGGAGTCAGACATCCAGGACCTCAACCTTGCACTGTTTTTTTCTGGGACACAGGTGGCCAATGGAAGTAAAACCTGTCTCCTGGGCCCACAAATGCTTTGGATGGGTGGTTGTGCTAAAGCCTAGGCCCATTCACGTCGTCCACGTGGGTTTCAAGTAGAACTGATGAGAATAGATCAATACAGCCCTTACCAGGCCAGTGAATTGGCAGAGTGTGTGATACTTTAAAAGTTTTTCCATCTTCAGTAATCTTTTTCCATCTCTAGTGAAAAACTTTGAAAGTCAGCATGAAAGTGAGAACACAGACCTTTAAATAATATCTCATACTGGATCTGAATGCTTGGGGTGCAGAAAAAATCCTGGAGTATTCAGCATTCAACAAATATCTGTTGAGCAGCACCTCCTAAACACCAGATGCTGTGCTGGGTACTGGAGCTTCAATCTTTGATCATACGGCATCAAATGTTAGTAATAGAATAGTAACATGTGATTCTCTTTCACATTAAATTCTTTTAGCCCCACAGGTTATATAGCTTGGTCTATAAACCCTCAGTTGGTTCAGACTGTTGACTTACATTTGCATTCAGTTGCTGAATGTTTACTGTGTAACAGGCAATATGCTGGATGCTGAGGCACTTTTGAAGATGAGTTAGAATTGGTGAGGGTTCTCAGCTGGTTGACTGGAATTTACCAGGTAGATGTGGCAGTTTTCCAGTTTGCTGGGATTCGCAGCCAAGAGGAGAGTATAGTCAGCAGTGATGTGTCCCCACTTCCTTGTCCACAGTGGGCCTGCCCCTTTCACCTTTTCCCCTTTCCCCCTGCTCCCTAACCTCCTTCTTTAAATTTTAGAGAAATGAAAATTAGTTCCTTTGCATTAAGCTTGGGAAGCTCCATTAGGGCGGCACTTCCCGAATGAAACCATAAGATTAGAAATCTTTCAAGGAGAATCTCTGCTGCCTGTGTAATCCTAAAGGAGCACGTTCCCCATGCGATCTTTTCTCCTTCCTATGAAAGTCACTTTTGCCTACAGTGGGATACAAGGCGCACAGTGCTTGGTATTTCTCAGGTTCTTCACTTCTGCCTGCTTCCTGGATTCCCTTTGGAGATGCTAGCAGGGGCATGGTGTTTTGTCTTCTTAGAATGAACCACACAGATGAGAGGGAGGCAGTCATGCTAAAATTTCATTTCCCATCATTTGGAAAGGCAGCTGCTCAGAACAAAAAAGAGGAACAAGAAGATGGATACAGAAGAGTGTTTTACTGGGCCTTTGGATTGCCAACTGGAGTGAGACTGTTTCCCTCTGCTTAGCATCTGCACTGTTTTGAGGTTTGTGTCTGTGAGCTCTGTTAATAGAAAACTACAAATTAGAAAATTATCTTTATCAACTTCAACTTTAAATTGGTTCTTTTAAAAATATAATATATGCATTGTACATCCTAAAAAAAATAAAAAGCTTCACTTTACCAACACCCATAGATCACTGCTATTAAACTCTTAGTGCATCCCCTTCTAGGTCTTTCTCTATGCATGCAGAGAAATACAAAATATATACACATTTGTATTTATTTTCTACCAAAGTAAGATCATATTATACATAGTTTTTCCTTCTATCTTATTTTTCAGTTATCTCCAGTTTTCTAATTCAGTAAATTTTTGTTTTAACTAATACTCAGACCATATTCAGATTGTCTTAATCCATTCAAGCTGCTATAACAAAAAACCTCAGGTAATTTATAAACAGCATAAATTTATTGCTCACAGTTCCGGAGGCTGGGAATTCCAAGATCAAGGGGCCAGCAGATTCAGTGTCTGGTAAGGGCCTACGCTTCATAGATGGTAACTTCTAGCTGTGTCCTCAAATGGCAGAGGGGGCAAACAGGCTCCCACAAGCCTCTTTTATAGGGGCACTAATCCCATTCATGAGTGCTTTGCCCTCATGACCTAATCACCCCCAAAGGCCCCACCTCTTAATACAGTCACCTTGGGATGAGTTTTAATGGATGAATTTTGGAGGGGTACAAACATTCAGACCATAGCACCCATTGACTCTTAGATGTCCTTGTCATTGTTTTTTCATACCAGTATCAAACCTGTAACCACATACTGTATCTGGGTGTTATGTCCCTTAAACTTTTTAAAATCTAATCTAGTTCCTTTTGTATAATACTATCTTGTTGAAGAATTATCTTTAGTGGGTATCTTTTTTTTTTTTTTTTTTGAGACAGAGTCTCACTCTTTTGCCCGGGCTAGAGTGAGTGCCATGGCGTCAGCCTAGCTCACAGCAACCTCAAACTCCTGGGCTCAAGCGATCCTCCTGCCTCAGCCTCCCGGGTAGCTGGGACTACAGGCACACGCCACCATGCCCGGCTAATTTTTTTTTTTTCTGTATATTTTTAGTTGTCCGATTAATTTCTTTCTATTTTTAGTAGAGGCGGGGTCTCTCTCTTGCTCAGGCTGGTTTCGAACTCCTGAGCTCAAATAATCCGCCTGCCTCGGCCTCCCAGCGTGCTAGGATTACAGGCGTGAGCCACTGCGCCCGGCCCTTAGTGGGTATCTTTAGTTAAGGGCTAGTTCTGTGAGCTGTGCAGTGCTGAGGGCTTTATAAATGTCACTGCATTTAACCCTTGCAACAACATTAAGGGGCATGTTTTATTATTCCTTATTTTTGTATACTCTTTTCCTTTGGGATCTCAGCTATCCCCAGGGCTTCAGCTGTTTCCTTTATGTCACAGATATGTCACCTATGTCTTAGTGGTCACCTTAAGAGCATGGATTCTTAAACTAGATGGCCTGGTTCAAATCCCTTTTCTACTGCTTATATGTGATCCTGGGTAAGTCACTTAACCTCGCTGTGCCTGAGTTGGTAAAATGAAGTATTGGTACCTACCTCATAAGGTGGTTGTGAGACTAAATGAATTAATATATGCGAAGTTCTTAGAAGATGGCCTTCTGACAGATAGCTACTGTATATAATTATCGCAGTTAGACAACTGGATGATCCACAGGTACCGCAAACTTCCCATGTTCAATACTTATCTCTATGAAGCTGTTCTTCCTCCTCCTGTATTCACTGACTCCTTTAATGATATCACAGTCACCTCTGATTTCTCCTCCTCTCTCAGCCATAACACTTATAAAGTCCTATCAGTTCTACGTGCCAAATGTGTCATGAATCGACCTCCTCCTTAGTGTCTTGCTGTGTCCCACCCACGAAAGCCTTGGCCATCTTTTGCTGGAATGCAGTTTCAGTGTCTCGAGTGCTGCCTCTGGATGTTCAGTCAATCTCCCAGGCTGCTCCAAGAGTGAGCTTTCTACAATACAGTTTAATTATGATGCTTCCTTGTTAAAAGCTGTTTGTTTTTTTATTGAGAAATAACACAATAAAGTACACAGACATTAAGTGTATAGCTTAATGGATTTCAGCATTTGCATATATCTATGTAACCACCACTCGCATCAAGATATGGAGCATTTCCTGCACCCTAGAAGGTTGCCATATGCCTCTTCTCAGATAGTGTCCATGTTCCTACCCCAGTCACTCTTCTGTTACCATTTGTTTTGCCTTGATCTCATGTGAATGAATCACACAAGCTCTCTGTTGGTTCTTCTTTGATGGGATAGTTTCTCCCTTTGATATGATGATCAGAAGTCTTTGTGATCTGGTTTTCCATTCAGGTCACCCATCCATGCCTTGCTGTTGCTTCCGTGCTGAAATTGTATGTAGCTTACCAACATGATGGGCTCTTCTTCCTTTCCATTTTTTTTTGTACTTGATACTCTCTTGCCCTTCCGATTTCATTCCCTGACAAATTCATCCTTCACAACTCAGCTCCAGGCAGAAGCAAGCCTTTCCTTGTGCTCAGGAGGAACCGATTGTTATAAGTAGTTGCCTGTTGACTCATCTTTCTCCTCTACTTACTGTTTTCATGAGCCCAGGGATGATGGGGCATTTCCCCAGATTAGTTATTTGAATTTTAGACAAGTAATTCATGTTCTTTCTAGAAAAATTAGAAAATAGGAAAAAATAAAAAAAACCTTACCCACGATGTGACTATACGATCATTGTTTACATATATACATATTTACAGTGAAATATTACCCTACCGCTGTCAGAATGGCTATTATTAGAGAGTCAGAAAAACAATACATGCTGGCGTGGATGCAGTGAGAAAGGAATGCTTACTATACACTGTTGGTTGGACTGCAGATTAGTACAACCTTTATGTAAAACAGTATGGAGATTCCTCAAAAAACTAAAAGACCTACCATTCTATCCAGCAGTCCCACTACTGGGTATCTACCCAAAGGAAAAGAAGTTGTTTTATCAAAAAGACACCTATACTCAGATGTTTATTTCAGCACAAATCACAATTGCAAAGATGTGGAATCAACCTAAGTGCCTATCAATTGATGAATGGATTATCAAAATGTGACATTATTTTATTTTACTGATTTTGAAGACTCTTTTAATATTAAGGATACTAACTCGTATCATCTATACTACGTATATTTTCTGCAGTTTGTCGTTTGTCTTTTAACTTAATCATTTTCCATTTATAAAATTTTAAATAATTTAATGTAGTGAAATTAATTGGTCTTTTAAAAAAATTTTGTCTGGGGTGTCATTCTTAGAAAAGTTTTCCCTCACCAAGATTAGATAAATATCTATTGTATATTCTTCTAGCTTTTTTATGGTGTTATTTTTTTGCATTTAAATCTTTACTCAATTTGGAATTTAATCTGATGTGAAGTAATAGTAATAATAATAATAGCAGCTGATATTATGAGTGCATGCTATATGCCAGGCAGTAATCTAAAGGCTTTACATGTCCTGGCTGGGTGTGGTGGCTCATGCCTTTTAATCCCAGTGCTTTGGGAGGCTGAGGCAGGAGGATAGCTTGAGGCCAGGAGTTCCATACCAGCTTGGGCAACATAATAAGATCGCATCTCTACAAAAAAATTTAAAAGTTAGCCAGGTGTGGTGGTGTGTGCCTATAGTCCTAGCTACTTGGGGCTGAGGCAGGAGGTTCGCTTGAGTCCACGAGATTGAGGCTATAGTGAGTTACGATCGCACCACTGCACTCCAGCCTAGGCAACAGTAAAACCCTATCTCAAAAACAAAACAAAACTGCTTTACATGTACTGACTCATTTAGTACTTTCAACAACCTGTGATGTAGGCACTATTATTATCTCTGTTAGTGTCACTGTAACTTGACTTGCTGAAGGTTGCCTAGCTAGTAGTGGCAAAGATGCAGATTCAGGTAGTTGAGTCCCAGAGTCCATGCCCTTAATTACTCTGCTAACCTAATTTTTTCTAAATAGTTGTAATATCATTTGTTAAGCAATCCATTCTTTCCCCACTGTTTTGAAAATGGCAACTCTAGTCATATGCTAAACTCATGTATATATGTATATATGTGCACGCACACACACATACTCTTAGGGATGTTTCTAGACTTTTGTTCCATTGAGCTCTCTGTCTGTTCTCGTGTTAGTGCCACCCTGTTGTAATTTGTGTAGCTTAGGGTTTATAGTATTCTTCTCACTTTTGTATCCTTAGTGCCTAGTGACTGTCTCGCTTTAGGTGTTTAATGAATATTTGCAGAATGATGTAACCCTTTGAGTGCCATGGATAGAATTCAAAGGATCTGCCACTTGGATAGGAAAAAAAAATTACATCATCGTTTTCACGTACCCCTGACTGAAATTTAGTATTTCTTTTAGTTCTGAATATAGGCAATAAAACACAGTAGTAGTAGTAGTACCTGTGATGTTGTCATCAATAGAAATCATGGATATTTCCCTGGATGAACCCTAGGTTAAGAACCTCTGCTTTACTGTTTCTTTCTTGAGGCCATTTTATCTTTGTATCACATTTATAGGCAATGCCTGGTACTTAGTAGATTCCCACTAAAGGTTAATTTTTAAAACTTCTTATTTTTAAATATACACAAATGTTGGGAGAACTGTGTGATGAAGCTCTGTGTAAGTTACTTGTTAATTTATCTTCATGTGCTGATAGTGCTCCTCCTCCACTTTCTCTGTTCCTTCTTACTTTTGTTAACTCTTTACTAAGAATTCAGTTTTGACAATTATTCTTTCCCTACTTAACATTTTATTTATCATTTTAATGAGAAATTATTAATTTTGGTTATTTGGTCTTATTTTTAAAACTTAAACATTTAAGTCTCATTTCAAGTTGTTCTTTCAGCCATATTTTAGAGTGAGGTTTATGATGGGTACATTTTTCAAGATAAGATCAAAGCTCTGAGAGATTTCTTTTTTATTTGCTCAAGGAGTCTACTCACCTTGTTAAATAATTTGAGGTAAAAATACTTTCTCTGAGAGTTATATATGCCTATCTGGGCTTTGTATGCTCTGCAAAATTAGAAGAAATTTGGATTTGTGTCTTCTCTACATGGAGAGTTTTTTAAAATTTTCATATATTAATACTTAAAAAATATGAGAATGTCATAACAGTAGTTCCTGGTTGTTGATTTTTATTCAGGATTCTGAAAATCTTCTATATTTGGATCAAACCCTTCTATTGTTTCTAGGTAGTTTTTTTTTCCTATTAAACTTTTAATTAAAGATTTGAGACATCTGTTCACATGACCACATGATTGGTTGGGGTCCTTAGCTTGTCATTATAAAGGGTGACTACAATTTTGGAACCAAAACTTGGGATCCTTGGGGCAGTACAGGATTGTTGTCCTGATTTGTGAATTGTTTTACATGAGAAGCTTTTACAAAGTTCTAAACATTAAATCAAATTTGACATGTGCATTTTACTAAGTCACCTTTGTTGTAAAGAATTCAACTGTGTAAACTCTCTAAGGTCCCAGAAAAGGTAGCACTCATGGCACTCTTCTGGCCCATCTGGTACAGGGAAATCTTTTGCTTTCATGATACAAAGACACGTTGTGAAATAAGGCGGCGCAGTCCTGAAAAAATTGATGACATTTTTTTGCCCTTTTGGAACACTTGTTCAGCACAGTGATAGAGACCTGATGCAGTGTTTGTGTAGAGCAGATTGAACAAACTCCAAAAGGAAACCATCAAAGGGTTGATTCGATACCACACAGAAACACGAGGTGGTGGGATGAGTGGTTTTTCCACATCTTAATATTTTCCAGGATGACACTGAAAGCCTTGCCCTTAGAGAACCCTGAGCCACCTAATAATTCATAATTCCAGGCTCTTGAGAGGGTGAAATGAGAGGTATAGACCAATAAATAGATGCTCTGGGCCTTTCCTAAGAGCCTGGAAAGCAACTGAGGGCAGCCATGGCAATATGACCAGCAAGGCAAGGTAAGCAACACTGCACGGCTTTGATTTCTTGTGGGAAAATGTATTTTGTATCCTTATTTCCAGCTCTCTTTTTAAAAAAGTCTCTGAAAAGCCTAGCTTTTGTGGGGGGAAAGGAGAGAATGCTGTTAAGGAAGTACTGAGTTGGCATGGGGGACCTACTGTGTGTGCCGTTCATGACTTGATACTTTCATAAATCTGATTGTCTGAGAGAGGAAGAAATCATGACTCAGATCAAGTAACTTGCCCAAGATCCAGAATTTGAACCCTGGTTCATGATTTCAAAGCCCTTTCCACTACTTTATGATGTCTCCTTGTGCTACAATCATGGAAAATGAGGGGTCTTCTGGATTGCATTAGGGAACTCATGGTATCCAGCTATCTGTTCTGAAAAACTCTGAGTACTGTTGATCTGCAGGCATTCGAGGAGAGGAATAATGCCCGGCTGCAAGAGAGGAATCAGGGGAAAGGTACCAAGAATTTTTCAGATTGTCGCTGTTTCACGGAAAGGGAATTTTGTGCCATGGCATCTAGTCCTCGGTGATGGTTTAGAAGAAGTGGGCTCTGAATTCATCTGCCACCAGTTATCCCAGTGAAGGAAAATGGGAGAAGCATGGGACACTGTAGGGATACGGGATTTCATAAAACAATGTTTGTTTGTTTCTTGATTTGGAGTCAACATAGGATTCCCAGCTTTTTATTTTTTCCCAGGGAAAGGGACTAATAAAACAAAAACCCCAAACCTATTATCATCTTCACATCATATAAGAAAAGATATTTGTAAACCAAAATAATAAATAAATTAAATGAATAAATAAAATTGGCTAATAGGACAGCCGAGAAAGAACCTTCTACTTATCTATTACAGACTTAGGTTAGATTTAAAATATTTCGAATCAAGAAAAGTTACAGCATAAGTTGCTCGATGTTTGTCAATTTGGAAATTTTTATTTGATAGTGCAACATCAGGAGAAGCTTGACTGTCCAGCTTGTTTGATGCTTTATTTTTTTTTAATCACAGTTATGGTTAAGGATCCATTTTGACAGGTGTTTTGATGAAAACAGTATTGACAATCAATGTCACTTCACTCCATATAGAATATTCTGGTGGATGGTAAGAAGGGAGTAAGAGCAGTTCTTAGGCTTTCCGTTCTGTGGCCAGGCCAGGAAGAAAGCAGGAGCAGCAGCTCTGGTGTCTGACTGGTGAAGGCTCCAGGAAGGGGCTGCAAGGACCTGTCTGCCTTTGCTCCCTGTGTGTGGTGGGGATTGGGCTGGTGACAGGGGCTGCATGGGACCCCTACTACCCAATATGGAACAGGTAGGGATTTATTTGAGATGGATGCTGTGAATGGTAAAAACTTGCATCTTGGCCTGGACCAGTATTTAGAACTGCTCTTTCGAAGGAATTATCCTGTTTGGTGCTCCAAGATAATCTACAGGAGAGGCACAGACAAAGGGCCATTGTTTGCTCTAGGACAGCTGTTTATTGCATTGGTGCTAAGGAGGGTGTGGGGAGCCTGCAGGACTCTGGCCTAGGTGCTCAGATGTGGGGGTGGTCCTGCTGCTGTGCCTGGTTATTTTCTTCTGAGTCTTTCTTGTGGGGAGAAAAACTGTATTTTTCTCCAAGCAGCAAAATCTTTGCTTCACCTTCCACCTGGTCTCAGTGCCCTGGAGTTTTGGTGAATGCTGTGAGTGCCTGGGAACAGAAAAAGAGCCTGAAAGTATCTTGGGAATTCCCCAACTCTTCTAGCCTACCTCTTTTGTCCAAGGGAACACCTACCTCTGCCTTTCCAGGGGCCACGCTGGGGGAAGTGTGTGTTTTGGCCTCTCTGGAGAAGGGCACACTAGCTTCCCTGGCCTGTTTATGTTAGTTTGATCCTTTCTGCCCTTGATTACAAATGAGGCCTTGGGTGGGGGATTTCCCTGCTTCCATGGAGGTCAGTCCTTCCTTTTGTCTGCATTCTCAATTTTTCCACCTGGGGAAGAGCTGCCTTTTAAAAAACGATACTCTCCTTGGATTAACTCCTTGTCTCATAGGCTTTGCCCAGTAAGTAGATCAGTTCATAATCAGGAAGCAGTTCATCTGTCTGCTGAAATTCCCTTCCACTCCTGAAATTAGACCTTTTCTCATTTGCCTGTCACTGCCATAGATGTCAGCATTCTCCCTTAAGAAAAGGAATAGTCTTCCAGGCCTAGAGTCTGGACTGCTTATTGGTGCTTGTGAAGCTGATGCGTTGATGCAGCGGTTCCCGGTTCTTTGGAATTTGTGTCCTGGCTCCTCCAGTAGAGTGTGAACCCTCTGACGTTAAGAGTTCCAGGTTCTTTCCTTCCCTTCCCCAGTCTGTATGTATGGCATGTGAGAAGAGAGGTGGACTTTGTGAAGGGGTGACCACCAGTGGCCCAATTTGCTGGTGTGGTCACCTCACCCTTGCTCCCAATGTCAGCCTGTTCTCCTAGAGTGCGGGCACAGCCTTCATTGTGTGTTACTTCTTACTATGGCGCATGGTAGAGGCAAGGGAAACCCACTGCCCCTGGGAGCACTGGTAGAAGGCCTGCCTCAGACCTCTTTGTTCTTTGTGGAAGCCCCCCTTTTATTTTTTATTTTTATTGGTTTTAGGGATAGGGTCTCACTGTGTTGCCCAGGTTAGAGTGCAGTGGTTATATACAGGTGCAATATAGCGCACTATACCCTGGAACTCCTGGCTGAATTGATCCTCCTGCCTTAATCTCCCAAGTACCTGGGACTACAGGTGCGCACCACTGCACCTGTGCCTCTCGTTCATTTGAGCAGTCTTGATACCAGATCCTCTGACACAATTGAGTGATCCTGCCTGCCTTTTGGAGATTTTTCTTTCTTACATGTCACTGGAAAGCTTAAGTGAATTTTATTGGTGGTAACAGCTTTTCTACTCTCTTCACAGATTTCACACCCTTTGGAGAATTTCTCTCTTGGATAATTCAGGTAGGTTTTTTTTTTGTTTTTTTTTTTTTTTTAAGCATTGGACCTAGTTCTTCTGTGTGGTGACTTCTTCAATTCCAGCAATGATCCTTGTTTGGGTCCCTTCAATTTCCTTCCAGTTTCACTAATGGTGCCCTGCCTTTAGCCTGTCCACTCTCTCCTTGATTTCCCAGGTGTCCATCTCACACCCATACATTCCTGTCTACTTTATCATATCATAAGCTTTATTCCAGCTTCTGTTTGGACAGAATAGTATACATTCTCTTTCTCTTTCCTTTATTGTTTCAGTTCAGACCTTGGTGTTGAGAGTTTGGTGCTTGGTTTTCTACATTGTGTTGCTTCTACATAGATCTATGTTGTAGGCCTGAGAACGGTCATTGCTTCTATGTTGCCCTGAGATTTTTGTTCCATATCCTTTTATCAATTTTTTCCTTGGTTAGTATTTTTTGTGTCCTCTTTAAGAATTCTCCTTCCACCTGAAGTTTATAAAAATAGTCCTCCTAAGTTTTCTTCTAAATGATTTCCCTCTTAGGTGACAGTCTGTTCACATTCACATTTAGATCTAGAATCCTTTTTTAAAAATCTCAGCCACCTTTTTTTTTTTGTAAACTCTGGTTCCTTTGCCCCTCGCATGTCTTCAGTTTAAGATTACATTTTTCCTCTCTTGTCACCCATCTGCTGGCCTTTGCAGTGGTCTTCCCAATTTCCCTGAGTGCTGTGCCTACCCTACTCCCACAGTTTTCCCCTCTGGCGTAGGTCACAGAGGAAATATTTAGTTAGTTTCTGCCAAACATTCTGGCTGTGTTGTTTTGCTTTAAAAGACATGCAGTAAACTGTTTTGATTCTCGGTCTTGGTGCTCTAGGGCAGATGTTTCTCCTGTAACAGAGGTATTGTGGTCAGTTGGAAAGAGTGCTGGACTAGACTTTGGAGAATTGGATTCTAATCCCTGCTGTGCTGCTAATTTGTAGTGTGATCTTGCGCAAGGCACATTTCTACTCTCAATTTCCTTTTGTCCAAAGGGACCTTATTTCATGACAAAGAAGACAGGACTCCATGGGTGTGAGATGGCAACCTACAGAGTAAGCCTGGGGGAGCCAGGAGAGACTAGGTGGGCAAGAGGCAGGGAACCCTTACTGTGAGCATCCTTAGTGGAACTGGAAGGGAACTCAAATGACCCCAAAACAGATAAAATTACTGTATGTAGTCACTTGGAAAAAATATAAAATGTATAAAAAAAATGATGGAAATTTTCTGATAAGGGCACTTTAGGAGGTAACTGCTTTGTCCATCCCTGGGCTTGTTCTGGGTCCACACCTGTTTGCTGTCACCCTTGGGATGTGGGAGGCTTGGCCTTCCGCGAGTTCAATTCCAGAATTCTTCCTCCCACCTTCCACCTCCTTTATAAACCCAGGAATATTTGAAACTCTGCCCAGATCTTCACCTGGCTTTGATTTCCCCATCATGTAGAGATTGGCCCTTGGAAGTTGTAGCTTCCAGAAACCTTAAATGTTTGCTAACATGTCAAAATTTTACATTTGTTGATCGCTCTTTCTGTTCCTGGCTGTGTTCCAATTCTTGTGCCCTGAAGGTGGTATGATGTGGTTCCAGCAGGGAAGAGGAGGGTATTTGGGGGATCCTATCACCAAAAACTAGGAAATAAAAGGAGACAAAAGAACTGAGAAATGCCCCCTTGGCGTTCCCTGAGAAGCAGATCTTTAAAGAAGAAACAAAATGGTTTAACTTCTGCCTCTGCCTTCCTCCCCAGCGTACACATACTCACACAGGCAGAGCTACATTTCTTCCTTACTTCTGTCCCCTTCTGAAATGATTTCTGGGATTTAAATCAGATCTTGCCTAGTTTATACTTTTTTTCTTTCCAGTTAAAGATTTGCATTGGTTTCCTACAGTGCAGAATGAGTTGGACAAAGACCATCTCCAAAGTTTTTTGAAACTGCCCTGTGGTCCTTTGTAGGGCAGAAACTTTCCTTCCTAGTTCTGGGGGCTAGAAGACAATAAAAAGAAAAGAAAGAAAATTTACAAAAACCCCAAAACTTTCCTAAATAAATGCAGAGGGATACTTGTCTTTACAGGGTTAGTGATGAGGGCGCCTGCTCACTATTGCCATGCCTGATCCTGAGAGGCTCTCAGGCTGCTGAAATTTGCTGGAGGAAGTCACTGAACTAGGTAGAATGGTTTTGGAGAGAAGAGCTCTGTAATTGGCTCTGTATACTTTCAAGTAGGCCTTCTCTGCTATTCTGCAATTCTTTCTTTATCTCTAAGTCCCTGTGACATTCACCACAGTGCTCATTCCATACTTTTTTTTTTTGTATTCCATAAGCCCCGACTCTATCCTGACCTTATATCACCAATGAGGGTGCCTTCTACTTTACTACTTTACTGTTAGAGCTAAGTGACATAGAACTATGGGATAGTTCCTTTTCTTAAGATAGCTAGCTAGCTAGATAGGCACCCAGCTAGCTCTAAGAGAACAGGCAGTGAGTATTCCCTGTGGGTTCTATAGACCTGTTCATTGCGAATGCCAACAACGTGTGGTTGAACTAATGGTTTGATTTGGCCTTGATAAGAGTTGCAAGCCTATGTCTGGCATTTGGTACTTTCCCACACCTCATTTGGTCTTAAACCAAGTTGTCCTAGGCAGGTGACCCAACTGGTTACTGTCACATAATGCCTGAAGTGTCATTCCTGCTACTCCAGTTCTAGGTACTCATGAACCCACTGGCTTCTGTATCTCTCACTGATCATAAGTAATTTAGTTTCCCCTCTGGTAGGTATTTTTCAAATCCTACTTACATCCTCTTTAACCCTCATCTTCCTTTCCTTTCTCTCTTACCTATTTTGCTTAGTTACCTCAGGAAACACTCTCCTTGTCCCCTTTCCTCTTTGACTGTGGGGTAAAAGCTAGCCTTAATCATAGCTGGTAAGCATGGCACCAAGAATACTTCTGAAAGGAAATCAGGCATTTGAGAATGAAAGTAGACAGGTGAAGAATTGGTGCCATCAGTCTTGTTCTCGAGACCTTTTAAAATCCCCCAAAATAGGCAGCGTGTGGTGGCTCACACCTGTAATCCCAGCATTTTGGGAGGATCACTTGAAGCCAAGAGTTCAAGAGTGAGCAGCCCGAGCAAGAGCAAGACCCCATCTCTACAAAAAGTAGAAAAATTAGCCGGGGGTGGTGGCATGTATCTGTAGTCCCAGCTACTTGGGAGACTGAGGTGGGAGGATTACTGGAGCCCAGGAGTTCGAGGTTATAGTGAGCTATGATGGCACCACTGTACTCCAGCATGGGTAACAGAGTGAGACACAGTCTCTAAAAAGATAAATAATAAAAAAAATGACTAACTGATACAGGAGTGTTCAGTGGAAACTCGGTCTGTTCACCCTCTGGCCCCCCTGCTGGTGATGTTGCTATAAAAGGGGCTGTCTATTTCCACCACGTGGAGAGGAAGAAAAGTGCTTCCAAGGGGTGCCCAGAGTTAAGAAAGCTTGAGGCTTCCTCCTGTGCCTGAGTCTCTAGGCGAGAGGTGCTGGAGTGTGGTATGCCCAGCTTTACCAAAGCTCTTTGCTTTTTCTTAACTGTGTATCACTTCAGAAAGTACTTGAGCTTAAAGCCTGATCAGGTTCCCCCACTTTGAAAATCATGATCTAACTATGACAGGATGACATTCTTTAAACAGGTTGTTTAGTGTGGTTAATGGAGTTAGCACCTCCCATTTTTGACTAGGAAATAATACGTACTTGTAGCGATGCTGTATCAGGTCTTAAATGGAAAGCTTCTAGTTTGAAGCTATGTACATTTCCTGTAGGATACATATGCTGCTAATTTATGAAAACTGAAGATATCCCAGTGCTGTGTGTGTAAACTGCAGCATCTCCTTGTGGAATGAACGATTCAGGAAAATGGAACAACTTTTTGAATAAAATTGCAAACTGTACTAGCTTCCAGGTGACTGAAAATTTCCTATTAGGGTGGGAAAGCTTATCCCGATGTTCTTGCCTGGGGATCAGTGTGTGTCATACCGTTCCCAAAATACAGCCATAGCTGATTTTATCTTTCTTTGTCCTTCTTTCTATGGTGCCCAGGGATGCTCGTGTTGCGTTTATCTTTGGTCTTGTCTCGTTATAAAAAGCAGCATGCATTTTGATCTAAGTTTGGAAGTAAAATCTGTGGCGAGAGGGCAGGATGAAACTAATGGTTCTTATAAGTAGTAAACCTTTGACCTTTGCTTCATCGGCCACCAGGCTGTAAATAACTGGACTGACCAGCTGCAGACCCTTGTTGTGCAATTTGAGGTAAGGATGGGCGAAATCTCAGGGGCTGGGAGACAGACGTGGCTACCAGAGAGATGACATCAGCTGGTTTACTGGTGCCGTGGAAGAAGGGGAGATTCCAGGTGCTTAGCCTTCTTCCTGCGTGTGGGGGTGTCTGGAGCCACCCCCAGTCCTATTGGCAGCCAAGGCTTTTGCTTGGGAAAAGCCTTGTCTGACTCTGTGCCTCCTGCTGTCCCCACCGGGACCTGTAATTGGAAAAGATCTTGCAATCTTGGCTGTGGAAACAAAGCTTTGAAGAATGAACAGACACATACATCTATGTGTTTCTGTGTGTGTATTTTGTGTTAATGCTAACAACTGATTAAGGTTTGCAAAGAGGGGGGTGTATACGAGGTAAGATGGGGAAGTCTTGTCTG
Source organism: Propithecus coquereli (assembly GCF_000956105.1). Lineage (NCBI taxonomy): Eukaryota > Metazoa > Chordata > Mammalia > Primates > Indriidae > Propithecus > Propithecus coquereli. The sequence goes on from NW_012150174.1 coordinate 10,639,979, forward strand.
GGTTTTATAGAATCTGTATTAGGTATTGTCCTTGGAAAGGAAAGCAATTTATAATTTTTAAATTAAATTTTTTTAAAATTTTCTTTTGATACCCTTAACATGGACACTTAGTGTACAACAGGAAGGCATTTCTAACAACTTTCTTGCTGTGCTATGCTTATCCCAGAACAGAGCCTCAACAAGGCCAAAATTTGGGTGACAAATTGGAGAAAGCACTTCTGCAGGGAAGATCTCCCCTTTGCTCAGCCTCGCCTGTGTGTATGCTTCTGGGAACGGCGGTGGGGCTTCTCGGGAAGCCTGCAGCCGACAGTAGGACTGGAAAAAGCTTTATATCTCTGAAGCCTGACAGAGAGAATAGAGCCGGGAGGCATTGGAGCCAGCACAGCCCATCTGCTTCCCAGCTTTGTTTTAAGATGCTGGGCTTCCCTCCGGTTCCGCCCTCTTCCCCCAAGTGTGTTAGAAAATGAAGCCTGCTACCTGGAAAGCAGGTGATGCCAAAGCTTATACTAAGAGGATCAGACATCCCCATCCCCAGGCCTGCTTTGGGTTTCTTTGTGACTGGATAGCTAGGGGTGTCTCTAAGACCCTTGCTCGCATTCACGCATATCCACTGCTTAGTCGACACCACCTGGGGCCATCTCAGGCTTGTTCTTCGGGGTGTCTTCCCACCACTGTGTTTTCTCCTCCTTCGGGCTTTCACGTATGAGAACCTTCACAGTCTCTGAGCTGCCAGGAGCCCAGTGCCTCCCCTTCTGGGCCCAGGAAGCTGTGGGTAAGCTGTTGGTTTCCTCCTCAGCCGGGCACTTCTGGGAAGCTGTCTGCATTCCTTTCTGCCCAACTCTTTGCCTCAGGGGCCATGTGGGGTGCGGTTGCTGCAAGCCTCTGTAAGGAGGAATGCTAAAGCAGTTCCACTGAGACTAGCCACTGAAGGTAACCAGGAGTTCGAAGGTGGAATTGCCTTTTCTTGCAGTCCTGGAGCCAGGAGCTAGCTTTTCATGGGATGTGGGGTGGTAATGAGTCGTTTAAAAACTTTTTCCAGCTTGCTTCCCTGTCTCCTGCCACTCTGGAAGAGGAGGGTGTGAGGAGAAAGATTAGTGCTCAGTGTCCTGTGATCCATCTTTGGCACCCAAGGTGGGTGCAGCAGATATCTTTTGTGAGGAAGGAGCTTAGAAGCAGGTGAGAGAATCTGCTCGCTGTAATTGGGTGTCTCCCCAGTCTGGCTGTGTTGACACTCTGAATGGTTTGTGTGGGCCTCCCCTGGTCCCTGAATGCAGGTGCCATTCTTACTTGGCTTAAAATCTTTAAGGGCGCTAGAATGCACTGCAAAACATGAACATGCTGGGTAGAAGTTGAGCTTGGAGGGGGAGGACCTTGCCCTGAGTCTACCCAAGGGTGTGTGTGGGGGTGGGGGGAGCTGGAAGTGGAGAGTGGGAGTGAACACTTCTAATAAACAGGAAAGGAGAGTAAATCTGGAGAGGGGATGAGGGGACTGGCTGTGGAGAGCATGAAAGCTGGGAATTTTTGCAGAGTGGCTAGAGGCCAGAGTCGTGGGGGTAGGTTTGGGCATGCTTGGTTGTACTTGCATTGCTGAGTACCTTGGGTATGAGGGCTGGGATGCCTTCCTCTGATAATTGGTCTGGTCTCCTGACAGCCCTCCCTACCCTATGCCCATAATATACCTGTGTTATGCTTGCCTATCAGGGAGGTCCTGGTATGGGGTGTTCTGGGGCAGAGGCACTGGGTCTGAGAGGGGGTCAGCCAGAGTCTCTAGCTCCCAGTTTGTTGGCTGCTTCAAGGATGAGAAGCGTCTTTGCTGCTGCCAGTCCTTGCTGGCTTGGCCTTAGAGGTGTCTGTGCCCTGGCAGGGTATAGATCCTTTCTCATGGGTGCCCTGCCTCTGTGCAGCTTGAAAGCAGATGGGGCTTAATTTGAAGCAGACCTCCCTCAAGGGCCCAGATCTGAAATGTGTATTAGAAGATTACTACTCATCTTGGCTCTTCTTTCCTCTGTGCCTCTTTCTTTCTTTTATCTTCTCATCACTGTCAGGCATTGTGAGCAGCCGCTGCTATCATACAGGCTGATCAGGACATTAAGAATGGAGCTAAATATAACTGTCCGCATGCTGCTCTGATGTGCTCAGCCTCATCCTTAGAGAAGAGGTTGGTTTGAACATCTGAAGAGGGGTCCTTTCCACCCCAAATGGAGTAGGTGAGAACAGGGAGGAGCAGGGGCCGGGAGGGCCCCCTTGTCCTCCCCTGCACCCCCAGCATTCCCTGTGGATTGTCATGGGCTGGAGAGAACACCAAGATCTTGCTCTCCAGCAGTCAGGCAGTTAAGCCCTCACTGAATTTTTCAGCTTAACCAACATTGTGATGCACATTTTATATAAAGCTTGCTTTCTGACCTGAGAGAATTTACAATCTATTGGGAGAGACAGTATTTGTTAAATAATTAGAGAATATCGAAGATCTCAACTGTGTTGATTTACCAACCACAAATATATTTGTAGTTCAGAACAAGAAAGTTATGTCTTAAAACCAGAGAAAAGTTTTCTTGGAGGAGGTAGGATTTTTCTGGTCTTTGGAAGCTGGGCTGACTTTGTAAGCGAAGGAGAAGTGGGGTGTGCTCTGAAAGTAGAGGACCTCGAGGGCTCACAGCCAGAACGCGGCCCTCCAGGGTCACTGCGATGTCTGCCTTGGAGTGGTAGGTGTGGCAGAGCAGAGCCAGAAATGTGAACTCTGGAAGTCTTGCCGTGGGACATAGGAGATGGGATGTGATGCAGTGAAAGTGGAATTTTGTGGAAATCTCTCTTGTAGAAGAAAGTGGGGTAATTTTGGAAAGGACAGAGACTGGCAGTAAGGAGACCTGCTAAAGGGCATGGGAGGTCAGCAACAGGAATAGAGAGGAAGGAGCTGAATCCTAGAGAATATTCCAATGAAGAATAGGCAGACTTAGAATGGAATATTAAGGACGAAATTGAGGGGAAAGGCAGAGCTCACCACAATTTCTGACCCTTGAGAGTTGACCAATACTGATATGTTTGTGAAGTACTTTGCACTTTTCAAAGCACTTTTTCATTCAGCAGGTAGCTTGGAGTTGTCTGGACTCTTACAGTTCATCTAGTCTGGCTTCATTTTACAGAAGGGGAGATTGGAGTCAGGAGAGGGGCAGGGACTCTTCCCAGCTCACACAGCTATTTAGTGGTAGAGCAGGACTTTCAATCCAGGTCTTCTCCCTCCCAGGGCAGTTTCAAGACAAGAGCAGGAGGGAAGTTGTGGGGTCAGAGGCAGGTCTGTCTTGCTGGGTGACATTAGGTGATTACCGATCTCTTTGAGCTAAGGAAACTTATTCAGAAGTATGCAGACCATATCAATGGTTCCATTACTAAGAATCATTTTTGAGAACCACACACAAGGAAGATGGACTCCTTGGGTCTGTCTAGTTCTGAAATTCTTAGGAGTGTACAAAAATAACATGTGAAATGTATTGAACTGGGCTTCCGGAGAGACTGGCTGGTCTCCAGTCTGGTGCCTTTCTAAGGGAATTTTAAGAATAATTTGACTCCACGTGATTTTCACCTTACATGCTGACCACAGAACCTAATTGCCAAGGAGGACACAACTCTGCTGCAGTAGACTTTGGCCGGCGATCATCAGCGCCAAGGACTCAGTATTTGTATAGTTGGGGCTCAGTTTGGGTTTTCCACTTCCTGTCCCTACTTTCTCTCAAGACATGTTCCTGCATGTGCGCACACAAACACACACTCTCTCTCCTCCCTTCCCCTTTGCCTCCCTCCTTTCCTTTTTTATTTTTTCTCCTTCACTGTTTTTCTTGTCTCATTCCCTATCTTCCATCTCTGTCCTCTCTGCTCTTGTCTTTCCTGTTGTCTAATTAACTTCCTGTGTTGGAGCAACTTCCCCTCTTGGTTAAATTCAGATATGACTACAGCAGAGCGCCTTGGAATATTCTGTTTTGTCTGTTTCCTGATGTGGTGACTGGCACTCAGTGATCCAAGGCAGAACCTGGGAGTCATCCTGGACCCTTCCTCACCTCCACAGCCAATTATCCTCTAAGTTCTTGTTTTCTACTAAGAGAGTTCTTGATTCTCCCTCCTTGTTTCCATTCTCACTGTCCCATACTGCAGGAGAGGCAGCAGAGAGAGATTACAATTGAAGAAAGAGAAACGGAGATGAAGGTCACCTTCAGTGTCCTCAGAAGCATTTTGAGAAGTATGCCCCTCATCAATTCTCTCTTGTCTGTGTCCTGACCCTCAGCTTCCCCACAGATACAGCTGCCCAGGATCCCCTGGAGACAAATCAGAGAAGTGCAGCATCCTGGCGAGTAGGAAATCTTTGCTTTGTCTGGGGGCTGGGCTCCTGTATGATTCTAAGGTGCAGCCATAACTGCTGAGTTATGTTGTTGAAGGTAGGCAGCTCTGTGTCCAGGCACTTCTAGAAGAGGAAGTAAAAGGAATGAGGCTGAAATGAGGCTCCATGTGGTCCTTCACTTGCTTTCAGTCTCTGACCCAGCCACTGTTGGTGGTGGCAGCTCTCTTCCTAAAGGTTCTCATGGTGATAAACTTCATAGTGCTCTTAGTTTAATCTGAACAGCCTTGTCCTTGGTTTCTATCCCAAATTCCACAGCCATCTGTTGGGGTCCATTTCTCACATTTTCCTTTTTCTTCTCCAGATAACATTGCTACAGGTCCACCCCATCTCCCCTTCCCTGCTGCCAATCTGGTACAACAGGGATTTAAGGAGGAAATGAACTACCTGAAGAGTAGAGGAAGGAAGTTTGTGGGCTGGTAAATTATGTTATCTGAAAGGTCTATCAGAAACCTGCTGAGATAGTCTCATTTATTAAAACAGTAACAACAAAACAGAAACCCCTTCAAACCTCCAAATTCCAACCATGAGTCTCCATCTTTGCCTCTGACAACTTTCGCATCTCTCTCTGGGTCTCTGACCTCCTGTGATTGGCTGGTGGCTATGCTTCTGCTGGGCATGTTTGGAGAAGTCCCGAATCTGAAAGGAAACAGATCATTTAATTAAAGCCGTGATAACTCAGTAACTGTCTTGGGAGTACACAGAGTCAAGCCTCACCTTCCCGAATTTTCCCCCAGTTTTCCCCTCTTCATCTCTTGTGGGCATTTTACTTGGAAGAGGTGTGTCATGTATTACTGATGGCAGATGTTATCTGCATTGATGATGAGTGGTTACAATCTTTCACCACCTTCAGGAGGACTGTGAAATGGTTGACTTCCTTGGTTTGTTCTGGTTTGAGGTGAGCATGGTTTCTCCCAGTTTTAGTCTCTGGAGCCCCTTGGCCTTGTGAGAAGGAAGTCTTCTGCTGGCATTTACTGTGCTGGGGACAGAAGTCCTTGACCCTTTGTTCTTTTCCTTCTGTCCTCCTCCTGCCAGTCATTAGCAGTGTTAGCCACCCAGTTACAGGGAGTGTAGGCAATTGTGCTACCCCAGGATAAAGGAGCCCCAGACACCGAAGGGATAAAGGGCTTGCTGAATTCTTTCTTTCCTTCAAATTCAAAAGGCTAAGTGGTCATCAAGTATGTTCCTTGATATCCCTGGGAGTAATGCTCAGGAATTCCCCCGAATTTGCTATTCTCAGACAAGCTTGCTCCTGTTTCCACTCTTCGGGATCTTAAATTGCTCCCTCCTCTTCTTTCTCCCTGCATGTTCCTTTGTTTTTCCTCATCATTTCAGCCATCTTCCCTTCCTTGCACGGGCCTGGGTGGCAGGGGGGTGGTGTCTGATTTTTTTCCTCTATTTCATAGGTTCCTCAGTATTTCTAAGTGAATGAACATTTATAAGTACTTCTTTATACAAAGGTAAACTAGCTGGCTTTTGCATAAAAACAGGACATACCCAGTGCATGTATTAAGAAAGGAGCTAATCATTGCACAGATTAGAAACTTCTAGGTTCTTACCCTTGGGGAAAAAGAGGATGGTTTTAAAAAAAGGCAATTCCTTTTACAA
>NW_012150174.1:10649434-10651283 GCF_000956105.1 Propithecus coquereli
ATAATAATTATATAATAACCTCATTAAATAAAAGTAATGATGTTTTTTGGCATGACTTGTACTTAATCTCCCATGATCAGTGTTTCCTTCTCCAAGTCCTTGTCACTTTTTATATATTCTGTTCTGGAGTTTTGCCTATGATATTGCTTATTATTTTATTTTATGTCATGTCTTGTCTTTTCATGTCATGTCATTTCATACGGGGTCTCAATCTGTAACCCAGGCTAGAGTGCAGTGGTGTGATCACAGCTCACTGCAGCCTCGAATTCCTAGGCTCACGTGATCCTCCCACCTTAGCCTCCCAAGTAGCTGGGACTGCCGCGTGCTCCACCACACCTGGCTAATTTTTTTTTTTTTTTTTTTGAGGCAAGGTCTTGTTCAGTTGCCCAGGCTAGAATGTAGTAGTGTCATCATAGCTTACTGCAGCCTCCAACTCCTGGCCTTAAGCAATCCTCCTGCCTCAGCCTCCTGAGGCTATAGGACTATAGGTGTGCACCACCACACCTGGCTAATTGTTTTAAAAATTTTTTGTAGAGATAGGGTCTCACTATTGCCCATATATAATGGCTGCACAATGCCCATCTAGTGCAGTTTTCAGACTACAGGTCATAATCCAATAGTGGGTCAGGAAATCAGTTTAGTGGGGCTCTACAAGCTTTAATAGCAGAGAGCATCATACATAGTAAAAGTAAGTAATATAAAGTGAACATTTTCTTATTTTACCAAATATTCTTCTACAGCGGTGATTCTCAGTCTGGGGGCAATTTTTCTTGCGTGTAGGTTGTTCAGGGTGACTACTCTGTGCTTCCCAAACTTGAGTCATTCTTACCTACCTTTATGATTTTTTTTTGCCATAACCATGTACTGCATATACTTTTATTTATCTTTAAATTGGCTTTGTAAAAACTTCTTATTTTGAAATAATTTTAGACTTACAGAAAAGTCGCAAAGACAGTACAAGTTCCTCTAATCTCTTATAACTATGGTATAGTTATCAAAACTAACAGATTAATATTGGCACAGTGTAAACTGCAGACTTAATTTGGAGTTCACCCGTTTTTCCCATTAAACTCCTTTGCTATTCCAGGGTCTAATCCAGGATCCCACATTGCATTTAGTTGTTGTGTCTCCTTAGTCTCCTCCAATCTGTGACAATTCATCAGTCTGTCCTTTTATGACCTTGACACTTTTAAGGAGTGCTTGTCAGGTATTTTGTAAAATGTCCCTCAAGTCGGGTTTGCTTGATGTTTTCTTGTGATTATATTGAGGTCATGTGTTTTTGGAAAGAGCACCACAGAGGTGAAATGCCCCCCTTCTTAGTGCATCATATCAGGGGCACGTGATGCCAATATGTTGTCTACTTGTAGTGTTAATGTTGATCACTTGATTAAGATCTGCCACTTTCTCCACTGTCAAGTTAACCATTTCTGCTTTTGTGATTAATAAATATTTTGGGAGAGAGATTTTGAAGCTATGCAAATATCCTGTCCCTCCTTAAACTTTTACCTACTACAAAACAAAACTAAAAGCAAACAAAAAACATACTTTCTTTAGTATTGGTCTCATCAATGAGATCAGTGATAATCAAGTTAATAGCTGGTTGTCTTTGTTCTTATGTACATTAAGATAAATATAGAAGTATTAAAATTAAAAAAAAATGTTTGTTGAGGGCAGGTGCAGTAGCTCATGCCTGTAATCCTAGCACTCTGGGAGGCTGAGATGGGAGGATCACTTGAGGTCAGGAGTTGAGACCAGCCTGAGCAAGAGCAAGAACCCGTCTCTACTAAAAATAGAAAAAATTAGCCAGGAGTGGTGGCACATGCCTGTAGTCCCTGCTACTCGGGAGGCT
>NW_012150174.1:10654578-10656174 GCF_000956105.1 Propithecus coquereli
CAAAACAAAACAAAAAAATGGCACTATTGGATGGTGAAGTTTATTTAGTATGAAACTAAGGCCACCTTCCACGTTCCTAGGATAGGAACTGGATTTTGAGGGGCCACTGCTTTTCTCTCTTCCTAAGTCCTTGGAAAAGCATCATATCTTCCATATGGGAGATAAGCTGGTATGGATATATTCCAGCAATGCCTGAGGAAGCTGAAATGCTGCATTCCTACCATATAATGTTTCAGTTATAGCATTTAAACCTGCGTCCTTGCTCACAAACAGCTATCAGATGACATCTTAATATAGAAGGTTGAAGATCCGCAAGAATTCACTCTGATAGTTAAAAATATGACTTTTTGATTATGATCATGGTGAACCATAGTGTGGGAGATGATGAAGAAAAATTGTTTGGATTCTTGAGCTGCTCTGTCTCCTTGCTAAAGCATGGATGGTCAGAGCCCCAGTCGGGAGATTTTGATGTGAATAGCAGGAGAGGCAAAGGGCAGATCAGGCAGGGCCCTGCTGTCTCTTCTTTCTGTGCCATGAGTTTCCCCAGAGATGACTCCATGGAGTTAAAGGTGGTAGTTTTCTATCTTCCTGTTGTGCAGGAGGACTTATAGCCTCATAAATCAGGTATGCTGTCTTGTTTCTGAGTTTAAGGGGCTCCACAGACTTGATTTTCTTTCTTTTCTTTCAGTATACTTGAATAAAATGTTATTCAAGATTCTGTTTACGCCTGGGTCTGCAAATACAGTGTGTGTCCCCTGGAAACACTTTTCTTCTAACCAGAGTGGAGCAGAGTAGGACATGGACCTCATTTGATCTGGACTCTGTGTTTCATCAGTTAAAATTACATTGACTCATCACTTGACTTATATTGAACCTTTCCTTAAGTCTTTTTCACTTGTACCATCTTCTTCCTGTTGTCATACAGTTTTTGTCTAAACTTAAGTGTAAAACTATATATTTTGCCCTTTAAAAATTTCATCTTGCTATGTTTAACCTATAGTTCCAGTTTGTGGTGGCTTCTCTGATTATCTGTTGTATATTAATTATCTCTCAATTAATTTATCATATGCATATTTGATAAACATGCCTTATACAAGTCATTGATAAAAAGGGTGACCATGATGTGATCTAGAACAAATGGGGAAAGAAAAGAGTATTATAGGCCAGTGTCCCTGATGAACATAGATACAAAAATCCTCAACAAAATACTAGCAAACTAAGTTCAACAACACATTAAAAGGATCATGCACTGTGATCAAGTAGGATTTAATCCCTGGAATGCAAGGATAGTTCAACATATGCAAATCAATAAATGTGATAAAATAGATGGGAAGTGCCCAAACTTCTAGGAGTTCCAGAGCTGCTGTTCCTGGTTATTAATCCATTTGCAACACTGTTCAGGGCCAGTTGTCCAGAGTTACCAGTTCATCCAGCTGCCTGTGTATTTCTGTTTTATCAACAAGATCAGGAGAGATTTTTGTGAAGTATAGATAAATTATTTCCCTAACATTCTTTGCTATATGTGTATGCATGTGTGTGTGTGTGTTTATATGATACTTAATATATCATACACAATATATATTGTGTAAATATGTA
>NW_012150174.1:10658104-10793986 GCF_000956105.1 Propithecus coquereli
GGCACTCTAGCCCAGGCAACACAGCAAGACTCTGTCTCCAAAAAAAAAAAAAAAATTTGTCCTTATACCACTTCAATTATCTTATATACACATCACACCTTGGTTTAGGTTGAGGTTCTGTGATGACACTGTTGATGGCCCTATTAGTTGAATTGAATAATTGGTTGGTTTTATTAGTTCATTCATTAAAAGTTTATTAATTATACTTGATACAGGGTCCTAAACTAAGATTCAGAGTAAGACTATTACAGGCTAGCAGGAGAATTCAGCTGAATAAGCCTTGATGCACTAAAATGCAAGACAGTGAGGCGGGGTTGATGCTGGAGTGGCAGACTGTTTGTTCCAAGGAGTGCTGGGGATAAGGGTAGAGAATCAGTCTAGCCAGGGAAAATCAAGGGTGCTAGGATGGAGGAGGTGACACAGTCTGGGCTTACTTCCCACAGTCCTGCACAGATCTTACTCTGAGGGGTACTTCTTTCTCAGGCTCAAGGTATTTCCTTGGTTAATCATAGAAAAGCAGTGAGAGTCCACATTTCTCTTATTCCCCAATCTCTTCCTTTTCCCTCCACTTTGTACCCTATCCACTCCAGTCCTAAAGCTTCAGTCAGTCATGATAGGTTAATATCTTGGTTGAACTCGGACTTCTAAGCCCAGTAAGCCTGGAAAGCCCATTCTGGAAAGGTAGAATGATGCTTTTAGTGGGTGTCTGGGATATTGCCTTGGTCCCAGCTTTCCTGGTCCCAAGCCTGTGTTTATGAGTTTCAGTGTTAAAATGAGGGACAGTGGACAGGGGCCTGTGGATTTGAGAGATTTCAGGAAGTTAGCTCATATATCAACGTTGTGACAGATACTCTAAGAAACTGGAACAAGCCACTGAGTACTTTCTGTCCTGGGGATCTGAACCTCAGGCTTCGTATTGAGGGTTGTGAGCTGAGTGGAGGCGAAGTGCAGGAAGTTGGCAGACTGGGCTCAACCCAGCGCGAAGGTGTCCAGTGGCTGCTTCACTACAGGGCTGTGGGATCGGATAATTACAGGCCAAATTCCACACGTCTCTAGTTCAGAGCGTTAGGGTTGGAGGTGGTGGGGGTGGTGGGGAGAGGTAGAGGGGATTAGGGCAGGCATAAGGACCTGGGAGAATATCCTATCGTAAATGCTAGGACTTGAGCATAGAATGGGTATTTCTGTTTTCCTAGGAAGGCTGTGCAAGTGAAGTACGTGCAGTGGTGGCCAATACACTGGAGGTCCTGCCACATGTGGCTCCCAGGCAGAGGAAGGGTGGGATTGCCAACTGGAGGGAGAATTTGTTTTGTTGATCTGAAGACCCTAGTAGAGCCCAAGTAGATTACTGCTTGATTTGCCATAGACAGATTATCTTTCGAGAGAACTTAGTTAGATATTGCCAATTTTGCTTTGTAAAGGCAGCTTTGTCTCTGACTGATGGCTAGGTGTGAGTCCCTGGCAGAGCCTCCAGTGCTCTTCCGGGTACTTCCCAGGCCATTTCCCATTCTGTATTTGGCATCTTTCTTCTCTCTCCAGCTTTCCTTAGGCAGGAAGCCTGAATCTCCCATCTTTTCCTCCAGGAAAGGCTGCATTTTATTGGTGATGGTCTTCTGTCTGATCCCAGGCAGACGACTCCAGAGCCCCAGGCCAGGAGCTCTGCGGAAAGGGTTGGATATAGACTCTGTAACCCCTGAAAGCAAGAGGTCTTTCTGCTGCTTTGGACTTATTCATAAAGCAGTAGGACTGGGTGGCTTCAACAGAACAATGCTTGAAGGACCCTTGAAGAATAGCTTGTCCAACCCTCTCATGATGTGGAATAAAAAACAGAGGCCCTAAAGGACGGGGACTTGCTCAGGATCTTACCACCCTGGCAAGCTGGAAGCCAGGACTGGGTGCCAGCCTGCTTACTCTCTACGCCTAGGTTTTTAGTTTTTCCCTTCTTGCCACATTGCTACTCACAGGTAGAAAAGGAAAATTGTAAAGCTTTTAGGAGCTCTTCTGTAAGTGGCTGCTAGAGCCCAATGTAGGAGAATTAGGGGGAAACACAAGTAGAACTGGATCCCAATCTGGTGGGCATTGGGAGCGAGGCTTCTGGGAGGCATCAGTAGTTAGGCCCACATCTCTTAGGCATTCTAGGATCCAAACAGCAATATTAAAACAGCGGTTCAGTTTTCTTGAGTTCCTTTGATCCTACAGTAAGGAGAGACTTTAAAAGATTTACCTGGCTTCTGTGTTTTTAGGTTCAGAATTTCAGTTGTCTTTAAAGAGACAAGAAACTCCTCTTGTACTATAAACTCCTCTAGAGACCTAATCTAGAATCTGACAATCATATACATATATATTCTCTTGGTACAATGTAAGTTCATCCACTCAAATTCCTTCACCCTATGGAGGGAATAGCTCTTTCTGTTTGTTCGGAGAATCTATGATTCATTTATCTCGCACGCACTGATTGCCCACACTGAATATCCTAAAGTGGGTACACCTCAAGGAGCTCAGGTCTGTGGGGGAAACAGGTGTGTAAGTAACAGTGATAAAGTAATACAAACACCAGAATAAAGGCATCTTTAAAGTGCTATTGGTTTGCAGAGGAGACAGGTTCTGCCAGGGAATCAAGAAATATTTTATAGAGGTGGTGGTAACTGAGTTAGGCCTTGAAGGCAGTAAGATTTTGTTAGTGGGGGAAGGAGAGGCATTCAGATAAAGGTAGCAGCATGAACAAGGGAGGGAAGGAGAGAAAAATGTGGGCCGTTTCCAAAGCATCAGGCAATGTGCTGTGGTTGTGCCTGTGATGGGATGATGGTAGCAGGGGACATGTGGGCAGGAAGTGAAGCCAGAACGATTTCAGATTTTGGTGGTAATGTAGGTTGTGAGAGAGGTTTGGACTTAGTCACACTGCTGTTGCTGTTATTTAGGCCTTCATTATTTTTCCCCCAGACAGTGGTTTTCAATTTTTTCTAGTAATAGAACCTTTTTTTTTTACCAGACATTTTACACCCATCTCCAAATTATAAAATACGAGATGATTGTTTTTTAGTAGAAATGTGTTTTTTGCAAGCACAATGACCTGTACGGTGGAGGTGGGAGAAGGTGTTTTTGTCCGTGAATGGAGTTGCTGGCCTGAGAGAACCTTGTCACCATGGGAGCTGGACCATTCCTGCAGCCCGCTGGGTTTGGCAATAACATGGTGGTGCTGGACGGCCTGTGAGTGGGCACCGGTAATGGGAGATGCTGTAAAACCCTGGAGTGCGTCCCCCAGGAGAGTGACCTTATGAGGAAAGTTCTGGGAAACAAACCACAGGAAGACTTTACAGGAATTTTTGGTTGAGCCCACAGGCAAGGCACATGAGGAAAAGAGATGTAATTATAGTTTGTAAGTCTATGAAAAGATGCAATGAGTGACATGAAATAGCTGTTCAAAGTTTCTTCTTCCGTAGGACAGGAAGAAATGGTTTTTATGCATTCATTCAGCAGATCTTTATGGAGCGTCATCTGTGAGCTGGGCCTTATATTAAGTGCAGGGAATATGGTGGTTAGCAAAATAGTCTAGGTTCCTACTTCTAAGGAACTAAGGGGAAAGGCTGAGATTAAGCCAAAAATTGACAAATGCATAATCCCACATCATGGTGAGTGCTTTGAAGAATATGTATGGGGAGCCTCACTTAGACTGGAGGATTGTGGAAGACAGGAGATGGGAGAGTCAGGTTGAGGCAAGGTGAGTAAGAGTTATCCAGGCAAAGACTGTGGAGTGGGAGCATGTCCCAGGCAAGGGGAAACAGCCTGGGAAAAATCTGGCACTTTGGGAAAACCAAAAGAACTTCTGTTTTGGCCGGCACACAGACGCGAAGGGCAGGAAGTGTGCCGAAAGGAGGCAGGAGGAGAATCATGCTGGGCCCTGTAGGTCGTGGTAAGAACTTAGATTCTATCCTGCATGCATTGGGAAGCCACTGAAGTGTGTTAAGCAGGAAATGACATGATCTGGTGTTAAAAGGTGATTCAGACAACTCTGTGGAGAATGGATTTGTGAGGGCAAGAGCACCTGGGGCGATGAATGTTTGCTATAATTAAGGTGAGAGGTGGGTAGCAATAGAGGTGAAGAAAAATGGACAGATAAAAGATATATTTCATTTATTTATTTTTAGAGACAGGGTCCCACTCTGTCACCCAGGCTGGAGTGAAGTGGTGTGATCATAGCTCACTGCTACCTAAAACTCTTGGGCTCAAGTGATCCTCCCACCTCAGCCTCCCGAGTAGCCAGGACAGTAGGCATGTGCCACCATGCCTGGCTAATTTAAAAATTTTTTTGTAGAGACAAGTGTCTTGCTATGTTGCCCAGGCTGGTCTCAAGCTTCTGGCCTCAAGCAATCCTCCTGCCTTGGCCTCCCAAAGTGTTAGGATTACAGGTGAGAGCCATCATGTCTGGCCCAAAAGATATATTTTAGAAGTAGAATTGTTTAGAGTTGAGAGATGGATTGGATGTGGAAAGAAAGAAATAGGGAGATTCAAGGATGTCTCCCAGGTTTCTGGCGCAAGTATGCATGTGGGCCTCTCAACAGACAGTAAATAGCATCAGGCTGTAAAATCCTTATCCTTTAGGAAATGTCAAGTAAGATTGGTCTAAATCCAGCCTTGCAGAGGCAGTGGTGGGATTCAGCAGTCCTCTGGTTCTGCCCAGTTCAGGGAGCTGGTATATATTAATATTAGCATCACCCAGGCAGGGATTCCAGATCTCCCACTCATGGGGTCCTTTCTTTGCACCCCTCTCCCCCAGGACAAAGCCCTAAGGAACCTCTGTAACTCTAGCATGCCACTAGGGGGAGCGTGGCCTGCATTGTGTCTGGTCTTGAAGGCTTTTTGAGTTTGGTTTTCTTTAGTGACTAAGTAGTATCAGCTTTAGTACTCAGCCCTGATCCCTGGCCCCTCATACTGGTTAGCAGTTGAATGCCTGGCATATGATACGTGCTCGATAAATGTTGGTTGGTGTTACTGTTATACTATATATATTATTCTATTGTAGGAAGGATGGGATCACTTCTTTCTCAGTTTGGAGACTAGGCAAGTGGAATGTGCATTTTGAGGACCGGGAGAAGAGCAGAAGCATGCCTGTTGGGCACAGAAGAGAGAGAAGTTTGGTGATTTGATGGTGTTGTCTCATTGGCACACTAGGGCTTAGCAGGGATTCCTGAGCTGGGACTTGGGTGAGGCTGGGCATTTCTAGTGGGTGATTGGGTATGCCTCCTTTGAAGCTCTGATTGCTTCACTAGAGCAATAGCGTGCACTGCTTAGGATTCGTACCATCCTGTCATTTCCTGTTAGATTTTGTAGCATTTCTCCTACCTTAGTTTATGGCATATATTTACCCTTTAAACTCAAGTCAATCAAAATCTTGTATTGAGAATTTTGCAATATGCTGGAGGTTAATCAAGAGCACAAAGATTCTACAAAGGATTGCTGCATTAAAGATTCCATTAGGACCTCTCTAGCCCTATTTTGGGGGGTGACATTGGGAAATGTTCTCCTTGAGCCTCAGTGTCCTCATCTTGGGGATTGGTGGAGGAGAGGTCAGCTGCTGCAGTGTTTTCGTTTGTTTTTGGTGAGGAGCTGCTGAGATGAGTGAACTTCTTTGTTCATTGCTTGACTCAAGAGTGCTTCACATGTAGTGTCTCTCCTGATGGTCATCCCAGCCCTGTCCAAAGGCTCTGTAGGTGGAAAGTGGGAAGTCGGGTGACTTGCCCCATGGCACATGGTCAGATAGTCGTGGAGTCAGGCACTGCCAAGGTCTTCTAAGCCCTGCTCCACCTAGTGCTGTTGCAATTACTCTGCTTAATGTACTCAAGAGAGTTGAAAGGCTTGGGTACTATTTCTAGATCTGTTATTTCCTGGTTCTGTGACTTAGGGCAAGTAATTTTACCTTTGTTTTAGATTTTTTTAAATCTGTTAAATTAGTATAATAATACCAGTTCTAACTTTCAGGACTGATTTATTGCACAGCTGAGCCAAGATTTGTGAGAATATTTTGGGAAAACATATAGCTGTAGGGTAGGACTCTTTTCTCCAATCTGTGCATCAGGACATGGTACATCTCATACATCTACCTTACCATGACTCATAAAGATTCTCTGTCTTCCCCTGGGAACCCAGCCTTGTATCTTATAACTGGTTATCAAAAAGCTACCAGTTTTTGAGATAAGGTGGCAGTGTACTTTAGTGGAACATGCATTGGACTAGAGGGCACTTGACTGATCTCTTAGTTCTTTGACTGCCTAATTAAACTGTATAAGTGTGGATCAAATGTTTGATGTCTCTGAGCCTCAGTTTTCCCATCTATAAAATGGTTGTAAAAATACGTCTAATGTATTTCAAAGAGTTACGAGGATCAAACAAAATAATACATGTAAAAGAAAGTTACAAAGCAGAATTGTACACAGTAGGGGGCAGGGGACTAAACTTAAAGGGCCTGCTGTGTCCTAGGCACTGTGCTAGCTTTAAGACAGGAGCAATATTATTACTGACTGTAATAACAGCAGCTCACACGAAGCCTGGGCTTGGGCTGCAGCCCCTCAGCAAGGCAGAGAGACAAGGTTGTGCTTGTATCATGTTTGTTGCCTGGGCTGTTACTCAGAACTTTCCCAGGACTCTTACTGATCCTGACCTAGTGTCTTTCCTTTCCATTGCAGGAAGATGAGACACTGCTTAGGTGCCAGCACTAGTATAATGAACTCCTGTACTGGTTAAAGCCATCGCCACGACCTGGACAGGCAGCAAGGTAAGCAGAGAGCCAGTCCAGGCGAGCTCCTGGGATGTGAGTGCGTTTCCGCCCCAACTGCTGCCCGGAAAATCCCAAGTGCACAAACAAGTCAAGGCAGTGCATCAGGGTCCCTCCTACCTCCAGGACCTGGAGGAATGGCTTGCTTCCCCTCCAAGCCTCCAGCTAGCTCCCTTCCCCCGGGCAGTGATTCTTCCAAGTTATAAAAAATGAGACACTGGAGGGGAGGAAAACAAGTCCACTTACTGACTTCTCCCTTCTCTCCTCTGAGCTGTCCAAGCAAGTTCCCAGGAGCAGTCCAGAGCCCTGTTTGACTGGAAGGGAGGTAGGAGGAGTGGAATGCCTGCGGAAACTGAGCTGATCAAAAGACAATGCTGTTTCATGGAAGCCTCCCAGAACTGAGAGAGAGACAGACAGACACTGAGAGACAGACGGTGGGGGGTTGGGAGAGGGGGAGCGAGTGGGCTCCAGAGAGCGTGCGCGGGTGCTGGAGTGAGAGCCTGGAGCAAGCCAGGAGCCGCTGTGCTGTGCGCGCCGCCTGGCAGGACAGGGTCGCCATGACAACTGGCCTGGCTGGCTAGCAGTGCTCTGCTCACTTGGCTGGAAGGAGCGCCACGAAAGGTCAGAGGAAGGAGCTGTGGGAAGCTCGCAGCAGGTATTGGAGCTTAAGCGAGTGGATCTTGGGGCCCTGGGCTCCCAAACCGACTGTGGGGTGAGCCAGCCTCTGCTGAGAATGGAGTGGGCAGGAAAGCACCAGGACTTTCAGGTAAGGGCAGCTCAGGGCTTGGATTGTTTCGCCTCCTTTCCTGGCTCTGGTCTTAGGCAGTTTTCTGGGAGGCAGGCGAGTGTCTGTACTCTCTGCTCTGGGTTTGGGGCTCAGGAATGATGTCATGCTCCAACAGTTGGATTCTATTAGCTTAAGGAGGAGGGAAACAGCCAATTTTCTTGACTTTGCAAATCTAGCTGATCTCACTCTTGCTGAATCTGAGGTGTTTAGGCTTCACTCTAAAAAGCATTGTTTTACTTTTATTTAGCACAAAGGCACAGGATATTTTTACAGGAATAATCTTATATGTGGAAAAATAACGAGTTACCACCACTCTCACAGTGTTTTGTAGGTCTTACAGGAAAACTCCAGTGTCTTATGAGTAGCTTGATTCGCCCTAATGAACACTGTATGTTTTGTCTCTTGGTGCTGCTATGTCTGACCTGTAGTGGGGGAAAAAAAAAAAGGCTAATTAAGCTAAGCGAGGAGCCTGCGGTGAGTTCCAGATCCCTCTGGAGCATTTATTAGGATGGAGGGACTGTCATAGGGATGTCTGAGCTGGGGTCTTGCACTTTCTCCCTACCAGGTAGCTTGAGAAGAAGCAAGCTGTCCTCCCTCACTGAGGTCAATCCCAGGCTTTCCTAAGAGGTGGGGGAGGGAGCTGCTTTGGGGGGGATGCAGCAAAGAGGTTTCTTATCCAGATGTCTCAGAGTGAGCCCTTAGTGGCAGCTGCCCAGAGCCAGGGGCCATGAGGCACTGTGGCTGTGCTGGGTGGATTCCTTTGGTTAATATTTTAACCGAATCTCAGGGCATGCGGTGTCCGTGCTATGCACTCCTTCTGCTTGGATTCTGCTACGTTTTGGTAAAACTTGCTCTGATCTAGAGGAGTGGTATGTGGTGAGCTCGGTGTGGCCTAGGAAAGGAGACCCTCCTAGAAAGGCAGTTTCATAGGTGATAGGTTAGCTAGGTTGTCAGTAATATTGTTAGGAAGATGAATGCAGCAGACACTCCCTGTGGGGGAGACCCATTGGGAGATGTGCTTCTGCTTGAACCCTGTTATATCTTAAATTTACTTCTTGGCCTCAGGGAACTTTGTGAATGCCTTTGGTTTCTCTGTGGGATGAGAGAACAGCTGCTGTCCTGGCTCCTCGGTTTTTCTTCTTGAACTTTCTGAACAGAATGCCTTTTGTATTCTGGCAAACAATGAGGGGGCATTCTGATTAACTTCGGGTCAGCTTGCCAATGCAAGCACTGGCCATGTCCCCGATGCTGGCTCTCCCTGAATACGTACATGTATGCATCAGTGTTGTGGCCTGAGGTTCCACAAGGGTGAACTCAGTGGCCCTGGACCTCAGATGGGCCACTTCTGAAGTTATTCCTCCTTTTACTACACTCCAGAGATCCTCTGCTGGGTTGAAACCCGCACTTTACTGGACAGATGTGGCCTAGCACTGTTGGTTGGGATTAAAGGTGGGGGATGTAAGGAGGCAGACTGTCTGAGCTGGTGGGCCCTTCGGTGGGCAAAGTAAAGTCAGAATCTCAGGTCTTCTCCTCTACTCACTTGTGGTTGGGGCTTCTCCAATTTTACCATCCCTACATGTGTGAAGAGGGCTAGCAGAGACCCAGTTTCAGGAGCTGATGCTCTTTCTTTTGATGTAGCAGAAAGAATGATGGATTTGGGCTTGGTAGACTTGCATCCATGGCCAGATTCTGCTACTCGCCAGCTGGGTGGCATGGGCAAGTCCCTTAACTAATAGGAACTTCAGGTTATTAGCTGTGAGATGGAGATAATGATAATAACAACTTCACAGGACGGTTGGGAGAAGCAGATGAGATAATTTCTATGAAAGTTTTAAACAAGTCATGTCCTATATAATGTAACATGTTGTGAATTGAAGCTAGAGGAATGGCCCAACTCTCTCTGGAAAGTCACTTTGTCTCTCTGTTCTGGTTCTCCCATTTGTGAAGTGCCTTCTTCGCTTCTGCATTTATAAATAAAAATGAGAGAAACCTTTAAAGACTTCTTCAAAATGTTTAGGGAAACAAATAGTGCTTTCTTTGGGTTGGGAAGTTTAATATGAGTAATGTCGATTATAGACTTTGAGCCTTATAAATGATCCTTCAGAAATCAAGCTTTCCTTAGGTCACCTGACTGGTGTGTTTTATAAAGTGTAGAGGAGAGGGCTTCCAAGAGACCCATCGCTTTCCCAGTGTCCCACAGCTACCTGGTAGTTATGGTGTCATACATTTCCGAAGCCGGAAAAGAGGCTACTGAGTGCCAGGCCTGGTTCCCCCATCCCGTTAGGTTCTGCTGGGGAAACGTTTGAGTGGGCACAGGGGCCTTTCTCCCCAGTGCTGCGTTTGGAAGGCAGGGTTCTAACTGGTAGGAAGTGTTACTGCTCTGAAAGCGTTGTTGGGGGCTGGGCAGCTCTGTCAGGAACTCGTAAGCCTATCGCTTAGGAGGAAACAAAAAAGAAAGAAACAAGGAAGTGGGAATTCCAAGGGCAGAGATACTTGATATGCCGTGGGACTGTGCCAAGGAATGGAATAGCAGGGGAGGGGAGACTCTAGGCAAGGACGTCCCAGATCTGTCCTCAGTGAGTCCATGGGGCGTGTGGCATACCAGGGCACCCCACCCACAGCCTCAGCTTACTGTAGGACAGGGGAAAACCTGCCAGCCTTGCCCGGAGTGGTGTCTGGGAAGAAGCCCTTGAGCAGACCCAGAGTAGGGAGGTGTTTTTTGTTTTTTTGTTTTTTCCCCTGAAATAGCAGAGCTCCCCTTCCAGGTGAGTCATGTCACAGCAGCCCCTAAAGCCTGAAGGAGGAGTTGTCCACAGCTTAGATTAGGACTGCAGCCCGTTCCCCTACTCCCCATCAGTCCAGCTTCTCAGAGCCCAGTCAAAGATTGGATCCTTCTATGTTCCTTGAAGATTAAAAAGTAACATTCCTGTTCTCACTCCTTCTCTCCCCCATCCTGTACTCCCCTTTCTGCACACTCTCCCCTTGGCCTTCCTCTCTCTAAGATTAGAATAACCAGTCACCCAAGGAAGTTGAAACTTTGAAATACCTTGGAGAACAGGCCAAGGGCACCCCCAATTCTGCTGGCTTGGCCCCTTTCCCTGGGATGAAGGGCTGGGTACACAGTTTCAGGGGGGCACCCCAGATTCCCAAGTGTCAGGGCCACACTGCTGGCATAGAACTAACAGAGGCCACGCCCCATTCCCCACATTGTCTGATTCTAAGAATTGCTTTGGGGAGGTCCGCTGGCACCTGAAGGAGATGGGAAGGTTTGAGTCCCGGGCCTTCCAAAGCACCTCCCTGTAGGCAGGTGGGACTGAGGGATTGAACTGAGGGATTGAAGAATACATCTTCCTTCCTGTTTCTTTTCTTAGCTGTTAGCTCTCACTGCCCCAGCAACTCCTCATTTCCACTGTTGGGCCGGAGAGTTGCTGAGGCAGCCCAGCAAAGGGAATACATATCTGAGCCTAGAGGAGGTCAGGCAGCAGCCCTCCAGAGCTCTGTCCTTGCCCTCCTTCTGTGCTCAACGTTGGCTTGGGAGGAGGGTATGTTTAGGGCAAGCTGCAGGGAGGGGAAGGGGAAATCTGCAGGCAGATAATCGAGTTCTTTGAGTTAGAGGGACCATGGAAAGTGGAGAAGGGGCCAGGAGGGCATAAAAAAAAAAAAAAAAAAAAGACCATCTGGCATAGTCTGTAGAGATTTCTCTTTAAAGCCCGTGGGAAAACTTGCATTAATGTGTGCCTTCTTCTGAGGGTGGGGAGGGAGACTGTGCATCTATTTTATCCTGCACGGGAGGTGTGTGTGCATCTGTCTGAGTGGGTGGGTGAAATACTGGGTGCCTCTGTCTTAGGGGAACTTGCCACATAATGCTGTGCTGATAGAAAAAGCCTAGGATCTCTGTTTCTTGTCATAGGGCCTAGAAAACCGTACTGGATGTGTGACCGTCCTGGATGTGTGTGTGTGTGTGTGTGTGTGTGTGTGTGTGTGTGTGTGTGTTTTGAGGGGAGAGGAGGGTGTTAAATGAGTCTAGGCTACCTTATAGAAGAATTTCTCCAAAGTTCCCTTCTTTTATTTTCTTTGGCTCTGCTATAATGAATATACTATTGTTGGGGAGGCTGTTGAAACTATCACAATACTCTTCTCATCTAAAAACCTCCTGAATGTTAGATGTCACTGTCTCTATAAAAGGGTGAATTATATACAATTGGGGTATGAAGCCTTCTTAACCAAAACAGACCTATTCCTAAGGGTTTGTCATGAAACCACCCCAGTTTTTCAAAGATCCAAACTCCTCTTCTGGGTGACCTGTTTTCACTGAAGGGGTTATATGTGAACTGGAGATTGATTAATAGGCAGCAGCACAGTGGATGGAGGACTGTTTGAAATTGGGGAAAATGAGATAAACTGAGGGCTGTGGGAGATGAGATCTGAAACAGGAAGAAGACTACTAGGCAGAAACATGAGAGAGCCCCTGAGCAAGGAGACTGGGCAGAAGGTAGTGCTCGGGGCAGCAGGTGGTGATCGATAGAGGGCTGACCTAGGAGTCCCTCACAATTTAGCAGAAGTCTGACCTGACCCCAGGGTGCTCAGGTCCTCACAAGCACTGGGGAGGTGGGGGTGGCTGACATTGAGGTTGAAACCCCTGTTCATCTGCTCTTGGGCTCAAAGGCACCTCTGGTGCTGATATTTAATTCTTTGTGCCTCAGTTTTCTCTGAGGCATCTGTAAAATGGATATACTAATAGTACTTAGCTTGTTAGTGTTGTGGTGAGGAGTAAATGAAATGATATGTGTGCATATGCTCTCTTGGTCTGTCCACTCAGTCAGTGAATACAGAGTGGCGGGGCCAAGAGCAGGGGAGGATCCGCAGAAGTATCAAGTATGGGACTTACTCTCATCTATGTTGTCTTAGATGTATTGTCATTATTTCCTCCCACCCCCTCCCCATGTGAGCCTCTGTCAGTGTGATTGAAAGAGAGGAAACGTAGACCTGCTAAAGTTTTGGGTTTCGATGGTAGGGTTAATGACCGTCTCATGCTCTTAGGCTGGGAAAAAGGGTCCAGCAGACTGATGTAAAGCACTGTTGGGATGGTGGAAGAGACCCAATAAAGGACTGGGAGTATGAGGAGGCTGAGGGTTCTAGGCTTGTGTCAAAGCTTCTCTGAGAGTGTCAAAGGATGGAGTGGGTGGGTGTAGGAAAAGGGAAATGGGAAAGTTTGGGGGAAAAACCTGTAAAATCAGCTATTTTTAGAACTCTTTAGCTTCATTCAATGAATTGAATTTTAGTGTGCTTACTTATGTTTTGGAACACAGGCTACCTTAGGGAATTCTGACAACTGATCATTTTTAAATGCATTAACCTGGAGTGTGTTTGTTCAACTATCAGCAACTCTTAGATACTCAGTGAGTGCATGGTGCTGCCTTAGAGCAGTTCTGACGGAACCATTTGCACTTAATATGAGTATCTTATATGCAGTAGTGCAGTGATTAAGAGCTAGTGCCCGGGGTCACATAGGCCTAGATTGAGAATCTGACCTGTCTCTGTGACCCTGGGCAAGTTATTTAATCTCTCTGTGCCTCAGTTTTCTTGGAGGCATCTGTAAAATGGGTATACTAATAGTATTTAGCTTGTTAGAGTTGTGGTGAGGACTGAATGAAATAATACATGTAAAGCTGTAAGCGATACATGTAAATAGCCCAGTGCTTGGCACATAGTGAGTGTTCAGTGCTTTCCATTATTATCCTCAACTTATAACAGCCTTTTGAAGAGAGTAGGACTGGTGTCTCTCCATCAGGTTGGTGTTAACTATGCTAGAAACAAACCAGATTCTTCTTTTAGAATAGCTTATACTTTGCATTTTGTTCATCTTTCTGTCAAGACCCCAGGAGAGGCTCTGAGGTGGTCCTTCTCAACCCAGCTTCACAGGTTCAGCCTCATCCTCCAGTTGTAGGATCCTTGCCCCCCATAGGCAGGGGATACCCACCTATCCAGAACTGCTTCTCGCCTGCCCCTTTCGTGTTGGCCGGTCCAGGTAGAGCCCGTGAGGTCCTCAACCTGGCATTGGAGGCCCTTCATAAGCTGCTCTCAGTGCTTTGGACACAAGCTTTCACCCTCACCCTCCTCACCTCTCCACTCTATGAATGCTGTCCTTGTACCCTTTAAGACCCAGCTTAGAGCATTGGCTTTGTAACCAGCTCTGTGGATACCTAATCTGGCTTTTCCTCTATCTGTGGACCTCTGGCGAGTTAATCTCTGTAAACCTCGGTGTCATCATCTGTAAACTGGGGATAATAATATTACCAATCTCAAAGCGTTGTTGTAAGGGTTAAATGAGTTAATTTACGTAAAACATTCAGCTTAGTTCTGGACACCAATATGCCCTCAACACCTATACGTATGCTTTGCTACATACAGCAGTAGAAAGCCCTGGCCAGGTCGTCAGCAGATCTGAATTTTAGTTCTGGCTCTATCTCTGACTTGCTGGCTGACCTTGTGGAAGTAATTCGGCTTCTCTAGGCTTCAATTTCCTCTTCTGGAAAGTAGAAGGTATGGATTGAGTGTTCTCATTGACATTCTGACTCGACTTTTCAAATGTATGTATCTTGTTTTTCCAGTTGGACTCCCTGAAGTTGTATGAAATTAAGTATAATATTGTATATTTTTTATCTCCACAAATGGCCAACATATGTAGTTGGTGCTTAAGAAATATTTGAGTGACTTTTTTTAACCCCGTCAGTTGGATTCTAGGAAGCATTTTGATGTGATTCCCAGAACTTGGAGACTGGAAACTTGTTCTCAGATGCATAGGGCATGGTTGCAACAACTGCAGGGAGGTCTCAGCCCTTGGTAAGCCAAAAGGGCTGGCAAGTCAGTAAGAAAAAAGGTGGATTTCACTTGGTGCCCCAAGGAAAATTTTGGTCAGCAGATGTTTGGGGTACTTACTTGTTCTGCTCTATAGACTTAGACCAGCTCTGTGAATAACTACTGCCATTGCTAGTTCTGTCTCTCAGTGGGGAAAAATGGCAGAGTTTGGAGTGAGCCAGTTAGTGCCCAAACACAGATCTGTGTGTTGGGAAAGAGCCATCCAATAAGAGAGTAATGTTTAGAGCCTGGGCTCTGGAGGCAGACTGGCTTCAAATTCTGGCTCTGCCACTTAATAGCTCTGTAACCTTGGACAAGTTACTTAGGTTGCCCATGCCCCAGTTCCTCTTCTGTAAAATTGAGGCAGTAATGGTGTTATCTTGTAGGGTTGTAGTGAAGCCTAAATGTAAAGTGCCTAGAATAGTGCTTCCTACCTTGTTGCTGAATAAAATGTTAGAAATTATTGTTATATTTATTATTCCCTCGTAAACCAAGCAATGTTTGTTTCTTTGTGGCTAGTCTCTTGGGTTTATTCTGCTAACTCTGAGGCAATGTCTCCTTCCTCTTTGTCTTGAGCAGATATCTAGTATCAGCAGAGCAGTGGTAAGTGTCCTCCCATGAGCATATAGATGAGAGCTCCTATACTTTGCTTTTGTAAAGAAATGTGTAAACCAGAGGGGGAATCTGACCAAATCAAAGGAATATCTAGTAGGCCGAGAGGATCCTCTCTGAGGAGTAAGTAAGTAGGGTGTCTGGCACTGGGATAGGGACATGGCAGACCCTGTGTCAAAGAGCAAGATGAGAAGTGGGAGGCCTGCCGGGAGGCTGAGGGAGACAGAGGGCTCTAGGTAATGAAGAGTGGTGAATCTCTCTGGGCAAGTGGTTGTGGCCAAAGCACCAAAAGGCATCAAGATAAGCTCCTGGTACTTTATCTCCCCAAGACATAGCTTGATCCCAGCCCCAAGTGAGACTTACCCTAGCAGTGATCAATCAGACCCCTCCCAGAAGAGTGGTGGATTGGGATGAAGAGGTTCTAATCTGTTTCTAAAGAGAATGAGTAGTTCCTTATCTACAAGTGTAATTATAAAGAGATTTCCTTTTCCAACTACAAGAAACAGGAACTTTTGCTGCCAAATTTAGCAGTGTGTTTTAAGTCCCTCAAATCTCCTTTGAGTGCTACCAAAGCTCTCAGCTTTGTTGTTATCTCTTGTTGAAATATAGCCTGGAAAGGTCATATCAACAGTGCCAATTTATGGGCCTTCTGAGCCCAGGCAGGCCTAGGGCAGAATAGGAAGCTCCTGGGAGTAGATGTTTCACAGATTTTCTCTTTGAGTGAGGCTGTTTATAATTTAAGGTTATTTTGCTTTACCAGACCAAACTCTACAAATTAGGATCATTCTGCATTTTTCTGCATTTTTACTTCTTGTAGGCTCCCATGGGTAGGGGCTTAGATTCTACAGTAGCTCCCTGTATAATCAGGAGAAGTTCAAACTTGATGGTACACACAAAACTGTGCCCTGTACTCCTTATTGGAGGTAAGTTTTCCTTGACACAGAGTTATGCCAGAATCTTCCTCCTATTTAGTTTACTAGCAATTTATGACCTATCATGTGTTCTGATGGAGTAATTAAAAGATGGTGAATATCAAGGGGCGTTGGAATGGCACTTGTAGCTTTGTACTCATTTTTAAAGATCTGAGGACAAGAAGGTTTGACCCGTGTGTGTATATACTTTGTCACTTGGCAAAAAGGAATGCAAATAGGGAAAGGAAACTAAAGAACCTGACTGACCCCAGCAATTATAAAGAACTATGGGCTGGGTGCTGTAGTGTGTGCCTGTAGTCCCAGCTGTTTGGGAGGCTGAGGTAGGAGGATCTTTTGAGCCCAGGAATTTGAAGCTGTAGTGAGCCATGATTGCACCTGTGAATAGCCACTGCACTCCAGCCTGAGCAACATAGCAAGACCCTTTCTCTTAAAAAAAAAAAAAGTGTGATATGTGAGTGCAAGAAGAAAATAGCTAGGACAGCTGAGATGAGCTTGGCAATGGAACTGAGCTTGGTTTGCAGTCTGTGGCTTGACTAGCTGCTGTGTTCAGAGAATTGAGGCTTTGGATTCTGGAAAGGAAAGAAAGTACTGAAGTTCCTTATTTTCTTTGCCTGCCTGTTACCCTCTGATTGACTCACCCCTTTGGGTTCAGACGTAAATGGAACGGGCAACATTGTTCTCTCTGAGTCCCCATCTCTCTTGGTTTGAGTCATCACTGATGCTCGGGGTTGAGTTACAACCCAGCTGCGCTGGGAGAGCCAGTTGTAAGGACGCTGGTGGTAAGAAGGGCTGTGGGTTTTGTTAACTCAGCTCTGAGTAAGTGCCCAAGGGGAAGTGGCAGGGATCAAGTTAAAAAGAAAACAACTGGAAATTTTTGTTTTATTTAAATCTCATTAAATGGAAATAGAAAACCTTTTTTTTCCACCCCCAATCTCAGAACCCACAACTGTTTGGTAAACCCAGGTGGGGTTTTGAAAGCAATGCTATCCAGACTTCTTTGCACCTGAAAAACACCTAAGGCCAAATGTTTTCATGGCCTTGCTGGAAGAAGTTGAGCTGCTTCTGGGAAGCTGTAGATGTGAGAGAAGAAGACCATGGAGGCTGCAACACCTGTGCGGTCTTCCCAGGTCCCTGAAAGCAGTTAATGTTTTGTCCTTGGGGCAGTTAGGATGACCTTATTTGTTGGTATTCCCCAGGGTGTTAATCCTTGGCCTTTTCTCTCTCTCTCTCTCTCTCTCTCTTTTTTTTTTTTTGAGACAGACTCTTGCTCTGTTGCCCTGGGCTAGAGTGCAGTGGCCTCAGCATAGCTCACTGCAGCCTCACACTCCTGTGCTCCAGCAATCCTCATGCATCAGCCTCCTGAGTAACTGGGACTATAGGTGTGTGCCACCATGCCCGGCTAATTTTTCTATTTTTTGTAGAGACGGGGGCCTTGCTTTTGCTTAGGCTAGTCTCCTGGCCTCAAGGGATCAATCCTCCCATCTCAGCCTCCCAGAGTGCTAGGATTATAGGTGTGAGCCACCATGCCTGGCCCTTTTCTCTTTTTAATTTACAGTCTTTCCCTGGGATCCCATCTTCTACTGTCACTAGTTAGTTGCAGAAATGCCTCTCTTGTTTCAGAAAATTAATTTATTCATTCAATAAATATTGATCTTGAGTATCCATTCTGTTCTATGTTCTGGGGATATAGAGATAACCAAGACAGTAAAACCGTTGTTTTCATGGAGCTTAGGGCATAATTGGGAAGCATTTCAGTAAACAAGTAAACAAATCAATAGGTGAGATAAATATAATGATATGAGCTATGAAGGAACTAATGGTGATGTCAGAGAGAGTAACAGGATTTGAGAGGTTAGAGAAGGGCTCTCTGAGTATATGACATTCGAGCTGTGAGCTCAAGGACAAGAAGAGGCTGTGAATGTGCAGATTTGGGGAAAGTACATTCCTGGAAGAGGGAACAGCAGAGGCAAAGCCCACAAGGTAGGAAAGAGCTTGACATGTTGAAAAGACATAAAGGAAGTCATCATTTGTACGATACAGAGAGCAAGTAGATATCAGGGTATAAGACGTGGCACAACTTGCGATAAGGTGTAGAAACTTGAGAGAGATGGCTAGCTGAGAGGAACATTGAATCTAATTGAGAAGAATCAAGAAAAAGAATATGGGGAAACAAGGGATCTGCAGTAGGGATGGGCAGTAGCTGCTTAGCTAAAGGAAGTTGAATGAATAGATTCTGCATAATTCTTGGGATCAAGCAATATGTGTTTCAGAATTTTCTTTTTTTTTGTAGACCCAAGTGTAAGAGATGAGAGGATTTTCTGCAGCTTCTAGATTTATGGCATATCATTAGTATAACGCTTTACTCGTTGCCTGGCATTGTGTTATACCAGGCATTTTTATTTGTATCATGTTAGTAAATCCTCTCAACAATCTGTGAGTTGATTTATTGATGTTCTGATATCTGTAGGAAATCTCAGAGTGGCTAACTTGCTTAAAATCCAAATCTAAGTCTATGTGATTCCACAGTATGTGCTCTTTCTCCACCCCCATTCTGATTGGTATATCAAATGCAGCTCCTCAGTTATCTAGACTATTTAATGAATTTTTTTTCTCTAAATTGTTGTATGTTATTTATTGTCACAGTCTCCTTTCTATCAGTTGGAAACTAGAATAGATTTTGAATGTTTGTGGAGTTGAATGAGTTTTTTTCAACTTTTTCTGAAAGGGGTACCTGGTTAAATACTGATAATGCCAGTCCACATCAAAAATGGGGGTGGTGGGGTGTGTGGCAAGACTTGGAAACAGCCTGAATTACCTGTTTTCAGCTGGGCAGGAAGAGCAGTGGCCTTTCTTCTTAATACTCCACCAGTACTTAGATGTCTTAGTTTGTGACTCCTCTTGTTTTGTAGTAAGAAGATGGAATTTGCTTTTGGAAAAATTAAGTACTTTGTCAGTAAACTAGTGTTTGTAAATAAACCCTGATTTCCTAGTGTACAGATCTCTCCTAGAGTTTCCAAGTTTGTGGAAGTGTTTGAGGAAAGAAATTGATAAGGCTACAACTTTCACTTTCTGGAAATTGAACATTGACTGGTTTCTATTGGTAGATACTTCTTTTTCTAAAGGGACTGATCCTGTTTGGATTCTGTAAGTCAAGGATTCTGAAATGAAAATATGTAGGGTGTTTGTAAACTCTCATTCCTCGGTGTTCACGGGATCCGTGTTCAGCCTAGTCAGCCTGCTTAGATGGAATAGTTTGTGAAGGGCAGAGCAGGGTGAGACTGAATTTCAGATTGAGCGTAGATGCCTGACACACAGAGAAATTGCTTTGGTTTAAGTAATTGGATTTTTCTTTCCTGTCTCCTCTATCCCTGTCTGTTTCAGTAACTCCTTTGTTTCTGAAGGAAAAGGTATGTGCTGGGGAGAGATTCTTTTAGAGGGTGTTTTTCAGATTATCTTCAGCACTGATTCACTGAGCAGACATTAAATAATGGTCACCTGCCACGAGCAGGGACACACAGATGGGTTAGAGAGGATGCTGAAAAGACTGGCTGAGGTCAGATTTTGAAGAACTTTGAACCACCTGGGAATTGGGGAATCACTGTTATTTTGAAAGTAGGGAAGGAACACGATTAGATTTGGGTTGCAGAAAAGAAACCTATGAGACCATGTGGAAGATGGAACTGGAGTAGGAGGAAACTTGCCTATCTTACGGATGTAACTTTCTAGCCCCTTGAAATTCATTTAGAGCAGAAAATAAGGGAAGTTGTTGGTGGGGGGTGGGGTTCTGAACTCCAGATTGCAGAGCTTTCTGGATCCTTGTTGGAGCCATGGTTTTCAGACTTGAAGGTGCACCATACTCAACCGGAGAGCTTGTTTCCAGTTTAGTAGGTCTGAGAATTTGCATTTTTAACAAGTTCGGGAGTGATGCTGCTGCTGGTGGTTGGGAACCCAGCTTTGAGAACCACTGCTTAAGAGGCTTGGCAGCTGAGATGTCAATAATGGCATGAGGGCCAGATGTTAATGGGCGTGTTTTCTTTTACTAACCTGGAATTTCATGTCTACAAGTCTATACTTTAGAGGTTCCTGGGTAGTTTACCCTGTAACATCAACAAAGCCTGGTAAAGATCTGAGCCCTTTTCTCAACGACATTTCTCATGATGTCCATATCACTTCTGGGTGAGACTTTCAGGTATGTGCTTATGTCTAAAGGGTCATTTGTCGGATTTTTGGAAAAAGCCCATCCTGGCACTTGATTTCATTAGGATAGGTGACATTTATGCTAGGATAGCTTCCCCCGCCCTTCGGCACAGCCTCCTGGTTGGCAGGGCTATTTCAGGGACTGAAAGCAGGCTCGGCACTGAGTGTGTTCTGTTGATTAGCCAAGTTTACACAGGACATGCCTGGGAGATTATCTCTTTAGCCCAGGAGTTGAATTTCAAGGGCAAAGTCCACAGTTGGCAGTTGAAAGGCTGAGAACACCTGGAAGAGGGGATTTCACTTGACGTTTACTTCCCCAGGCCTCAGTGCCTTTTCCCACAGAGGTCAGGTTTTCTATTTGTTCCTGCCCAAGTAGGTGACCTTGGGATGCCTCTCTCAGAGAAGCAAGCTCCAGGCATTGCCCCTTGCTGTCTCCTTCAGCACCTGTGGCTTCAGGTCAGACACCTGAGTTAGTAAATATAAGCCGCCACCCTCTCTTCCTTGGCATTACCGTTTCTTGAATCTTTTTCTGAGCTGCTGCTCCCATTGTGAGAAGGGTCTTCATTTTCCTTCAAGGTCAGTGGCTCTCAGGTTTTCCCCAAGGCTCTCCTTTTCTTTAGCTCCCTCATGAGCACAGCACAACCACAGAATTCTGTTTCAGTGTGGGAAGGGGTCTTAAAGGTTACCTAACCAGTGCTGCCCTGATCTGTGTAAGGCACACTGGGATGAAAGGAGGTGGCTGCTGATAGCCTCAGGCAACCAACCTGGGGCTCCTGTAGCCTCAGTGCTGCCCCCAGGGTCAAAGGAGTCACTGTGTCAGTACAGCTGTATCCCATTCATGGCATTCTGGCTGGGCACTCGGATCCATTCCCAGGTGCCTCGCAGTTCAGAGGTGAGACTACTGAGTGTGCAAGGTGGCAGAGTTAGGACTGGGACTCAGGTCTTTTCACTTCTGCTGATTTAGGGCCTTGCTGTGTAAAAACACTGAAATAACACTGAAACTGTGTTTCAGATTAGCAGCCATGCATCAAACTGTCTCAGGCTAATTTTTAAGATTTGTTTTCCTATTTTCCTAACATTGTTTTAAATAACAAAAGTAACAGATGTGTTCTAAAAACTTTTACAAAATGGAAAATATGTAAGGCAGAATATGATCATCTCTAATGTTGTCATACCCCAGAATTATAGTCACTGTTAACAACTGGATGACAACAGATTTTTTTTTGAGACAGAGTCTCCCTCTATCTCCCCTGGCTAGAGTGCAGTGGCATCCTCATAGCTCATGCAACCTTAAACTCCTGGGCTCAAGCAATCCTCCTGCACCAGCCTCCCAAGTAGCTGGGACTATAGGCGCACGCCACCATGTCCAGCTAATTTTTTTCTATTTTTAGTAGACGGGGGGTCTCGCTCTTGCTCAGGTTGGTCTTGAACTTCTGACCTCAAGTGATCCTCCAAGCTTCAGCCTCCCAGAGTGCTGGGATTACAGGTGTGAGTCACCATGCTTAACCTCAACAGATTTTTTAAAATGATACATTAATATGTACATTTATTTTATTTTTTACCCAAGAAATTATATGCTAATAAAAAATGGAAAATGAAATATGTCAGTGAGGATGTAGAGAAGTTTGAACCCTCCTACATTGCTAGTGGGAATGTCATTGGTGAAGATTCTTCCTCAAAAAGCCAAAAATTGCCATATGACCTAGCAATTCCACTTCTAGGTATACACCTAAAAGAAGTGAAAACAGGGACTCAGATACTTGCATGCCAGTGTTCATTACAGCATTGTTCACAGTAGCCAAAAGGTAGAAACAACCCAAATGTTCACTGTCAGATGAATGGGTAAACAAAATGTGGTACTGTATATACTATGGAATATTATTCAGCCATAAAAAGTGATGAAGTTCTGATACATGCTACAACATGGATGAACCTTGAAAACATTGGGCTAACTGAAATAAGCCATACACAAAAGCACAGATACTGTGTGATTTCACTTATATAAAATATCTAGAAAAGGTAAATTCATAGAGACAGAAAATAGATTAGAGGTTACCAAGAACTTAAGGAGAGGGGAGAATGGAGAGTTATTGCTTAATGGTTGCGAGTTTCTGTTTGGGGTGATGAGAAGGTTTTGGAAATAATGGTGATGGTTGTACAACATTGTGAATGTAGTTGATGCCACTGAATTGTACACTTTTTTTTTTTTTTTTTTTTTGAGACAGAGTCTCACTGTGTTGCTCGGGCTAGAGTGCTGTGGTGTCATCCTAGCTCACAGCAACCTCAAACTCCTGGGCTCAAGCGATCCTCCTGCCTCAGCCTCCCGAGTAGCTGGGACTACAGGCATGTACCACCATGCCCGGCTAATTTTTTTCTATATATTTTTAGTTGTCCAATTAATTTCTTTCTATTTTTAGTAGAGATGGGGTCTCGCTCTTGCTCAGGCTGGTTTCGAACTCCTGAGCTCAAATAATCTGCCCGCCTCGGCCTCCCAGAGAGCTAGGATTACAGGCATGAGCCACTGCGCCCGGCCAATTGTACACTTTAAAATGATTAAAATGGTGAATTGTATTGATATATATTTTACTGCAGTAAAAAATGAAAAAAATTATACTGTACTAAAAAATTTCAATTACCTAGGGTATTTTTCTATGTCAGTATTTTACTTTTAACAGCAGCATTGTGTTTCTTCAGATGGAGGTATCGTAATTTATTTAACCAAGCCCCTATTGATGGACATTTGAGTTGTTTCCAATTTTTCCTATTAAATATAAACGGTGTTGCAATAAACAGCAGTACACAGCTGTCTTTGCCCATGTGTTCCAGTACTTACATTTCCTTAGGCAAAATTCCTAGAAGGGTAGATTTGCTGATCAAAGTGTATGCTCATTTAAAATGTTAATAAATATTGCCAAACTGCTTTCTAAAGAAGTTGCATCAATTTACTTCTCATCAACAGTATATAAAGGTGCCGGTTTCTACCACACCCTTGCCAACGTGAGTGTCATAAATCTCTCTCTCTTTTTTTTTTTTTGAAACAGGGTCTGTCTTGCTCTGTCTCCTGGGCTACAGTGCAGTGATGTCATAATAGCTCTTTACAACCTCAAACTCCTGGGCTCAAGCGATCCTCCTGCCTCAGCCTCCCATGTAGCTGGGACTACAGGCATGCACCACCACACCTGGCTAATTTTTCTGTTTTTCGTACAGATGGGGTCTCACTGTTGCTCAGGCTGGTCTCAAACTCCTGAGCTCAAGTGATCCTTCTGTCTCAGCCTCCCAGAGTGCTAGGATTACAGGCGTGAGCCACTGACCTGGCCGTAAATCTTTTAATCTTTGCCAATCAGATAGGTGAAAAAGGATTTCTTACTTTATTTAGGATTTCTTTAATTATTAGTGAAATTAACATCTTCTTATGCTCGCTGGCGGTTGTGAATTTTC
This sequence comes from Propithecus coquereli, assembly GCF_000956105.1. NCBI lineage: Eukaryota > Metazoa > Chordata > Mammalia > Primates > Indriidae > Propithecus > Propithecus coquereli. The sequence continues at coordinate 10,681,695 of NW_012150174.1, forward strand.
TGCTCAAATACATTGTTCATTTTTCTGTCTGGTTGTTATTTTTTCTTGTATTTTTATAAGAGTTTTTATATACACATTACATTAGGACTCTTTGCTGTACGTGTTGCTGAAGATTTTTCCCTCAGTATTTAAAACAATTTTTTTACTTTGTTTATGCTAGTTATTTGCCTTTTACATGTTTTAAATTTTATGTAGGCTAATGTATAATATTTTACTTCAAGGTGCTTTCCCCCCCTGTTATGGCTTTTGTGTCATAATTTGAAAATTTTTCATTACTCATCAGAATTATAAAGATAATTCATATGAGTTTTAAGTGTTTTTATGGTTTCAAAAAACATTACATTTGAACTGTAATTAATTTTGTTCTAAGGAGTGAAGTAGGAATTAAATTTTATTGATAAAAAGCCTAAAATAACCTTTTTTCTATTAAATTTGTTCTTTATGTAAAATTTGTTTTACTTTAGTGTTTTCACTTTAGTGTTTCACTTTAGTAGTGAGTTGAAGCTACCTACATTTTACATTCTTGTAATATTTCTTATTTAGAATGTATCATAACCATTAAAAACATTTTCTGCAACATTTTAAAGGAATAGTTCTGATCCAGTTTTCACAAAAAGAAGCCTTTAGTGAGAAAGGGAGATCAAAAATTGTACCCAAGTCTTTCGATTCCCAGTTCTGGTTTTTGTTTGTTTGTTTTCTCTTATCCTATGCGTGATACAGCCAGATCACCTTTTTCAATGTTTGAGGATAATTGCATCAGTCACCTTTGAAAAACTTTAAAGTGAATCCCATATGCAACTGTATTAACACACTAGACCTAAATATACTGTGCTGCATGCAGAAGCCTTTCCTTTATATGTTACCTGCTTTGATGAACTCACCCTGGCTGAGGTGCAAGCAGAGAGGGCAGGCGTGTATTAAAGATGCATAGGTTGGTACTGAGGAGCATCACTGGCTAAAGGATTTTAAGACCCAGAGAGAGAGTGACTTCAGGAGGGGAGTAGCAGGAAGAAGTGTGAAACAAAGTGGCTACTTAGAAGACAGATTCAGGAAGACCTTTGAATTGAGAGAAGAAAGAGGAATAATGTTTATTGAGTACCCACTATGTCCCAGACACTAAGCTAGTCAGGTCCCACCTAACTGTATTAAAAGACAGCTTTTAGTGCCGGATCAACCTCGGTTTGCTGTTCCTAACAGTCATGAACTCGTGAACCCAGAAGAGAAAACCTTGTTCAACAGTCAAAGTGTAAGTAAAATCCTGGAACTGGAAGTTAGAGTTTGGGGGACTGCAAAGAGCAGGGTTGAGCCAGCATCATTTCTGCTCTGCCAGCCAGGGTCTTAGACAAAATGTTTTTAGTGGAAATAGGCTATGTAAGGAAGCAGAAAGAGATAAGTACAATCAGCAAACATTTGTTAGGCCCGTGAAGGACCAGCTACATATAGGCGTGCAGTCCCTTTCCTCAAGGAACTTAATAGTTTAGCGGACAAGACATATAAAAGGCCAGTATACTGCATTGTGATTTTTGCAATGCTGGAGGTAGTATTGGGAGGGAAGGATTCATTCAGTTGCTGGTGGGAGGAGAGCAGGAAAGAGAAGGGCATGATTTCATAGAGGAAACAGTATTGGTACAGATTTTGAAGGATGCCTAGTTCTTTTGTAAGTAGACAAGGCAGGGAGGGGCATTCCAGGTGGAAGGATTAGAGTGCAAAAAGACAGGGGAGTGAAGCTGTAAGTTCAAAGTATGCAGGGAACTCCCAGTTGGTCGTTTCCTATACTTGGCAGGGTAGAGTGAGGAGTGTTGAGATGAAACACCAGAGACAGGTCTGGTGTGGATAGGGTGGCTCTTGAAAGGCTGGATCTGCCAGTGTCCTGCCTACCAAACTACCCCAAAACATAGTGGCTTCAAACATTTCAAACATTATCATCTGTCATGGTTCTGGATCTTGCTTGGGGGTCTTCTCATGTAGTTTTGGTTAGTTGGTGGCTGGGGCTGGAATGATCTGAAGGCTCACTCACTCTCGTGTGTGATGCCTGGACTGGGAGAACTCAAGCAGCTGGGGCTGCTGTGCTTGCTCGCTCTCTCCCTCCTCCAATTATTGCTCCATGTGGTCCCTCCAGCATGGCAGCCTCCTTGTAAGGTGGCTTGGGACCCGAAAGCAAAGGCCCCTAGAGAGATTGGCAGGGGTTTTATGGCCTTTATCTCCCCTAGCTGTGGAAGTTATGCACCCTCACGTAAGCCACATTCTGTTCCCAAGGTAGTCACAAAGGACCATCTGATTCAAAGAGAGAGGAATATCCGTTTGTAGACTTATTTTTAAATCACTGCAACCACACAGAGAAACTTGAATTTTAAGGTATAGGACAGTTTTTCCCAGACTTAATTTGTTGCTTACCATCTTCACAGTATTACCATAGTCTCTTAATAATACCCAAGGTATTAGTTACATAATGTTTAAATCACCTCACTTTTGAACTTTATTGTAAACGTAAATTTTATCTTACTTTCTTAACGTGGAAAATCAATATTACTTGCCATACACAGAAGGTAACTTTTAAAGTAAATACAATGAAAATAAAAAATAATGTTTAGAATTTTAGTCAAATGCTGCTACCTGTGTAAGTCTTAATCATAAAGAGATTATCAAGTGTTTGAGAGGTAAAGACAGCAGCAAGTGGAGACTGTGTCCTTAATCTAATGAGAAGATTTGAGAGAATTGAAATGTGAATGGCTTACCGTCTTGTGCCATTTACCACTGTGTTGGAGTACCATGTAGTAAGTTGAGTGCTGTGTAGTTGCTTAACACATTTTGCGAAGCACTGCTGTGGGCAATGGAGCTGCTTTAGGAGTGTGAGCACTGGAGAGATATGGTCAAATTTGCATTTTAGAAAGATGCAAAGAAAAGTGTGGAGAGTAGAACTGAAAAAAGTAAAACTGGAGCCAGGAGATGATTTTTGGAAGATTATTACAGTAAGTCAAGCAATTGATGATCAAGTCTGAGGTTAGAGTGGCAGGGAATGGAGGAGGTGATATATAGGACAGGAAGGAGGCAGGACTTGGTGATAGATTGAACTAGAGTGAGGAGGAGAATGAACAGTCAAGGATGACTTACAGGAACTAAAAGTAGAGGAGGCGAGAGGGCAGGAAATAATGAATTCAGTTTTAGATGCTCCTTAACATGAATTCACATTTTACTTTATGGATTTGTTCAGTTGTTTCTATGGGGTATTGTTCAGATTGTCCTTCTCTCTCTTGTATTTTCTATAAACAGTAAATTAGATACTGAGGATTGATTAAATTTAGGTTAAGCATTTTTGGGGGAAAAAACCCCTTTATAAATGGTGCAGCATATCAGAGACACATAATGTCTGGTTGTCCCATATTACTGATGCTAAATTTGGTTACTGGTTAGGGTAGGACCAGCCAAATTTCTTCATTGTAAAATTATAGTTTTCGTTTTGTGAGTAGCAGGTTATCTGTGGGTGACCCTTAGCACTATTCTCCATTAATCTTTCCCTTAAGTGGTTTTTCTTTTTAACTTTGTATTATGGCAAATATCAAATGTAACAAAATTAGAGAGAATAGAAGATAACCTCCCCTGTATCCATCATCCAGCTTTAATTGTTAACACCTGAACTAGCTTGTTTTATTTCTGTTCTTATTTACTACTCTTCCTCCTTCTCCACAGGATTTTTTTGAAGCAAATTCCAGGCATCATACCATTTTATACATAAATACTTCAGAATATATCTCTAAAAGACCTTTCAGGCATCTCTTAGATGTGTTGATATCTGACCAGCAATTTTTAATTGTCCTGACAAAGGAATGGAGAATACCAGAGTCAGGGCTTTATAGGTAGGTACAGTGGAAGGAGAAAGGGGTTGTGGATTTGAAGGTGATGGATCATGGATTCCAGTAGCTGGGCAGAAAGGAAGGGCCAAGAGACGGCTGATGTAAGCTAGGAAGAAGGGAAAGGGCTTCAGGGAACAGAGAGCTGACTAAGAGGAGCTATTGGGTAGTAAAAAGGTCAAGTGGTTCAGGAAGGGAAATTGCGGTCAGACAGTAGAATTTTAGAGGATAAGATTTTGAAATGTGTAGTTCAAGGTCCAAGGTTTGTCCATAGGTGTGGATGACTAAAGTGGAGGTGGCATTGACGTCAGGGACTCAGTTGTGAGATAAGGGTTTTGAGTGGATCCATCCACATCGCTATTGAAGTTGCGAGGGTGAAGAGAGAGCTCTCGGAGTGGCGTACATTAGGGTGGGAGACAGTGCATGATTCTGTGAGGAGTTTGAAGATGTGGGGTCGTTGCTTTACAGTAGAGCTGGGGCACTATGGAATAGGTTGGAAGCTTAGTCAGTGGTAGGAGAGAAAAAATGCAAAACACCCTTTTTAAACAGCTTCGAAGCCTGTTGTACTCTATTAGGCATTGCTGTCCACTGGTTGGGGTGTAGGGAAACTAATGGGGTAGGGGATTAATACTGAAAAGAAAAAGAATCGCTATATGTAGGTGGGGATTGGAGCAGGAGCCCTTTAGAGGAGACACACTTGGTCACTTAAGTAGTGCCAGCATTACGGAAGTTGGCCAGTGAGCTCCCCGCACTCTTTTATTCCCGAGGGAATCCCTTTGCGTAGTAGCTCCTGATGCTTTTTTGATTGGGGTTTGTTTTGTTAGCCAGTCTTTGTGAGGATTTGTGTTCCATTCTTTACACTTTGCTTACAGGGTTTGAATGGGGGCAGGCAGAGGGAGTGCTTGTCCCTGAATGAAGCAGTGGTCCAGGGAACTCCCAGTGTTTGCTTGCTGCTGGTGACCACTTGCCTCTTAACCGCTAGAAAGCCATTGATGCCCAGGACTGGAGGTGGAGTGACCACCTGGAGTGAGCACCTCTTTTTCTGAACTTTGTCTCCAAAATACCAGGGAAAGCACACATGTCTCCTAGGAAATAGCCATCAAGTTTATAGGAAAGAAGCATATTGTAGGTTTGAGAGTTTGGGAGAACTTTGATTTATAGTCATAGATTTGTGGTTAAGCTAGAAATGAAAACTTGAAATGATAATTCCTCCTCTCAAAGATAATATCTCTTGAAATAATGCTTTGAGGATGATCAGCACTGAGGAGAAGAGATTAAAAGTGGGTAAGGAGAAAAGAAAGCCTGTCTGGCTAAATACCAGCATCTCCATGATTCTGAACAAACGAGTCTATACCCAGGGGAGGCTAGACGTGGGATAATTTCTCACTATTTTGTCAAACACCTATGTTTAAGGGAGTGATTAACCCACATGCTTACATGGTTTTATGAGTTTTAATGTTTATTTATGAGTGTTAATGTTGAGAGAAAAATTTTTCTGTTAGGCTGTGTTTGGAGTTCATTTCCTGCTGACTTTTCTGTGTGTGTGTGTGTGTGTGTGTGTGTGTGTGTGTGTGTCTGTGTGTGTGTGTGTGAATGTGTAGTAGAAATGTCAGCTCTACTGTATGCATTTTGTCCTGGAGGATAATGATAGTTATTTACACATAATACTGTCTTATAGCATATAAAACATTTCCACATATATTTTTTCTTTGGATTTATAGTCCGTCTTTTCAGAAGACAAATTGATGTGGCTGGCTACAGAAGACAAGATAGAAACAACACCCCACTGTATTTTCCATGGGATAGTGGAAGGAATGGGAATTTTGAAATCAGACCTGGTTTGAATTCAGGCTCTTCCTTCTACTAGCTGTACAACTCGGGCTTTGATTTTCTTATTTGGTAAAATAGAATTGGTAACATTTACCTCAAAGGATTGTCTTGGAGTATTAAATGAATTAACATAATTAACACATGTGAACAATGCCTGGCACCCAGTAGATGACTGGTAAAGGGAGACCTTCATCATGTTAGTAACATAGAAACAGAGGATCAGAACCAAAGAAAAGAGCATGCAAATGTTCTAATCTTGTTAATTAATGTGGTTGCTATGAATGGCCTTCAACTTCTGAGTTCCTGGGAAGTCTACATATTAGTTCCTCAAGGTGGTCAAAGTTTTTTTCTTCTTCTTAAGTTTTATGTTTAATGAAATTTGTATGGGTATCTAGGGTGATATTGAATGATATAATAGTAATTCTGACTTTTTTTTTTTAACCAATAAGTATATTTTTTTCCCTTGGTTTTACAACCACAACAGTTTCTTTACCATTTTGACAACAAATGCTTATGTAATCTTGGTTTCCTATAGCTCTCTTATAGAGACTGCTAATACAATACAAATGTGTTACATGAAATTGCAACTCAGTGAAAACCGCTCTGAAGAGCTGAGCTAATGGCATCTGTGTAGTTTTCTGGTGATCTGATAGAAAAATAGAGCTTACAATACCCAGGTGCATGGATATATATCGTACCCCTTAGATGGTCTTCGTTAAATATCACTTTTTTCATTTGGAATTTTGTTAAGAGTTGAACAGTAACTTGAGGCTCTGACTTCTATATTCTATAATCTGTCTTCTGTATTTCCAACTAAAATCAGATCCATAGACTTTTGAAAACAGATGAAAGGATTGTCTTCTTACTGGCAAGTTAGAGCTGTCATGTAACTTCTGTTCTTGCTGGTATTAAAATATTGTTTTGTTTAATCCTTGTAATAGCCCTGGGAGGGAGGGGGACTGACCTAACATTTAATTCTCTCTTAAGTATCAGGTATTGGCCTTTTCTTCGTTTACAAATGGGAGGCTGGCTTAGTACTGAGAGATCAGGTGAATAAGCACCTTGCATTCCTCCCGTCTTCTTCACCATGTCTTGGGTCATAAATATTATACTAGGCAGGGATTGCCCTTTACTTTATCTGTGTAACTGTTTCTGATGTGGAAATGACTGTCATTACTTCTAGATAACACCAGCTCTGGTCTTTTGCTGAATGAAGCCCACATCACAAATAAATCATGGGATTATAGTCATCAGGGAGAGGTCCTAGTTGGGAGGAGGTGATTATTTCAGAATATGAAGCAATAAGGCAGGCAGGTGACTACCGTCCAAGTGCATGAAGTGTTCTTTGGTCTGAGACAGGTAAAATGAGTGGAGTTTGAGCCACGGAAAAATGTGCATGTGTGTCCTTTTATCCTCTTGTGCCTTTTCCTCTGCATCAGTGATCCCAGAAAGTAGGAAAAACTGCTATCATCACAATCAGGTTTTTAAAAATTTTATTCCTAATTATTATGGGTACATAATAGTGGTATATATTTATAGGGTAGGTGCGGTGTTTTGATATAAGCATACAATGTGTATTGATCAAATGAGGGTAATTGGAGTATCCATTACCTCAAGTATTTATTATTTCTTTGTGTTAGGAACATTCCAATTCCATTCTTTTAGTTATTTTAAAATATACCCTAACTTATTGTCGATTATAGTCACTTTGTTTTGCTATCAAATATTGTTCATTCTATCTAACTATGTTTTTGTACCCACACAATCGGTTTTTAATGTGAAGAAAAGCTGGTGAGGGTTTTTCATTGACATAGGGCAAATTCAGGCTTTGGGGCCTGGGGATGAAGCTGACTGTGGAAACTCAGGCAGCTGGCTCGTTGGATGTAACAGTAAAAGTGTGGCTTAATTTCAGTGGACACCAAGTCATCTCCGAGTCTTCCTTTCATCACTCAGACTATGCCAAAAAGAGCTGGTTGTGTGGCAGGTTGAGGATCTGTGAGGATGAGAATGAATTATTATTAAAGTTTTGTATGGAATTTGGGAACTGTGCAGTCTGTCTGTCCATACTCTCTGCCCTTCAGTCATGAACACTCTCCCAGCTGACCCTCCTCCTTCTTGCTTTCTTCATTCTTGTTACTGAAAATTCTCGACCTAGATAAAACCGCTAAGCCTTGCTCTTCCTTCCAACCCTTTGTTATATTTCTGTCTACACATCTCCTTCTTTTTCTGCTAACTTTTCCCATTATTCCAGGTTAAAACCCATCCGCTATTGGCAGACCAATTTGCCCTTATTTTCTTTTCCTTTTTCTGTCTTTTTGTACAAAAGTAACTATATTCATTTTTCTAATAACAAAAGAAATACATGCTCATCGAAGAATATTTGGACAATAACAAAAATATTAGGAAGAAAGTTAAAAAAAATCACATAATCCCTCTATAGCATAATTAATATTGATTTTTTGTATATGTTGTCCTTCTGGATCTTTTTCATATATACTTTTTTTTCCAAACATGGTATCATTTTGCACTTAATTGTTTTGTAACCTGCTTTTTTGACTTAATGTTACTTGAATATCTTTCATGGACAGTACATAGAGAGCTACTTTGTAATGTTTAATGCTTCATAGAATTCCATTGTGTGGTTGAATCATTATTTAATCTGAGAATGGACTTTTGGATTGTTTCTGTTATTTTTTTATTAAGGATATGTGGTGGTAAATGTCTACGTATCTACATAGCTGTGCTTACTTGTATAATGTCAGGATAGTTACTTCCAGAAGTTTCTAAAAATGGAATTGCTGGTTCAAAGAGTACATAACATATTTAAATTATTTAATAATAACTTTTAAAACTTGGAAAAATATATGGGAACAAATATTAATATAATAACCTGTGTACCCATCCCCCAAATTTAATAAATCTTACCATTTTACCATATTTGCTTCAGATCTATTATTTAAAATTTTTAAAAATTTGACCGATAACTAAAGCTTTCCCTAGTCCTTTCCTCCTCCTGAAGTTGATATAAACATCATTACCAAGCATATCTTATCTTTTTACATATATACATTCATAAATAATGCATACTATATTGTATTTGATAATTTTATACACATATGTCATTCTTACATTCAGCCTTCTGCAGCTTGATTTTTTTTTCATTCAACATCATTTTTGAGAAGTATCTATGTATAAAATCATTCAGTTTAATTGATGTATAATGCACCATTGTATGACAGTGACAGGTGGTTCAAGTCTTTCTAATTTTTGTGTATTACAGACATTACTGTAATGAACATCCTTGTGTAAGGACTATATGAGAGTTTGTGTGCTCACTACCTAGAAATGGAATTGTTGTAGTGCGGTGTGTGGTTCTTCAGCTTTGCTAGGTAATTCCAGATTGCTTTCTATAGTGGTTGTATGTGTTTACCAGCAATATATATTGAGTTTTCATTTCCACATATTTTTGCTAACACTTGGAGATACCATCAGTATTTTCCAATCTGATGCGTATGAAATAATATCTCATTGCTTTAATTTGCGTTTTCCCCGTTTATCAAAGAGGTTTAGCAATATTTCATTTTTTAAAAATTGTTCATTTCTTTTACCTGTTGTTCAGTTGGATTGTCTTTTGTAGTGATTTTAGGAGTTCTTAATATATTCTGATTTTTAATCATTTGTCAGTTGTGTGCTTTGTAGTTATTTTCTTCCTGTCCATAGCTTGTCTTTTAACTTTATATAGGATATCATTGTGAGGATGTATTTTTCAGAGTTTTTGAGATATGTGTGTGTGTGTGTGTGTGTGTGTGTGTGTGTATATATACACATAAATATTTTTTCCCTTCTCCCTAAATTATCCTCCAGAAAAATTGTCCTGGTTTATAATACATCCAGCAGTGTCCCACAGTGTCCAGTTTGCCACCCCCTGCCTGACTCTGGGAATCTGGGAATAGTTTTCTTTATTATCTTGTTTCATGTAGTAGACATAAAGTGGTATTGCCCCGTTTTGTACCTTTTCCTTGAGCATTCCTACCTCTTTATTATTGTGGAAAGCTGGCTTTTCCCTGAAGATCTTACTTTCCTGTGGCCCTCTCTGATGAAGCCGCTCACTTCCTCCTCTGACTGTCCCCTGCACTCCTCTATTGCCTCCAAGCCCTGCCTGGCAGCCTTTCCCATCAGAGGTTAGTCCCTTCCTCCACTTACGTCTCCTTTCCTCATTCTCTGTGCCATTACCTGCCTTTTGAAAAACTTCAGGCTAATTGCTTACAGCCTTCTTCATGTGTCCCCTTTCTGGCATAATTAGGACTTGAGGATTCACACCAAGATTCCTTCAGTGCTCTGGCTTCTCAGTCCCTGAGTCCTGTCAACTCCAAGGACTTCACCTTCCTTCCTCTTAAGGTGATCATAGCACTGCCACACCTTTGGCCTCATCACTTGGAGCAGTTCCACTGCCAGCATCCTAAACTCTGAAATTCCCTTCCCTTCCTAATCTCCTGCCTGTTTACACTTCCCACTCCTTCATTGCCTCCTCCCAGCAGCTGCTTCTCCAGCCCTTCCCTGCTTTTACAGACTCTTGGCCACCCTGGGGACTGCCTACTTATTTTCTGTTCAGCCCCAGGCTCAAAGGCAAAAGTTCCCAACACATGCTTGCTGCCTACCTCAGTTCCCTCTCTCCTTTATACTTTCTTCGATCTTTAGTCCTGGTGGACTATGTGATCAGAGTTTTCTGCCATAGCCCCTAGATTTCCCTTTTTTTTTTTTGAGACAGTCATGCTCTGTTGCCCGGGCTGGAGTGCAGTGGCGTCATTATAGCTCACAGCAACCTCTAATTCCTGAACTCAAATGATCCTCCTGCCTCAGCCTCCTGAGTAGCTGGGCATACAGCCGTGCGCCACCACACCTGGCTAATTTTTTCTATTTTTAGTAGAGTCAGGGGTCTTGCTCTTGTTCAGGCTGGTCTTGAACTCCTGAGCTCAAGTGATCCATCCACCTCGGCCTCCCAGAGTGCTAGGATTACAGTCATGAGTCACTGCATGTGGCCAACCTTAGACTTCTGAGTACTGCTTCATCATCATGACCCATCATTCCTTTCTCAGAACATTTGTGTGATTCCCCAGAGAAAAGCTAAGATCCCTAATTTGCCTCTCAGAGGCTTTAGAGCTGACCTGTCTCTGTCTTTCCAACTCTTTGTCTCAATCTACTCTCAGTTAAAGTCCCATTGAAGTTGAACATCTTGCTGTTCTTCATATGTCTTTTGCTTTCCTGCCTCCAAGCCTTTGTTCATGTGGCTCCATTTGCCCAGGAATGCCCCTTTATCCTATTGCCATTTGATCTTCCAGGCCCAGTGCAAAGGCCACCCTCTCTATGAAGTCTTCCTCATCCTTTAATTGGAAGTAATCCCCCTACCTAAATCCACAGCATTTCATCTCTCTAATGGCATCTTTTTAGTAGTGGCACTTAATTTCATCTTTCTAATGGCACTTAAAGTAGTCTTCCTGGTATTTATTAGATTTATGTGTAAGCTCCTTGAGGATGGACCCATGTCTGATGCATTTTGGTATCTTGACCAGTACTTTGGATACTGGCTTACACCTGGTTGGTGTTTGGTATATATTAGTTGAATGCACGTATAATTGTTAAGTATGAATGGAAGGAGGAAAGACTGTTGTCCTGGCTTACCAGGAACTGTACTTAAAATTTCATAATGCCTCCTTTTTCCTGCTCTAGTGGGTAAAGAATCAGATTCATAGCTTGACCTGGGCCAGCAGAGGAATAGTTCAATCTCCTGACCCACATTCAACTGGGGGAGCCTGAAACTTATCCGGCTGTGGGAGCAGGAGTACCGAGAGTTTCATCAAGGTGTTTTGGGTTTAGGGAGTTAGGCTGGCTACATTCTATGCACTATAGGGGAGAGGATTTCAAAGTAGCACAGAAAAAGGAAACACTGAGCACACTCTTGGTAGAGGTAGGTTCAGAAGGGCTGGAGAGCATGGTGACGCTGAGGTGAGGGTTTTATTTTTACCAAGTCAAGCCACTTTCTTTCCTCCTAACCTCCCCAGGCTGAGCCTCAGTTGAATATGGGAAAAACACTGCGGGCATGATATTTGCTCCTCTCCCTGCCTTGGGACCTTGAATCACAGTCTAACTCTTCATCTCAGTCAGCCTTCTGTCTCAGTCTGTCCAACTACTATTGGTCCTTTATGGCCTGGCTCACATTTCCTCTCCCACAGAGACCCTGTCCTGAGCTGCTCTAGCCCCTCCAACCCCACCCATTGTCCTTTAGAGAGCTTTTGGTCTGTATCCCACACTTGGATTGTTTGCTGTTGTGTCTCGTTTCCCTACGTTAGTCTGTGAGCTCCCTGAGTGCAAGAATCCCATGTCATGTTTTTTTTCCTCTTTGCTCACAACAAAGTAATGATCAGTAATTACTGTTGAGTTTTATTGAGGAGCCTGGTATTGAAATCTGGAAGATTCTCAGTAGCAGAAGAACTGAAGATGGGAAAGGACATGAAAGTAAAACAGCCTTGGCTGGTTCTCCAGAGCCTTGGTCTGGGGAGGCAGTGCCGTTCATCTTTACAATCTCCTGGTGTCCAAGGGAAGAGAGTAGGTTTCTCGAATTCTGGCTTTTGAAGTTCTGCCTTCCGACTGTAGTCAGCATCCAGGCAGGTGAGGGAATGAGGTGTTCAGGGAGTGGCTTCCAGGGAAGAAGAGGGAGAAGTGATGGGTGACACTCCACACAGCAGTGACCGACATGGGGTGAACTGGCACCATGTCTCCCAGCTCCTTAGTATATGGGAGCTGTAGACACAATGGTGGATTAGAGCTAGAAGGATCCTTTACCAGCCTCTTCCCTGAACTGGAAGCAAGACGGGGAGCAGCAAGCCAGTTGGCAGACTTGCCTTTTCTGCCTTAACGTACTTTGTTTCTGTTGCTAACAACAGACACGGGTAGTATAAATAAAACATAGACACACAGGCACATAGATACATACATGGAGACTGGAAATTTGAGTTGTCAGGGGCAGGAGGAGGGGCTGAGGTGGAGAAACTGAAAATGTGTGGCTAAGTCTTTGAAGATACTGAGTATGCCCCGGGTCCTCTCTCCAGCCTTGGTGGTGGGCATAGCGTGACGGGTGGCTGTGTGGGAGGACCCTCTGGAGGCAGTCAAATAGGAGGTGATGCTGTCTGGGTGCCACAGGTTTCAAAGACTAGGTGCTTGTTACAGTTGGATTCAGTCTTTGCTCAGGCAGACCCTCCTCTGAGCCAGTTGCTGGTGCTCTGAGGGCTGATGGCAGCTTATTTCCTTCTGTCCTGCTCTTTCTTTAAAGCTTGACCTATTGATCCTTGTTAGTACTCACATATGGCGTACATTGATCAACGGTAGCTGCGACCTTTCTGGCTGACCTGACCTATCAAAGCCACGTAGGTCTGCACACCTAAACATGTGACTCGTGTTTTGGGTAAGCTCCTGAAATATGTGAGCTTCCTTAGTATGGACTGAGACTGATTCAGCCTCTCTGGAAAGGGTGGTCTTAATACTCTAAAAAGTAATAGTTGAATCTGATATGAGATAAGCTTATTCAGAGACTTGTGGTTCAGGTAGATTATCATGAAGATGGGTGATGAGGAAGACTATGAGTCTCCATTGCTGAAAATATAAGTAGGGATGGGTTAGGTGTTCTCTCTTCCTCCCTGGGTCAAACAGGTATCTAAGATTACATCTAGAGAGTCTTTTCTGGTTCTTTGATTCTGGGGGAAAACAGTTAACTGTAGTGATGTGAATTTTAGAGCACTCCCAACATACGTAGCTTTGAGCACTTGCTCCACAGGTTCTTTGACACTTGGGGTGATTATCTGAGGTGTAGATATTTAAAGAAGCTCTCGTTTGGCTGGGCTCTCTTTGACATCTCACTGCTTTCTTGGGCCACCTGTGGCCGGCCTAAGGAATGTCCAACAGGAAGTCCCTTTGGTCCATATCAGTATCAAGTCAATAATGGTTTCTGTCTTTCAGAGGCAGTTAGACTTCCCTCAAGTCTGAGGGTGAGACATGGAAATGTGTGGGCCTTTTTCTCCCAGGCAGATGTACTAGCATTTGTCTCCCCTGGGCAGGGAAAATGAAATAGGATTGCCCTCTGCGTTTGGGCTTACAAATCTGTCTTAAGATCTCATTTTTATCCAGGCAGTCCTCTTGGCTCTCCAAGTAGGGAGGCTGGGCGTGGTGGCCCACTGAAAGCCTACAGCAGCTGCTTCAATCCAGAGGTTGTAACTGGCTTGGGACTAGGTGTGAGACATATATCATGTGGCATTTGTTACTGTAGGAGTTAAAGGACCAAGGAACATGTGAATGAGTTACCTATTTTTATAATTTAGAAGGTGTGGAAGATATACCTATAATAATAGCAATCTGACTCATATTCTCATAAACTTTCCTGAATAGGAGAGAGAAGGGCAGAGTTACTATTAGGGTCTGAGAATTGCACGTTACCCTAGAGAGGCCTGAGGGAGTTTCTTCCCATGTGACCATCACCTCTGTAGTCAAATGGCACAAAGGCTGGGAACCCCTGAAGAGATCATTGGTCATTCTCTCTCTGTCTCCTGGCTTAGGGTCTGGGTATGAGCCCCTGTACCTGCCCTAAGGAGAGGTGATAGACTAGGGCTGTTATTGAATGGGGTTGGACCTAGCTTAGCTGATAAAACTCCAGAGCAGGACAGGGGGCAATGCTACCCACGGTGGTCGGAGAGAATGATGGTTCTTCTAATAGAATATATTCTAAACCACCAGGCCCAGGTGCCTTCTTGAAAAGGCTGAAGGAGAGGCAAGAAGACCTCATCCAGCTGGATTTCGTGTCCTGCCCCCACCTCAGCCCCCTCAAGTATCCTGTAAGGTCTGGTGGTTGACTTCCCCACCTGCAGGGTTCAGGTGAGCAGGACGGTTGATATTGAGGCCCTCTCAGTCTGGAGCCTGTAGGACTGTGTTGTTTTCCTTACCGTGTCCTCAGTGACTGGCCTAGTGCTTGGCACAGAGCAGGTGCTTGGTCATTGTTTGTGGATTGAATGGTTTCCCAGCCTAAGCTTAAGTGGACCTTGGAGCATAACTGGGAATTGGATAAGCGGAGAGGAAGGAGAGCTCTCTAGGCTGGCAGTGGCTTGAGCACAAAAGCATGGAGGGAGAAATGGACATGTTTGGAGCTGAAGGAGTCCTACCTGGAGAGAGAAATACGTGTGTGTGTGTGTATATCTCTGTCCGTGCAACTCTCTGTGGATGTGTGTGTGTTTGGTGGGGGTAGGGTGGGGAATGGTTAAAGAGGGAACTGGAGGAATCTGGGTCTGGTTTGATTGGCAGTTAAGGAGCCCAAAAGAATGATATGATGATATTGATGGTCCAGGATGCTTAGTCTACCATTTATGAGCAGGGAGGACTGGAGATGGAAGAACAAAGAGGGACTAGTAATACAGTAGTAATATTTAACATTCGTTTAGTTCCTCCTATGGGCTGGCTCTCTATGTCATCAGAGACCACTGCAGTAAACTAGGTATGAGCTGATAAGCTGAGAAAAAGTTGCAAAGACAACATAGTTAATTAGCTTTCATATTTGGTTATATTTGGCTCTTACTTGGTTAAATAAGAAATGGCTCCAAGGACATCTTCTTCCTGGGCTCTGCTTCTGAAAACTTGTCCTTGAAGCCGCTGGGGCTGTTATCTGGCTTGGTTGGGGCTGCTGAGCTTTTGTATACTCTCTGCCAGGAACTAATGTCCTTGGGCCTCAGCTGGGGTGTGTCCTCAATCCAGCCATCTGGAAGGTCAGAGAAATTAGCCACTAGAATGTGCCCATTAGTGTTTCCAGGGGTTACAACCTGTCAGTGGAATCCTAAGCCTGGGAACTGCTTCTCTCACAAGGCTTTTCAAAGTTGGAACAGGCTGAGTGTTCTAGCACTGACTGCTCCCTTATTTGGACACTAAATTTTCAGGGTGAGATTGGACTTCTCCTTTGTTTAGGGAGAGTTTTTAAAAGTATCTGACATCCTTGTGAGTCATTTTCCAGGAAATAACATGACGTCAGATCTATACCTTTCTTTACCTGATTTTTTCCTAGGTCTCTAGCCCATCTACTTAGAGGACCAGGATGGGATTGCTGGCCTGTCCACTCACCTAAGTCTCCTTAGGGGAGGAGTGGATAATATTATTGAGCCAAGTGGCAGGGTGGCTGAGGCTCAAGAGTCTGGCTCCAGGGGTTGGTAGCAACTTCATGCCCAGCCTTGGGACTTATCTCTTGGTGTTGGGGAACTTGCTGTGCCCATTGCCTTGGTGGACTTGCAGTTTATAAGTCCAGCTTCATGTGGGGCCAAGATGGGGAGTGTGGCTCACAGAGGAGGAAAGGGCGGTGATGCTACCAAGGGTGAAGAATCTTTTGTGGCAATTTTGAGAGTATGCTTCCTGTGCTCATACCATCTCTGTGGGCAGCTAATCCTACCAGAAGCCCAACTCTGTCAGCCTCTGCCTTTCCTTCTGATTGATCCCGCAAACCTCAGAAAAGTAATTCAGCTGATGGCGGTGACATCAGATTCTAATGGAGGAAGGGAAAACAGGAAGGAGAACACATTTCTGTCAACAAAGGTGTGCTTTCACTAGTTGGAACTTGCTGTAAGGCAGTCTTCAGCCTTTTGGGTGATTACTGTGCTTGAGGCTTCAATTGTCATGCTGTATGTGGAAGAGGCTGTAAGACATAAAGACAGGCTGGTCTGGGGAGTAGAGGTAGGGCCTCCAACTGCAGTGGTCAGGAACTCAATGTGAAGGCTGACTGAATGGAAAAACTACCAGAAGGAAAGCACTTTTAGCAGTGAGTGGTAAGTCCTTTCCATGCACTGTCTTACTTAATCTGCACAACAACACTTCTTGGCTGTGACGGTCATCTCCATTTTACAGGTGAGGAAACAAACTTGGGTAACTCACACAAAGCTTCCTAGCTAGCGGAGGCAGAGTTTCATACCCAGAGTTTCATATCCAAATACTAGTCTTTTCCCATTATTTCTTATAGAGGAAACCATGACAACCTGTTATTTTCAATAAACTTTTTGTTTTAGAATAGTTTTAGATTTACAGAAAAGTTGCAGAGATAGTACAGAGAGTTCTTGTAGACCCTGTAAGTCATTAGTTTTTTTTTTTTTTCTTTCTCCTTGTCCATTTTATGAGGATTCATTGGGGGTGGGGAACAGATTTGGAATGAGGACATTTTTTCCAAAGATTCCAACTTGGTGATTTTTCAGCTAGGATTTTTTGAGAGTCCATCAGAGTATATGATTTCTTCCCCAGTTCCACTCTGTCTCAGATCTGCTAGACTGGGCTAGACTTGGCTCTGACTTCTAGTTTCAGAATTGAATACCCTACTTTCTGACTTGCTCAATAGGGTTGGATGGTAACTGAGTTTCATAGAGTTAGGGAAGGCAGGTAGCTGTGGGAAGGATCTTTTAGCAGCTTGCCTTCCAGACACTCTTTTGTCTGATGGTGCTATGCAGGGGAGTGTTAATATTTTCAGCTGATGTTTGATGGCCTAGAGCCAGGACCCTCCTGAGGGACAGAGGAAGCATCTATGTGGTGAGGCCTGTTTGCCTGGATGCTCTCTCAAGTCTCTCCTTGTATGGTGCCAGAGTGGTGCATGGTGGTCGCTGCTCTGGGCCCAGGCCTTGATCTGCAGGCAGGCTGGCTGGCTGTGGGCAGGATGATATCCGTGGGCAGCTGGTGTGCTTTGCTTTGGGTCCAGGCACATTCTCCATTTAAGGGAAAGGGGTCTGCGATCTTCTTGGCTCTGGGTGTGAATGGGCTGGCCTGAAGTTTGCTCATGGCCTTTGCTGGATGTGCTTTTTCAATGAGATCATTCCAGAATTACATTCCTGTGAAATTATATTTCACTCAAGATGTGAAGCTGGATTTGTGTAAAAGCATTGGCACTAAACTCAGGGCTGAGAGCGGGGCAGAAATCAGAGTAGGGATAAACAGCTCTTCTTTAGAAGGAGGAAAAAGACGGAAGGAGAGAGAAAACAGTTGTTAAAGGATTTTACATTTAAAATTGGTGTGCTACCAGCATACCCAGGGAGTCAGTATTGCCACTCAGCCCATGGAAAGGCAGATTTGATGTTTGTTGTCCCAGCTGCCTGCCACCCCCAGGCAGTGTGGGCTCAAGAGGAGCCAGTGGAGGGAGATGCCCTTGAGGCTTCAGTGTCTAAGGTTGCTGGAAAGCTGGAGAAGCCCAGGTATCTCCTTGTCATGGCATTCAAGGCCCATCTCTGTAGCCTCATATTGCCCACCCTCCCACATCTAATCTCTCTCTCTCTCTCTCTCTCACTCACACACACACACACACACACACACACACACACACACAAACTCTCTTACTCACCCTATTATTACTTTGATGTATTTCTACTCATAAATGTGTAGTTTTTTTCCCCACAAAGGTCATTTCTCCAACTCTCTGGACACTAACTGAGTGTCTTACTATTTAATTCAATTTCCACACTAACTACCTGGAATTAGCACAATCCCTACAGTTTAAAGGATTAGTCCCACAAGACTGCTCCCACCTTAGATACCATTCTCAAGTCCAGGCCACCCATACTTCTGACCGACTAGCTGTCATGTTGGAGGGCGTAGTTCCCACAACCCCTCCCACTCCCTGGATTTGCTAGAATGGCTCACAGAATTCAGATAAACACTTACTTACTATTAACATTAGTCTTACTTACTATTACTATTAGTTTATTATTAAGGATACAACTCCGGAATAGCCAAATGGAAAAGATGCATGGAACAAGGTTTTGGAGGCTCATGTGTGCACGTGTAGAGAGAACTTCCTTGCCCTCTTGGGTTGCATCTTACCCTCCCAGTGCCTTGATGTATTCACCAACCTGCAAGCTCTCCGAACTCTGAAGTTTTAGGGTTTTCATGGAGGTTTCATTATGTAGGCATGCTGTGGTTTGAATGTCCCCTCCAAAACTCGTGTTGAAATTTATTTGCCATTGTGAGGATATTAAGAGGTGAGACTAAGAGGTGATTTGGCTGTGAGGGCTCCATCCTCATGAATGGATTAATGCCCTTATCTTGATAATGGATTCCTGATAAAAACAAGTTCAGCCCCCTCTTGCCCTCTGTTTTTTGTGTGTGTTCTCTTGCCCTTCCACCTTTCTTCTGTGGGACCATGCAGCAAGAAGGCCCTCACCAGATGCGGCCCCTTTGTCTTAGACACAGCCTTCAGAGTGGTAAGAAATAAATCTCTGTTCTTTATAAATTAGCCAGTCTGTGTTATTCTATTATAGCAACACAGAACAGACTAAGACAAGGCATGGTTGATTAAATCATTGGCCATTGGTGATTAACTCAATCTCTAAGCCCCTTTCTTCTCCCTGAAGGAGGTCAGGGGATTGAGGCTGAAAATTCCAACCCTCTAGTCATGTCTTGTTCTTTCTTGCTACCAGTCTTTCCCCTGAAGCTTTCTAGGGCTCACCAAGAGTCACTTCATTAGTATAAACTCAGGTATAGTTGAAAGATTTGTTAGGAATAATGAAACAGTTCCTCTCACCCCATCACTCAGGAAATGCCAAGGGTTTCTGAAGCTCTGTGCCAAGAACTGAAAGAAAACCAAATATATATAGATACATTCCTTTATTATATCACAATAGCATCCCCCCCCACACACACCCACCCTGTGCATGCTGGCAGTGTGAGATTATCATACTCCATGCTCTGTATGATTCTGCCTGTATCCTTTTGAACACACTGTTCCCTTATGTTGGAATGTCCTTTTCTCCTCTTGTTTTCCGGGAGAACTCCAGCCGCTCTAAAACTCACTTCAGCATTGCCTTCTTTGAAATCTTTTGTGCTGCCATCAGAATTATTTTCTGGTATCTTTGTACTGTCACTGTCCCTTGTGCATCCCACTGTTCTTGCATTTCTCATTTGGTTTGTTTTGAAGGGCAAGGAATATTTTTCCCAGTACTTAGTACAGGGGTGGGTAAAGAGTAGGTGCTCATGAAATGATAGTTAAGGAAAGAAACTAAATGAAGAGCTGGAGATAAGTGAGAGTCATGTACTATGGGCAGAGCAAGCCACAGAATGGTGGCTCACATAGCATAAGTGCCGTCAGAGGCCAGGAGACTAGAGTTAGACTTACAGAAAAGGTAGTGTATATGTGTGTGTGTGTGTGTGTGTGTGTGTGTGTTTCTCCATGCACTTAGTAGGGAGAAGTTTGCGGAGTGGCAAGATAGAGGGCCCGGTGAGTTCTGGGTTCCATAGACAAATTATAGGGACTGGGTTTGGACTCAACTAAAGGTTAGATGAAACTATCTCCTGCACAATCTTTGTAAAGCTGCAGCAGGATGGAAGGGGAAGAGCTCTAGATTTGGCATTGGGGATTCTGGGTGGGGTGGTGGTGATAATACTCTTAATGGTAATGATAATAACATCAGCTATGAACCAGATACCATTCTAAGCACTTTGCATATGTTAAATATTAGTTCATTTATTCTTACAATAACTCTATGAGGTAGCTACCTTTAATTGCTGACATATGAAGAAACTGAGTTCACACAGCTACAAAGCAGTTCTAGACCTGGTTCTGCACTTACTAGTTGAGTGAACTTGGGGCAAGACATGTGGCCTCTCTGAGGCCTCCTCCTTTGTGAAATGGAGGTAATACCTATTGCATTTAACCTCCTGGGCTTGTTGGTAGACTGAAATAAGATAATATATGAAAGTGATTTTGAAAAGCATAAAGCACTCTCCAGTACTTGGGAGCCAGTATTGGGCAGGAAGGGTAACTTGCAGAGTAATTGTGGCTTAGATACTGGGCTCATACTTCATGTGTATGCTGCTCTGAGTATGGGCCACAATTGTATTTCATAGCTGCACGGTGCTGGCTGGTGGCAGTGTCTTTGATTATATTAATATTTAGAATCAGGATTTGAGCTGCCATTAAAAAAAATGAATAAACCAGTTTTTATTGGAGCCAAATGTGTATGTGAAATGTAGTGAGGGGCAGAGCTTTATGCTAAACCAGCCCTTCCCTCCTAGCCAGGGAAGTAGTGGGGAAGACGGGTGGTGGGCATTCGCATGGGGCAGGATTAGGATCAGTGAGGCCACTGCAGCTGGTGGCAGAAAGGCTGGCTCAGAGAGGAAGCCATGTCCATTCCCAGAGCCCAGCTGCATGGTAGATGACTGCAGGGTCCCATGGGCTTGAGGGTGTGATCCTTGTGGGGGAGCGAGAAACTTGTGGGGAGTTCTAGAAATTGCTTTACATTGCTGTTGCCTTGGTAATGGAGACTGTGTTCCATAAGGTGGTCCAGTGCTAGCACTGGACACAGAAATGTGCCAGCACTTGGGCTTGTCAGGCAGGGGGAGGGAGAAGACCCTCTCCATGAGCAGCCAAGGAGGGGCAGTGTGGGCCTTCTGAGGCACATTGCCAGCAGTACTCTCCAGTACTCTCTGGATCTTCCTAGAGCCGAGTAGCCTCCTCCATGGGATCTGAGCTCATGGTGCCTCTAGACCTGATAGCTGCCGGGATTGGCCATGATGCCTGTGTGAGTAATTATAGGTCACTAAACAGAACCACTAGTCAGCTACATCCCTCAAAAATGCCTAATTGTAGGCTACAAACATGAAAATATACAAGAGCTTAGATACATGTCATACCTCATTACAAAGAGCAATGGCATGAGTCAGCTGTGACTTGGGTGGCTTTAGAGTGCTGGGAGCCACTTGTTGAGCATGCTGGCTGGCCCTGAAGAGGGCAGGAGGCACATTCCCCAGGCTTCCCACAGGGAGCCTGGGAACTTTGGGAAAGGGGAGAAAATACAAAGCTGCGACCATAGCCTGCTGGTCAGACTTGCAGTTACACAGCTCGACGACTCTGGTTACCTGAAGGCAGGTTTGATTCCTCTTTGGGAGTTGTCTCCAGGACCAGTTTACAAACCACATTAGAAAAATCACACATTTGAGGGGACCTTTGGCCTTTGTGAGTCTAATATTTTTGGATTTAACTATTTCAGACACTCCTGAAGGCCTGTGAAATGAAGTAGTTTATAAATTACTGGCACCCAAGTTTGAAACACAGTGCTCAAGGACTTGGGGAAGCAGGGTGCCTTGTTGCAAGTGAGCCTCTGTTATTGCCCAGCATTGGCGTATCTGCTGAGCTCTGCAGACCTTCATCCACAATGACCTGTACATTTATGGGGAAGGTAAAATGGGTTACGACAGGGATTCTTAAAAATGAGTGTATGGAGGGACTTTGGGAACTTGTGAACACCCTAAAATGGTAGACATTATATTTTATGTGCATATAAATTTTCTGTGGAGGTTCTTGGGTTTATTAGATACTCAGAGGGCTCTGAGCTCAAAGTGAATAACCACTGCTGTATTGGAGATTTGAGACAGTCTCAGTGTGCATCCCCATAGGATAGCAAGCCTCTGCAGTATACTTGACAATTATGGCTTACTCTGACCTAAGACGGTATTCTCTAGTTTGTACCTTTTTTTTGTCATATATCTCTAGCATAACCTAGGCTGAAGATGATCTTGGAATTACTTCTTTGAAAATTGCTCTATAGAAATTAGGTTGTCATTCATATGGCCTCTAGCAGGGTAAATTCCTGAGGCTGATGAGGAAATTTTAAGATGCTTGAGAGAAGTGAGGGTATCTGTAATACCTTATATTACCTAGCTGGGCCACACTTATTTTATTGCTGAGTTGAGGGAGCCCAGGTTCACATAGGAGCCAACTTTGTCTCGTGGTAAGGAGAAGAGGGTGCTTTGATAAGTGCCTAGCCTGGTTGCTCTGGTCTGGTCTGGTGGTGCTGCTTCACCAATAGGCCTCTCCCACCTGAGAAGGAAGCCATAGTTTGATCTAGATGTTTAGGCTTGTGAGTAGGTGTGATGGTGGGACGGAAGGTTTATCTATGGCCTTTGGGGTCCTCTTTCCTCCCTATTTTAATTTTTTTTAGCCAACTTTAAGGATCAAGGAATCTCAGCATTGGAAGGGGACTTTAGGTGTTACCCCTGCCCATCTCAGAAGGGAGGGGATGGACAAACCTTGTCTGCCTTCTTTACTGTTGTATTCCCAACATGCAACTGAGTGAGTGGCATGTGGTAGGGGGTTCAAAAAATACTTAGGGAATGAATGAGTCCCTGTAAACATCAACAACTTCAGCAGACCATTGTCATTGTTTCATTCATTCATTTCTTTGACAAGTATTAATAGGCTCCTATTATGTGCCAGTTACTCTAAGTTCTGGGATACCATAATGAACAAGATAGTCCTTATCCTCAAGACCAGCAATCCCCAGCGTTTTTGGCACCAGGGACCGGTTTCATGGAAGACAGTTTTTCCATGGATGGGGACTGGGAGAGGATGGTTCGGGATGACTCAAGCACATTACATTTATTGTACAGTCAAAGCTCTCTGCTAATCATAATCTATGTTTGCAGATGCTCCCCAGCGCTAGCATCACTGCCTCAGCTCTACCTCAGGTCATCAGCCGTTAGAGTCTCATAAGGAGTGCACAACCTAGATCCCTGCCATGCACAGTTTACAGTAGGGTTCAAGCTCCTATGAGATGATCTGACAGGAGACTGATCTGACAGGAGGCGGAGTTTATGCAGTGATGCAAGTGATGGGCAGTGGCTGTAAATACAGACGAAGCTTCCCTGGCCTACCCACCACTCACCTCCGGCTCTGCAGCCGGGTTTCTAACAGGCCACTAACTGGACCTCAGTGGTCCAGGGGTTGGGAACCATAGCGCAAGAGCATAGTCTGTGATTGGGAAATAAGAAATTAAAAAGAATTTATAGCCTCTAATTAGAATTTAAGAATAAAAACTTCTTCATTTCAGCCTCTCTGGATCTTCTCATTGTCTGAGGTCTCTTTGGGGGGCCATAAAAAACACATCTTATCCCTTTTTCACATGAGAGCTTTTCTGAATTCTCAAGGCAATTATCACCCTCCCCCTCCACAGCCTTCTCTTCTCCAGGGTAAACATTCTCCATTCCTTTAGTCATTTCTCCTGTGACATGCCTCTGAGTGCCCTCTCCATCCTGGTCACTATCCTTAGGATGCAGTCCAAATGACAAAGTCTGTCTCTCTGCCAGTGTGGAGTCCACACACAATACAATATCCCAGGCATTCATTTCCAGGAAGCGTTCCAGCCTGGAGCCTCTCCTGCTTTTCTGCTTTTCTCTACTTACTGTGGGCCCAGGTGAGAGACGATGGAAAGAGAAGGTCCTGGACTTGGCTAGACAGAGAACAGCTTCATGTTTGGCTGGTCCTGGAATTGAAAATCCCTTTCTTTTGTCTCCTCTCTGTCCCCACTTGGTATAGACAAATCTATACACAGCCTTGCTGCCAGTGACTTGCCTTTCCTTTTCTGAGTCACTGCCCTTCATTACCAGGGAAATTAGCATGAAAAAGCAAATTCCAGTTGTATAACTGTATTCTATTCTTGTCCTTTGTCACATTCTCCACCCCATCCCCCCACCTAAAGTGACAAAAGTTGAGTCCTGTGACATCACAACAGTTGGCTGTTGTTTCAGTAGCTGTGATGTCACCGACAGAGGATTATGACTTAAAGGAAGAATGGAGGGAAGGAGTGTAGCTGACAAGAAACTCCTTGGGAACAAAGAAGATATTTTCATGCAAATCTTCACCCAAAAAGCCTGAGTTGGCCTCTCAGTGGATGAGCTGTCAGTGGAAGCCCTCTCCTTGGTTCCCATAGCTCCCTCTCTCTGTGGATTAATGGTTTGGCTTGTGGACATTGCCCAAGTCTGAACATGTGTGGAAGTCCCCTGCTGGCCGGCTGGCTTCTGGGTTGGCTTTGGGTTTTATTCATGAGATTGGTGCTGAATAGAGCTTTTCAGGGAGGGAGTTCACAGGGGAGCCTGGGAGTCTGGGGTGAGGCTGACACAGATGTGCAGGGCCTCTGGGCCAAGAGGAAGCTGATGTGCAGCCACTTCTGTTCAGGCAAAGGGGCTGTTCTCTGGGAAGCCTGAGCGTGCTGCCCGTAGGCCTGAGTATTGCTGCCCACCTGCTTCTGGGGCAGGGTTGGGTCTGCCCTGGAAACTCCTCTTGGCTCTATGAACAGAGACTTAAAAACACCTGCTGCAGAGGCTCCCAAACTTTCTTAGTTCATGGGCCTTCGTTTTTCAGTAATTTTTTTATAGTGCCCCTAGTCCAAAAGAACTAAGTTTTGTTTGTTAAGTAGTTAGGTTTAAACAATTTAGTAAGTATTTATTAATATATCCTAACAACTGAGTAGCCATCTGAAAAAAATGATACATGTACATTGAAAGGAAACACATTTCTGTTTCATTCTTAAATAAAAACAAATACTTACCAATGGGATATGCTGGGCACTACATAAGCCACCTCAAACCTTAGAATCAGATTGATTACTGCCATCCTCATTTACTATTCCACATTGCTTTTCACATGGTACCTTGCTTTTTATCATAGCAACTGTGAAAAACCTAGCTTCACAAAGAAATGACATCACTGAAAAGAATGTAGTGCAATCTAATGTTAAAACAGTGAACTTGTGGGGAATCTGACAAATGTTGAGTATTGCTTTGTTTCCTTCAAAAATTTAAAATATTTTACAGCATCCCTGTGAGTTCACCATGGTGCTCTGGGGCATCTCAGCACAAAATTTGAGAAGCACAGACCTGCATTGCCTAGTGACACTTGCTCTGTTAGAAGGAGGAATAAGAGACAAATGCGGATGGACACACTCCACTTATCTGCAGTCTTAGCTCCAGCAGGACTGCATTGTTAGGGGAAGGCCTTTCTTTGACCAGCGTCTGTATTTGTGAGCTCCTCCATCCCTAGATGGGGAAGAATGATGTTGAGCATCTCTCATGTTTATTTTGTGTTGACTCAGAGCCTTCTGAACTAGATGGCTTAAAGAAATGGGATTTTAACACCAAGAATTTGGGGGCCAGGCATTGGACCTTTTGCCAGTCATTTTCTAACTCTGTCCAGACAGAGCTGGGGTGCAAGGGTGTATTTGGGATGGAAGGTGGCTTCCTGACACAAGATATGACAGAGATCAAAGGACTAATGTGCTCTGGTAGCACTTATAGAAGCCTGGTGCTAGCCTGTCCAGACTCTGGGGTCTGCCACTTACTGTGAAATTCTGAGCAAATTATTTAACCTCTCGGAGCCTCAGTTTCTTCATCCATAAAATAGAGACAATGAAAGCTATTTCATATAGTTGTTACAAAGATTAAATGAGATAAATGCATTCGTAGAGCCAGCAGAGCCTGGCCACATAGGTGTACTTTCATGTATTATCTTCCAAAATTGAGGAACAAAGGACTTTGCTCTAAAGGAAAATTGAGCCATAATGATCTAAGTTGTGTAGCTTGAGATTACTCTCTGCTACTACTACTACTTTTTTTTTTTTTGACACAAGGTCTTGCTCTGTTGCCTGGGCTAGAGTACAGTAGTATCATTGTAGCTCACAACAACCTCAAACTACTGAGCTCAAGTGATTCTCCCACCTCAGCCTCCTGAGTAGCTGGGACTACAGGTGCATGCCACCACTCCTGGCTTTTTTTTTTTTTTGACACAAGGTCTTGCTCTGTTGCCTGGGCTAGAGTACAGTAGTATCATTGTAGCTCACAACAACCTCAAACTACTGAGCTCAAGTGATTCTCCCACCTCAGCCTCCTGAGTAGCTGGGACTACAGGTGCATGCCACCACTCCTGGCTTTTTTTTTTTTTTTTTTTTAAAGAGATGAGGTCTCACTATATTGCTCAGGCCTCAAACTCCTGGCCTCAAGTGATCCTCCAGTCTCGGCCTACCTCTACTACTTGATAAACTTGCTCTGTGGATCAATCTTATGTTCCCAAATCTGCTGAGCTGAGCATTCTGTGTGCCTTTTTAAAACTTTAAAAAAAAAGTTTTTTTTCTTTAGAGATAAAGTCTTGCTGTGTTGCCCAGGCTGGCCTCGAACTCCTGGGCTCGAGAGATCCTCCTGCCTTTAGCCTCTCCAGTTGCTGGGATTATAGGCATGAGCCATCGTGCCCAGCTTTTTTAAAACTTTTGATTGAAATATATTATACAAACATGAAAGTATGTATGTATTTAGCTCAACAGATTTTTACAGTTGAACCCATGTAACCAACACCCAGATCAAGAAACAGAATATTATCAGTATCTGAGAATCCCCCTCCAGTCTCCCTCTGGGTAACCCCCACCATGGGTAACCACTATTCTTTTTTTTTTTATTTCAGCATATTATGGGGGTACAGATGTTTAGGTTACGTATGTTGCCCTTGCCCTCCCCGCCAAGTCCGAGTTTCAAGTATGTCCATCCTTTGGGGGTGTGCATTGCACTCTTTGTGTATGCAAATACCCGTCCCCTCCTCCCCCTCCCGCCTGCCCGACATCCAATAAATGTTATTCTTATATGTGCACTTATGTGTTGATCAGTTAACACCAATTTGATGGTGAGTACATGTGGTGCTTGTCTTTCCATTCTTGGGATACTTCACTTATTAGAATGTGTTCCAAATATTCCGGTGCAGATGTCTTTCTTATACAGTATCATTAGCTTTTTTGGGTAGATGCCCAGTAATAGGATTGCTGGATCGAATGGTACTTCTACTTGCATCTCTTTTTTTTTTTTTTTGAGACAGAGTCTCACTCTGTTGCCCAGTCTAGAGTGAATGCCGTGGCGTCATCCTAGCTCACAGCAACCTCAAACTCCTGGGCTCAAGCGATCCTCCTGCCTCAGCCTCCCGGGTAGCTGGGACTACAGGCACGCGCCACCATGCCTGGCTAATTTTTTCTATATATTTTTAGCTGTCCAATTAATTTCTTTCTATTTTTGGTAGAGACAGGGTCTCGCTCTTGCTCAGGCTGGTTTCGAACTCCTGAGCTCAAACAATCCCGCCTCGGCCTCCCAGAGTGCTAGGATTACAGGCGTGAGCTACCACGCCCGGCCTACTTGTATCTCTTTAAGGTATCTCCATATTGCTTTCCACAGAGGTTGCACTAGTTTGCAATCCCACCAACAGTGCATAAGTGTTCCTATCTCTCTGCATCCACGCCAACATTTATTGTTTTGGGACTTTTTGATAAGGTACCCACTATTCTGACTTCTAATAGCATAGACTTATTTTTCTGTTTTTATATTTTCTATAAATAGGATCATGTAGTATGTACTCTTGGTGTCTGGCTCTTTTGTTCAACAAAATATGTGAGAGATTTATCCATGTTGTTGTATGTAGCCATAGATTATTCATTTTCATTGTGTAGTAATTCATGATGTACATATACCATAATTCCTTTCTATTCTTCTGATGACGAGCATTTGGGTAGTTTTTAGTTTGTAGTCATTATCAATCGTGTTGCTATGAACAGTTTCATGTTTGTCTTTTGGTATGCATTTCTGTTGGATATATATCCAGGAAAGGAATTGCTGGCTTATAGGGTGTACATATGTTCAGCTTTAGAATATGACAATCAACATTCTTCCAAAGTGGTAGTATTAACTTATACCTTCTCTATCAGTGTTTGAGAGTTCCACTTGCGTCACATCCTTGCCAACACTAGGTATTTTCTATCTTTTTGGTTTTATCCATTCCAGTGAGTACGTTAATGGTATCACATTGAGGTTGCATAATTTGCATTTCCTTGATGACTAATGAAGTTGGATACCTTTTTATGTATCTTTTGGCCATTTGGATATCCTTTCTGGTAAACTGTCTGTTCTAGTCTTTTTGCCATTTTTCTTCTGTGTTTTCTTTTTCTTATTGATACGTAGGGGTTCTTTATATATCCTGGATATGAGTCCTTTGTTGGATAGATCTATTGGGAATATTTTCTCCCACTCTGTAGGTTTCCTTTCACTCTCTAAATGGCATTTTTTAAAATGAATAAATTTTACTTATCATATTTAATGCAGTCTAATTTATCAATGTTTTCCATTATGATTATTACTTTTTATGTCCTGTTTAAGTAATCTCTGCTTGCTCCAAGATCTCCTTGCCTTTTGCTCATGGATTTTCTTTCACTTGCAGTGTTTTTCTTATACCTTTTTTATCTCCTCCAAGTCCTGCAAGACTCAGTTCAGTGACATTTCCTGTCTCCTCTAGAAGTCCTCCCCGACATCCATCCTATACACGTTATTAGGTGTCTTTCTCCTTGCTCCCAGAGCTCCGTGTTCCTGCTTTTATCACAGCTCTGTTACGTTGTACCAGAATCTTTCCTTGTCTATTCCAGGCAGGATGGGGAGCTTCTCAAGGGCAAAGGCAAGGGCCAGAGCATAGCACAGTAGCATGGGGACCTGGCTGGGAAGACACCCTCAAAGGGTTCGAGTAAGTAAGTAAATGAAAGCCTTAGATGCCCACACCTATCTCTCTTTCTCTACTTTTCCTACACTATTTCCCAGCCTTTCTTAACCTATACTCTGTTTTGATGAGCACAAAAATGAGAGTCAACTATAGTACAGTGCTTCAGGGAGGGCTGGTCAGTAGTGTCCGAAACAGTAGACATCGGGAAAGGAAGATCCTATGATTCGTTAAACTCAGAGAAAGGACTTTTGCATTTGTCATTGTAATCTTTTCAGAGTATAATGTTAGTTGAGTTCTTGGGCTGAAGCCACTTCTGCCCAGAATCTTTTGGGTGCTCAGAGGGCATGGCCCCCTTTTGAATTTTCTGCATGAGCGTGGTTGCTGCAAACGGGTGAGACCCTTCACTGGGAAGGCTGGTGGGGACTGAAGACCAGGCCTACAAAGTGGAGCTTAAGCTGCTCCCCCTGTCCAGAGAGCACCACTCTGAGCCAGTAGAAAATGTTTTTTTCATTTAAAAAATGTGTATTGAGGGCCAACTTTGTGCCAGGGACACACTTCACTAGGCAGTGAAGATACAGCAATGAACAAAACAGACAAAAGTGCCTAGCCTCATGGAGCTTACATAAACATAGTAAGTAGAAAAGTAGTATGTTAGATGGTGATGAATGCTATGGGGAAAAATAAAACAAAATGGGGGACAGAGTGCTTGAGGGGTAGCAGAGTCAGGAAAGGTTCTGATTGTTTATAGTGTAGTCCAAGAAGACCTCACTAAGAAGATGACATCTGGCCAAAAGACCTGAAGGAGATGAGAGATCAGCTCGCTGGGGCAGTGTGCTCCAGTTACAGGGTGTACAGCAAGTGTGAAGGCCCTGGGGTTGGAATGTGCCTGGTGTCTTTGAGGATATAATAAGGAGACAGTGTGGCTGGAATGGAGAAAGTAAGCGGGAAAGAGTAGTGGAAATGAGGCCAGAGATGGAATAGGGACCCAGATGAAGGAGAGCCTTGTAAGTCACTGTAAAGGTTTTGGCTTTTCCTTTGAGTAAATGGGAGCTGTGTTTTTGAGGTTTCGTACAGAGAGCAAAATCCACACTGATGCTGGTGGTGGATAAAAATGTTGGTTGTAGTTTGTTGAGAGTCTGTTTTGATTGTTTCTATCTTTTTAATGAAATAGGAAGCATAGTCAGCTGAAAGGGTAAGGATGGGTGGGGGGAGTTGTTGAAGTTGAGAGTGGGGGGAAAGCTAAGACCTTGCTTGGCCCAGAGACTTCCTGTGTGTTCCCTCTGGATTCTGAGTATCCTCTCTTCTTTGTAGATGCCTTCTCATTGGTATTCACGTTCTCATTATAGAGGTGGGCAGTTTCCCTATGCTGCAAGTGGGAAGATGGAGGTATTGAGACTTGCCCTGCCCCTTTCTTTAGCCTTTATTATTTCCTAGTCCTCCTCCAAGAAAGTGCAGCTTGTAAATGGAGTGTTTTCCTAGGGCAGAGGAGGCATCTTGCCATCAGTCAGGTTGAATTCAGCTAGACCAGAGAGCATGGGAAGGGTGAGAATGAGGTCAGGAATTAGAGTCAGGAAAGGCTTCAGAAAGAAGTTGACATTTGAACTGGATATTTAAGAAAGAATGGGGGCGGAGGACATTCAGGATAGAAGGAATTGGTTGAACAAAAGCTTGGAGGCATAAATATTCCTAGCATGTGCAGGAAATAGCAACCAGCAACTAGTCTGTTGCAGCTGGCCAGAGGGAGGGCGCTGATGTGAGATAGGACTGTGGTCTTTGGATCATCACCATGATGCTGGGACCCGCCACATTCTTCTTGCCGAAGTGAAGGGGCAGTGGTTGGCCCCCAGGAGCAGGGTTCTTTGTGGGACAAGCCTCCGTTCTGCCTTCTTTTTCAAAGTGGTGACAGGTCTTGGGCAGTGTATGCTCCATCACCCTAGCAGAGCTAGGTTAAGCCATTTGCTGAGAGGCTGAGTTTCCAGACTGGCAGAAACAGCCGTGTCTAGGTTATTTAAACTGTCTTGGAAACAAGCAGATTTCCTTTGGCCTGGAATTGCCTAACAAGCCCTTATCCCAATTCAAGCTTTCAGGAAGTGTTTAAACCCTGCTTAAAACCTCTGCAGAATCTGTGCTGAAGTGGAGAAGGACCATCTGTCAAGAAAAGGGATTGAAAAATGATTGGGGTTGAAAATCTAAACTTTAAGGGCTTTCTTTAAGGAGGAGGGTTGGGAAAGAGAGTGTGGGAGTGATAAGTGGACAGTGAAGAGATGGACAGAGTTCTTAATCTTTTTCTGATTATTATTCAACGACAACAAAATCCTCTTTTTCCGAGGCTGGTTGAGGGAGATTTCAACCTCATGGGGACTGTAAAAGCACCCGGCAGACCTTCTGACCTCCAAGCAAAACAAATCTTGGTTCCTCTCCACTTGGCCAGGCTCATTATCCCCTCGACATTTTTGTTTGAAGGGCTTTCTAGAGCTAGAAATGCAGAACCTGGAGCTGGAATGGAAAAGATCCAAGGCACAAGGTATGTAGAAGTAGTGAAGGAGAAAAGGGGTTTGGCATTTTGGAGGAAACAGGATAGACTTGAGAAAATCCTTCCTGGCGCCCTTTAAAGCTTTTGATGCCCACTCAGCCAACCCTGTGAGCCCGCTCTCTCCCCTTTTCCTGGTAGTCCCAAATATTAGGCACAACAGAGCCAAAGACAAGGCTGTGGACAGATGACCAGTGAGAAATGAATCAGGAAAAGAGAGAAGAAGAGGGATGAGGGAGGAGAAAGGCAACATGGATGAGAGGACAGCAGGTTTCCCAGGAATGGCCTTTCCTCATGGGAGTGTTGGATGAGACCCTGTTACTGCAGCAGGGACCTAGAGACTGGGGACACATGTGAGGAGATTGGAAGCCAAGATCGGCCGAAGGATGGAGGAAAAGGCCTGCCATTGACAGTCTGGCTGGGTGGCAGCTACAGCCAGAAGACTCTTTCACCAGTTTTACAGCAGCTGTAACTTTGGAAGAGAAGGAGTACATTTTAGAGGATGTGGCCAGTGCTAGAACTTCTAGGGCCTTTTGTCATCCCTGCCTTTGGCTCTTGGGGCCCTCTGTTGTCATGAGTTAACACATTAGCCAGCATTTATTTGAGCACCTTTTATGTGCAGAACTTTGCTAAGTACTGAGAGTCATTCAGAAAACTAAGAAGAACTAATACCACCTTACAGTTTTCTCAGCCATGTGGGGTCAAGGGGCTAGGATAGGATGTCAGGAGACCAGTGGGATAGCTGAGTTTCCTGGGAATGCCAGAGAATAGAGAAACTGTAGGTAAGCTGCTGCAGCAAGACCTGGAGCTGTTAGTTCATGCAAAGCTATGAGAGGTAGGCAAAGCCTTCCCACCTTAGCACAACTGCAGGAGAGAAAGCAAGAATTGAAAGCTCACACTTTTGAGAACTTGGGTTTGGATACTTAAAAGGAGCTTATTCGAATGATAACCTCCCTGAAGCTTGCAGTGGCTCTGGGTTGTGTGTGAAGGTGGGGGACAGAGAGGTGTGGCAGGGAGAGAATGAAGGAAGCAGCACCAAGAAAATAGAAAGAAAGGGGCCATAGCTATTAATATTTCTCAGGTTCTTTTCTTAGCCCTTTTCTAGAAGCCCTTGTATCCCTTTGAGAACTAGGCAAATGGTTGGTCAGGAGAGTAGGCAAGAGAGGGGCTGTCCCTTCTGCTTGTAGCATTGGTAGACTTAACTCCCTCTGGAGAGCCGGGGAGCTTTTCCATAGGGAATTTAGCAAGGGGCCTTCGCTGCTTCGGGAAGAACAGGGGCTGCTGAGAGGATCCAGAAGACACATGAGTGCTGAGGGTGAGGGGTAAAGTCCCATGGAGAGAAGGTTCATCCTGATTTAGTTGCATTTGTAAAGCCTCTTGGAATATGAAGAACAATATTGATTGCTGAAACTTTTAGAGGAAGAAATTAAAGATGGAGGCCCTCCTCTGGGGAGCTGCCAGTCTGTTCCTTATCTTCTTGGCCAGGGCCTGTGGATAAAGAAATGTGCAGGAAGGAGTTGGTACGAAGGCAAAGAGGGTCCGAGTGGGTGTTTGCCGGGCAGGATGAGTAGGCAGGTTGATGCTGGTGCAGTCGGACAGCAGCTGCACACTGTGCTGTAACTGTGCTGTCATGGTACTGCTTGCAGTCTGCTGGCTGTAACCACGCTCTCATAGCACACACAAGCGCTCACTTCCCTTTCCCACCTTTTCTGTCCCTTGGGGACTGATTCCTAAGCCATAACTTCCACATGAGCAGATTTCTTAGGAAATTAGCAGAACATAGATGTCAGCAGAAATTCTCTTACATGGTTGAGATATTTCCTTTGCCAGTGTCTTGGCTTCTTACCCGGGCTAGTAGAACAGAGTGCTGGGCAGTGTTTGTGTTTCCTGTCATTGGTGACTTTAACTTCACCAGAATGGGAGGCTTTCCTGCAAATGCATCTACCTCTTCCTCATTGCTCTCAGGGCTCAAGTTTCTCCTTTTAGAGCAAGGCATACTGTCACATCCACAATTATGCCTAGAAAAAAGTACCAAATGGATGTTTAGGAATCTCACCTAAACAAGGACAAACAGGTTTTTTGCTCTAGGACAGGAAGGTTCATTCTTAGAGGCTGGGCACGCCTCAGAAAGAGCTCCCTTCAAAGACTGACCTCTAATCGGTCCCCTCTTGGACCTTTGGAAGCGTACCCTTAGATCGGGTGAGGGGACAGGATCGGAGGTGGGAGAGTTGCCGGATGAAGGCTGTCCTGAGCAAAAGCAGGCAGCCTTTCCGAGGACTTTGTTTCCGGTGGCAGTGAGGCGAATAGATAACTGTGCCCTCTACCACAGCCGGCTCCCCTTCCTGCACTGCTCATTCCCAGCCATCTAGGAGGTGTGTGCAGCTGCTCCCAGTGCCGCCATGCCTCCTAACCCTCCCTGCTGGGATGCAGACTGGAGAGCTGGCACTTACCTGCTGACTGGGGCAGCCAGGCGGCAGCTGAGTGAAGCTGGCCAGGAGGAGGCGCTGAGAGGGGAGGGATGGTGCAGAACTGGAGAGGGCTCACTGCACCTAACTGGCCACTCGTACTCAGTTTTGGCCAGCTGTTGTAATATGGAAACGCAGTGATGGCAGATTTTCTAATTTTTCAAGAGAAGCTGGAATCTGAATTTTTATTTGTACTCAGTTTCTTAAATGTTTGACAGCTGATTCAAATTATGTAAAAATAAGGGGAAGGCCAAATGAGCCATGTCTTTGCTCTTGCAGACCTTAAGTTTATGACTTCCGGTGTAAATTCTTTTTCCCAGGACTTTGGAAGGGAGGAGAAAGTGAGTAAAGAGATTGTAAGCTACCAAGGTGGGTGAAAGGAAGGGATGTTTTGCAATATAGAAATGCTGAGTACATCTGAAGACTGAGGAAACTGTTTAGATGAGACATTGAAAATGCTTTCACTGGATCCAGTGATGTACCTGTTTCTTTGTGGTTGAGGGCCACTGGTTCTCTGCAGGGTGGAAGAAGCTAATAGGTAGGGGAGGGGGTGCTGAGAGTTCATCTTTTATGTGATCACAGATGGGCAAACTCTTGGGAAGATGGTGAGTAGTGACCCCCTGTAGCTTTCTGAGTCTCTAGAGAGCATGCTGCAGGACACAAGCTTACTGAAAATACAGATTCCTAGGCCCTATCCTCACAGATTCCCATATAGAAGGTGGAGGTGAGGCCTGGGATTCTGCATTTTTAACCAGCACTCCATCGATGCTAAGGAAAGTAAGTGGACAGTAGAGTCAGATCAAGCTGGATCCACATTCCTGTTCAGTCCCTTCACTAGGTGAGTGATCATGGGACAGTCACTTAATTTCTCTGAACCTAAATTTCCTAATCAGAAAAATCAGGCTGTATTGTCGCTACCTTGTAGAGTGATGAGAACTAAATTGCAAGATGATTGGAGGCCATACAAGGTCCTGGCTCAGAGCTGGGGCACAGGGGTAGGCCACCTGGGCTCAAATCCCTGCCTTACCACTTTCTAGCTGTGTGACTTGCGGCAAGCAAGTTCATTGCTATGTGTCCTGGTTTCCTTGGTAAAGTGTAAATAATAATAACACTTGCTTCATAGGTTGTTAAAAGGATTAAATGATTTAATACATGTGAAATGCTGATAACTTTAGCTGTTATAATAACATATAAAACATCTAGGCTGGGCACAGTGGCCGATGCCTGTAATCCTAGCACTCTGGGAGGCCAAGGCAGGAGGATTGCTTGAGCTCAGGAGTTCGAGACCAGCCTGAGTAAGAGCAAAACCCCAACTCTAGTAAAAATAGAAAAAATTAGCCAGGAATGGTGGCACATGCCTGTAGTCCCAGCTACCCGGGAGGCTGAGGCAAGAGGATCGCTAGAGCCCCGGAGTTTGAGGTTGCAGTGAGCCATGATGATGCCACTGCACTCTAGCCCAGGTGACAGAGACTCTGTCTTAAAAAAAAAAAAAATCTAGCAGCATGTCTCATAATATGTTGTACCTTTGCTTTTCCTTAGGTCTTCTTACTGTGGGTAACAAATAGATTAAGACTTAATTCAAATGTCACCTTCTGAGAAGGCCTTCCTGGAGTCCACTTTTTACTTGACTTTACTGCCTTCACAGCTCTTCCAAGGCAGAGACTGTGTCTTCCTGTTTTTGTATCCTAACACCTTGCACAGTGCCTGACAGAGTAAATAGATTGAATGGCAATACCAGGGAGTCTGAAAAATGACTCCGGCTCAGGAATGGAGAAGTTGTCTTCCAAAATAACCAGGGAAGCAATCATGAGAGTAGGTCATGTGGTTATTATTGCTGTTACAGTGAGAAGGTGAGTCTTTGAAACTCCCACGTGCAAAGTCATTAACAAGCAGTTGACAGAGGCAGGACTGGAGCCAGT
The DNA here is from genome assembly GCF_000956105.1 of Propithecus coquereli. Taxonomy (NCBI): domain Eukaryota; kingdom Metazoa; phylum Chordata; class Mammalia; order Primates; family Indriidae; genus Propithecus; species Propithecus coquereli. The sequence goes on from NW_012150174.1 coordinate 10,717,625, forward strand.
TATCTGACTCCAAGTTAGGTGTTCTTCCTACTGCCCCTCAAGTTCCTGGGACTGTGGTCTTTTTGTCTGAATGCAGACTTTGTAGAAAATTTCCAGAGGGACCATACTCTGTTCCTTTCTCTGGACTGTAATTTTTTAGATAGTTGTCTATAATGTGTCAAAGTTGGGTTTTTAAGGAACTTGTGATTGGTGGTAGAAGCTAATTGAACAATTTCATTTTCTAAACATGTAGTTTCTACCTGGACTTTGCCATTGATGGGCCTGGGAACTAGTGAAACAGCCTCTCATCCCCCTTCCTCTCTGCTCTGTTCCCAGTGAGTATTTCCTCTGCTTTAGGAGCGTCTTCTCTTCTACAGCTTGACTAGCCAAGCAATCAGGCTGACCGCATAGGTGAGAGCCTGGGGCTGCCTTTAGGAGGTTGGGAGAAGCAATATGGCCCAGGAAGCCAGCATGCTGAGAGTGCTGCAGCCTGAGCTTCAGGTGTAAAGGGTTAGCTTGGCCTTCAGGTCAAGCCCCCAAAGTATTCTCTGACCCTGATAGACTTGGCCCAGAGAGAGCATTTGGGGAGGATCGTGAATTGGCTTCTGTATTCTTCTAAACTAGTGGGTTCTTCTGGTGTTCTCAGCAGTGTCTGCCCAAGATGCCTGAATTCTTAGGCTGCTTTTGAGAATGGCAGTTGCACTCTTGCAGAAATGTGACTTAAGTGTCCCTGCCATGGGACTGGGAGCAATTTTGTTCTCCCTCTCTCTTGGTTAAATTTTCACAGGATTTTTCTTCTTGGCCCCACCCAAATGTCAGAGTCAGCTACATTTTTCCTTCTTACTAAGTTGGCTCTGTGTTCTCATACACATAATAGCATTTCAGAGCAGCGAGTCCACCCTTCTAAAATTGGAAATTGAGGGAAAGAAAGAATATGTTTTATATCATGTTCTTTTAATATATTTTAGTTTCTGGTCTTTCCACAGGTTTTCTGCCCTTTCCCTGAGGGCCTGCCCTGGAGCTGATAGAGCATGTTAAGTGTTGTTTTGATGGGTGGTGATGGTTATTGTGCCCATGGCTACCGTTGCTGCAGTTGAAAGTTGATGCTTAGCAAGTTGATTCGTGTAGCACTGTGTTCCCTGCAGACCCTGAGAGCTGGCCTGAGAAAGCTTCCAGAGGCTGCCTCTTCTCTTCCTTTTTTCTGTTGCACACACAGCTGTACACCAGGCACTTAACTTGGCATTGAACTGGTGTAGGTAGACAATATCTCACCAGAGCCAGTGTTCATAGATGCACTGGTGGCAAGATTGACTGATCATCATCATTACCAACATTACCTAAGTTTATAAAGACTTTTCCACCCAACAGATAGGGAAGGCTTTTCTCCATTTTATGAAGAATAAAAGTGAGGTTCAAAGTTGGTTTCCTTTTTCCAAAAGCAACTGCAGTATTCACCTTGAAGCGATGTTTCATTGCTGTCACCGTCAGATAATCGTACATATGCCTGCTGGCTGCTTCTGCCCTTTCCAACTATAGCACTCCACTCCCTTCCACTATCACCAAAACCACAACTCTGAGAACTTACGTGAAGTTAAAGAAGTTTGAGCTGATGCATTTCATGTTGAAATGAGAAAAGAACTATAAATGATATCAAGAAGTAGAGTTTGACTTATTTTTATCCTTGAAACCACTTATTTGCACCAAGATAATAAATAAGATGGCCTCCAGGATTAAGATCCTTAGTGGCCATAAATAAATTATTTAACTTTCATATCCAGATACACTTTGTTTTGATCAGTGTGGTATGAGGATTCCAACCAGAGAGAGAGAACTATGTTCATGAACTGTTCAGCTTCCATGATGGTGGTGTTAGCACAGGCCGTAGTGCACATTCATATAGGAAATATGCTTGGTGTATTGATTGTGTTGTCTCACACCCTCTCGCCAAGGTATTTAAACAGGTTTTTTTAGCTCTTACATTTTATTTTAACATCTATATTGAGATATAATTCACGTACCATAAAATTCATCTATATAATTCAGTGGGTTTTAATATATTCAGAGAGTTGTGTAACTATTACCACTATCTAATTCCCTGGAAAGAAATCTATCAGTCATGTCCCATTCTGCCACCCTCAACCCAGCCCTATGCAATCACTAATTTACTTTCTGTCTCTATAGATTTGCCTATTCTGGACATTTCATAAAAATGGAATCAAGGTTTATCTATGTTTTAGAATGTATCAGTACTTTATTCCTTTTTATGTCCAAATAATATTCCATTGTATGGATATACCACATTTTGTGTACATGTATTCATCAGTTGGTGGATATTTGGGTTGTTTTGCATTTTGGCTATTATGAGTAATACTGTTATGACATTTGTGTACAGGTGTTTGTGTGAACATATGTTTTCATTTCTGTTTGTTATATACCTAGGAGTGGGTCATACTGGTTCATATGGTAACTCTGTGTATAACTTTTTGAGGAATTGCCAAATTGTGTTCTAAAGTGGCTATACTATTTTATGTTCCCACCTGCAATGAATGAGGGTTTCAGTTTTTCTACAGTCTTACTAGCACTTATTTTTGTCTGTGTTTTTTCATTATAGCCATCCTAATGGATGTGAAGTAGTACTTCATTGTGGTTTTGATTTGTATTTACCCAATGACTAGTGATATTGAGCATTGTTTCATATGTCTATTGACCAAATTTATATCTTTGGAAAATTTCTATTCAAATCCTTTGCTTACTATTTAATTGGGTTAGTTGTCTTTATATTATTGAGTTGTAAGAATTCTTCATATATTCTGGGCACATGTTTCTTAGCAGATACATGATCTGCAAATACTTTCTCCCATTCTGTAGTTTGCCTTTTTTACTTTCTTGATGGTATTGCTTACAGCACAGTTTTTTATTTTGGTATAATGCAGTTTAGTGGTTTTTTTGGTTGTTGCTGCTTGTGCTTTTGATGTCATATCCAAGAAACCATTGCCTACTCCAGTGTCACAAAGGTTTACTTCTATGTTTTCTTTTAAGCTTTGTTTTTGTGATTTTAGCTCTTACATTTAGGTCTATGAGCCATTTTTACTTAGTTTTTATATATGGTATGATACAGGAGTCCTACTTTATTCTTTTGTGTACAGATATCCAGTTTTCTCGGCACCATTTGTTGAAAAGACTCTTCTTTCCCCCATTGAATTGCCTTGGCATCCTTGATGAAAATTATTTGACCATAAATCTAAGGGTTTATTTCTGGGCTCTGTACTCTATTCCGTTGATCTCTGTTTTTATTCTTATGTCAGTACCATACTTTCTTGATTACTGTAGCTTTGTAGTATGTTTTGAAATTGGCAAGTCTGAGCCCTGCAACTTTATTCCTCTTCCTTGAGTTTGTTTTGGCAGCTCTGGGTCCCTTGCATTTCCATAAAATTTTAGGATCAGCTTGTCAGTTTCTGCAAAGAAGCCAGGTAGGATTTTGATGGGTATTCTGTTGAACTTGAAGATCGATTTTGGGAGTTTTATCATGTTAACAATATTCAGTTTTCTGAGTCATGAACATGTTATGTCTTTCCATTTTTTGATGTCTTTAATTTCTTTCAGTGATGTTTTATAGTTTTCAGTGTACATGTCTTACAGTTCTTTTCTTAAATTTATTAAATGTTTCTAAGTGTTTTATTCGTTTTGCTGCTATTATTAATGGAATTGTTTTTAGATTGTTCATTGCAAGTGTCTAGAAATAAAATTGATTTTTATATTGATTTTATATCCTGCAGACTTTTCTTGAACTCACTTACTAGCATAATAGTTTTTTAGTGGAATCCTTAGGATTTTCTACATACAAAATCATGCCATCTACAAATAGAGATAATTTTACTTCTTCCTTTCTAATCTGGAGGTACTCTTAAATTTTAACCTTTTTCTTCCTTTCATTATTTGGCATAAAATAGTGTTCCCTAAAGGATGGTGCTTTTACCACTGGTGATATATTAGGTTATTAAGTATGATATGTCTGATTTCCTTAAGTACTAAGTTTGATAGTTGATATCTCTGACATTTCACTTTGACGCTTTTTGTTTTATTTTTATTGTGAAGGTACATCCTCATTCTTTCAAATGCAGGGTTTGGTTTGTGATTATCTTTCAAATTTTTTTTTAGAGCAATTTTTGTGAAACCATGGATAAGTAAAAAATTCCTGTTATTTTCAAATATGAGTTCTGTTGTGGAACCAGTGCTGCGCAGACAGCTTGAAATATCAATGAAGTATTTGGGAAGGATGTGGCTAATGAACGCACAGTACGACGGTGGGTTGAGAAGTTCTATTCTGGTGATTTTAATCTTGAAAATGAGCCACATGGGTGACCTGAGATCAAGGTGGGTAATGATGAACTGAAAGCTGTACTGGAAGCAAATCGATCTCAACCCATGTGTGAATTAGCAGCAAGGTTTGACATTACTATTCCAACAATATTCGACCATTTGAAACAAATTGGCAAGGGTACCAGTAGCTGATAGATAGATGAATAGATGGGTACCATATCAATAAAACAAGTGTCAGAAGAGAAATTATCTCAAAGCTTGCCTTTCTTTGCTGTCATGACATAAAGCAAACTGTTTCTACACCATATTGTTATATGTGATGAAAAATAGATTCTTTTTGACAACTGAAAGCATTTGGCATGGCTGATAAAGATGAAGTGCTGAAACACAGTCCATAACTGAATATTCATCAGAAAAAAAAAAGCTGATGCTGTTTGTTTGGTGGTCCAGCACTGGTATTATCCACTACAGCTTCATGAAAACTGGCTCATCGATAACAGTGGATGTCTCCTACAAGCAACTGGATGAAATGATGAGGATGCTTGTGATTAAGCAGCCGAGATTGGTCAATAGAGACAGGCCAATCCTCTTGCAAGACAATACTTGAACACGTCACATAAACAATGCTGCTCAAACTATGGAGGCTGGACTTAGAAACTCTCTGTTATCCACCATATTCACCAGACCTTGCACCAACTGACTACCACTTCTTCCAGGCTTTGGACTACTTGCAAGGAAAAATATTCAATTTTCAGCAAGCTGTGGAAAATGCTGTCCACTATTTCATTGCCACTAGTTCTCCAGGCTTCTTCGCTGCTGGCATAAACAAGCTGCAGTTAAGATGGCAAAACTGTGTTGATAGTTTAGGTGCATACTTTGATTAATTACACTGCTTCTTTTTGACATGTAATAAACTAAACTTTTGATTCAAAATCAGACATTTCATATTTAATGGCCTAATATTAGCTAACAGTATATGAATGGACATTTTTTTGCTTTGTAAATATTTAAATTCTTTAATGTATATTTTATTTTAATGGGTATTAGAAAAAATATTATTAGTACTTCTAGCTCACAATTTTATGGTGTCTGCTCTAATGTCCCTTTATCAGAATGGTGTTCCCCGAACATCCTATTAAAATAACACACCCTCTTCTCTCTTTTCCTCTACCTTGTGTCATTTTTTTCCCTTTATGCCACTTATCATCACCTTACATTTTATATGCGAATTTACACTGAAGTGTTACACAGATGTGATATGTGTGTGCTTATTGTCTGTTTCTCCCCACTAGGATGTAAGCTCCATGAGGGCAGAGAATTTGTTTTATCCTTGCTGAATTGCATTTGCCTTGGATGTGGGTACTCAGTAAATATTTGTTGAATGAATGAATGTTTATTGTTTAGAACAAGGTTAAATTTTTTTAAGAAAAGGAAATCAGTTTCAAGTTTATTCCAGAAAAATAAGTAGATATACAAACATGGCAGAAATCAGAAAGGCTATGTGGAATGGTAAGTTTGGGGAACCCCTTAAGAAATGAGGAGAGGTGGGATTGAGGTGGAGTTTTATTTTTATTTTTTCATTTTCCGTGAAGTGGTAAGTTATCTGTTAGCTCATAGACTCGTCCCTACCAGCGGTCTCTTGAGGCTCTTAAGCTGTAACATACGGAGTTAAACATATGTGGGAAAGTGGTTTCTACCACCTGCCACAGAAACCCTCTTGGCAGTTTTGGAGGTCATCTGGAAGATGTTTGAGGTGCTTTTGGCTGCCCGCGGAAACTTGGCTTACAGGCCTTGTCTTCTTTTCAGGGCTCTGAGTTTGCAGAGAGCCGAAATGACCATGACTGCCAACAAGAATTCCAGCATCACCCATGGAGCCGGAGGCACTAAGGCCCCTCGGGGGACTCTGAGCAGGTGGGTAGGGGAGCACTGGGGGATGGCATCAAGGGACAGCCAGATGTACATAATTACCATCGTCACTCTGACAATCATCCAGGTGACTGGTCTAGGCCAGCTTGTGTTGACCATTAGGCAGAAGTCATTTTCTAGTTCTCTAAGTTTTCCTAGGAGACAGCAAACAGTAACCCTAAAACAAGCTTTGCTTGTGCTGTTGGAGATGGCTGGTGTTCAGGGACAGAGCTGGCAGGAAGTAACTGATGTTCTTCTGGCTATAACTGTTTCCCAGGGTGGGGGCAGTTTGGGGCTTGTGCCTGAGCTAGGATGCACTGTAGTGATCGAGGCTGACCACATTGGGATAGGGGTGAGTAGGCAGTTATGCACATTAGCACTAGTTCTAAGCAGAAATCCAGGCTTTATAAGAGTTCAGACAAACCACAGATTTTGGAATCATATAGAATTGGGTTCAAATCCATGCTCTAACTAGTTACGAAATAGTGAGCTCCAAGGACGTTTTCCTTTGCCTTTTAAAACCTTAGTTACCTAATCTGTAAAATAATAATAATAGTACTTATCTCACAGAGTTGCTGTGAGGATTAAGTGAGATAATATATGTCTGTGCTTAGCATAGTGACTGGCATAAAGCCATTCAGTATTAACTCTCTCCTTATGATGAAATCAAAGCTTCCAGAACTGTCAGATAGATGTACAATGCTCTCACTAGGGCTTCTTAGGTCTTGGCCAAGGCTGGATGCTGAGGTCCTAGAAGAACCTTTAGTCTTTTTTATTAAAGCCACATACTTTTGATAGCCCCTTCTGCTGAATCTCTGGTGGAAAAATTTGGCTTTTGGGACCTCAGCCACAAGAATGGATTGCTATGAGAAGGACGCTCACCTTTGTTTATGCTCAGGGCTAGTTTCTTCCTGGATGTCTGGTCTGTGCAGTGCTAGGCTGAGTCCTCTGTGGTGTGGCACACTCAGGTCTTTGGTCAGAGGCAGTGGTAGATGCTTGGTTCATTTAGAACTGGAGTCCAGATACAGTTGGTACAATAGGGCACTGGATGTAGCCCTTGGGAAGTGATTGGCATGAAGGAGGCAGAGGTTCTCCATACATACATGCAGGGCTTGTTTCCAATAGAAACAGTCTGGATAGACTGTGCCAACCAAACAGGGATTGGTGGGCTCTGACTTGTTAAGTACCTAAGAGCTTGGGACTTAGCTAAACAAATTGAATATCCACTTTGTGGCAGCAAGACCAATAAGAACACTCCCTGCCCCTGCCCATTTGATCCCTCTAACCTAGACTGGTGTTGCTGGCATACCTGCTTCCCTGAACTGGGTAAGCTGGGAATGGCAGGGGCCCACAACTTCTTGGATAAAACAGGTGGAGAAACTGACGTCTTCCACAGCATGTTGGTGGCCCAGGCAGAAACAGGTTGAGATCTCAGCATCTTTGTCTCCCATTGCCTGCTCCTAGGAACCACTTTTCTTGGCTCCTATTAGCCTGGTGTTAGCCTTTACCATGGTCGAGTTGGCAATGGAGATAGGAATTAAGGTTCCCTTTTTTTTTTTAACGTCAGACTACTGTAGAGGTAAAACAAACATATGTGATTGTATATTTTTATTCTTAATTTTAAAGACATGGTATATTTAGAACCCAACTTGGAGATTACATACCCAGCAACCCCAGACTCCTTTGAGGATTCATTTTTTTTCTAATTTCCACCATATAGGGGTGGGCTGAAGGGTTGGGAGATGCAGTATTTACACCAAGTTTCAAAGCAGAACCAAGACTGCTGACAGGTGCCCCAGTTTCTATTTGGAATACATGCCTGCGTGTTTCTAAATGTTTTCAGAAATCACTCTTCATTTAGCTTCTCCACATGCTTGTCATCATAACATACTGGATGATGTATGAAAATATCTGAGCCTCAGATGTGCCTAAAAAAAGCATCTTTCCAGACTCCCTTCTAAGTCTTCGCTTCCTTCCTGCCACATTTCTGCTTCTCTTCTCCCCTCCTTCCTTTCCTGGGAATCTGGCTTTTGTTGGGGAGTCATAGGCCTCTGTAGCTATCTACACCCTTCTCTTAGAGGCTACCCCTGGGCCGTAGGTATTGTTTAGAGATTGTGTTCTAGTGGTTTCTTTGGCTGCCTTCTCCCGGCCACATCTGGGTGTGTTCTTTGGGCTGAGTAAGGCAGTAAATCCAGTAAATCACTGGTTTAAGTCACTGGAAGGCATTGTCAGTGAACTCTGAGGGTTCTCCTAGGTGCCAGGCTCTGTGCTAGACACTGAGGGACAAGGAGGGATGATTCATTCTCCTTCTCTAAGGTATTTATAACTTGGATCTATGATGTTGGCACCTGAATTTCTTAGTCTGACCTTTCAATAGCTGTTTGGGTGGGGCCCTTTTATCATTGCTAGCCCAGGAGTCCAAGGAGGAGGAGACTTCTTGGTTCGGCCAGGGCTTTGGTTGGGGAGGGGAGGGGTGCCAGGCCTTGGAAAGCTGGGCCTTTGACACCCTAGCTGAGGCATTTGTATCTAGCTTTGATTGAAAAGGGAGCTCTGGGGCACAGAAAACTGTCAGGGATAGGCAGACAGAACCCAGCGGAACTGTCAAGATATGTATTTGCAGTGCTGTATCCTTAATTTGTGTAAGACTTCAGCTGGTGCTACCACCAACCCAGTCTGAGTTAAAGATCCTGGATTCCAGTCCCTAGGTTTTCACAGGAGTTTTGCTAATTTATTCCCTTTCTTTACCTTTGCAGCCCAGTCTTGATTTGGCAGGAATATGTAGGAAGGGGAAATCTAAGCCTTTGCATTTGACTGCCTTTTCTCTTTGTTGGTGAGGCTGAATGGGCATACTGTTTCCCCCTTACCTGCCAGATACACCTTCCCAACAGGCTGTTCCCACTTCAACTCACAGGATATGGTTGCATCCAGCTCTTGGGGTGAGAGGTGGGAGTCTCAGAGCTCCTCTGAATTCCAGAGGTCAGACTTTATTGTGTTGGTGTTGATGACTTGGGGTGGGACTAGAAGCAGCTTGGTGACTTGCAAACAAGGAAGTATTATGTTTAGAGCTAATTCAGCTGCCTGGATGGGGTGACCTTTGCCACTTGCTACTCTCAGATTTCACTTATTTGCAGTAAGACCTGGCAGATGGGGGAGAGGGTAGGGGGGAGTGCTCTTCTCAGAAGACCTGCTGTGCCTGCTGATTTCCTCCGAAGCTTCTTCCCTATGAAACTCCAGCACTTGTGTCACTGCAACTCGGAAATACAGGCTGTCAGTCTCGTATTTGGGAACCTTGCTTGCAATTGTAGATGTGGGAAATCTGTGAGAATATAGACTTATTGAGGCAAGGACTTCTTTCTGTGTTCCCAGAGCCTGAAACAATGCCTGGCACGTAGAAGACATTAACTATTTCTTGATCAGTTGACTAGATGGCTGGGAGAGCAAACTCTTAGAGCATAGGCTGTTGTGCTGTTCAAGTCCTTGTAATACCTTCCAGTGGGTCTTCTTAGCTTTGGACTCTCTTTCTATCCAGTCTGTAGAGTGTTAGGAAGGCAAAGCTGAAAAGGAGCTTTAGAACTCTTTCACTCTAACCCACTTTATTTACATATTGGGAAACTAAGGCATAGAGAAAAGGAGGTACTCCCTAATGATACAAAACTAGTGGGAGGAAAAGCTGAAACCTACCTCTCTTGATCCTTCTATTATTTTATTATGTCACCACATTCACTTCCCTATAAATATTGCTGTTACTGGCACCTCCCTGCTCAAAAACTACTGCTATCCATGATAATGTCTAACTGAGTCTGGTTTGCAAGGCTTTCCGTGATCTGGCTTTGATCTTTCTTTCTATCCTTATCTTTCCCTGATCTCTAATGCAAACCTTAAATTTCTGCCAGTCTGGATGCAAATGTTACTTCTCTCCCAGTGCTTTTCTTGAACATGCAGCTAGGATGGATGCCCCACCCACCCTGCACTTACTTAGAATCCTTGGTTTGGAGCCTCCAAATGGCAGTTATCATGCAGTACCTCATAGGGGGGATATTTGTGTGGGTCTTATTTCTCCTACTCAGTTGGAACTCTGTGGAGGCCCAGCATATACTCTGTTGGAGTAGTAGAGTTGGGAGGGATCTTGGGATACATCTAGCTCAGTTACTTCCATTATGTATGAGGAAGCTAAAGCCCACACAGCTAATTGGCAGTGGAGCCATAATTTCAAATCACATTTTCAGGTTTCTGTGCAAATGATGGCCTCAGTTTGTGATATGGTGAAATCAAAGATGGCTTGAGGTCCCACTGCCAGAGTGGGTCAGATTTGGACCCTGTGCCTTAGATTTCAGAAACAGGGTAAGAACTTACAGAAAAGAAAAATCTTCTGAGAGTAGTAGCTGTGGGTAAAAGATAGTATTGCAGAGCCTGTCCTGGCCATGGCAGGCAACCCCTCCGGAGGACCCGTGGCCTCAGCCCCTGTTACCCAAAATGCTTCCTGGAATCCAACCATGATGCCATCATTACTGTTCTGGTTATTTATTGCTGTATAACAAATGACCCCAAACTTAGTGGCTTAAAACAATAACAGTCATTTGTTTTGCTTGTAAATTGCAATTTGGATAGGGCTCAGCAGGGAAATCTTGTCTCTCTGTTCCTTCCAGGGTCAGTTGCTGTGGCTTTAAGTTTGGTGGTGACTCAATGCTAGGGACTGGAGTCATCTGAAGGCTTACATGTCTGACAGTTGATGCTGGCAGTCACCTGGGACCTCAGCTGGGAAACACCTCATGTTGCCTTTACATGTGGTTAAATGTTTTCACAGCATGATATCTGGGTTCCAAGAGTACATATCCCAAGAGAACAAGGCAAAAATGCATGGCATTTTAATGATCTGGCTTCAGAAATGAAATAGTGTATTTTCTGTTATACTGTATTAATTATAAGAGAATAACAAAGGGTTGCTTAAGTTCAGGAAAAGGGAAGATAACTACAAAACTATCTATGGGATAAGTTGTGATACCTGTCTTTGGAAAATACAGTGTGCCACAGTCTGCCCTCTGGTCACAATTCACATCCTTCCCAGATGCAAAATATACTCAGTCTCTCCCCTAAGATCACAGGTCTCATCCTATTAATGGCATCAGCTCAAAGTCTAGAATCTTGTCATCAAAATCAGGCCCAAGTATAGATGAGACTTTCTGGGTGCAGTTCTGTTCATTGGGTGTAGCTCTTTGAGTACTGTTTGTCTTGTTGTGGAGACCTGTAAATTAAAGAGAATATATATCTGCCACCCAAAATACACTGGTGGGACAGGCCTAAGATAACCACTGTAGATGCTTCTTTTCAAAAAGGGGAAAACAAGATGCACCTAGCAGTGACTGGTTCTTTGTAATTCTTATATTCAGTGAGGAATCTGTTGCTAATTCCTTGATTGGATCTTGGTTCTACTGCCTCAATTCATTTACCTTGTCTCTAGCTCCATCCTCTGGGCTTTTGGTTCTGCCCTCTGGGTCATCCTTTCTTTTCTATAAAAGGTAGCTCATTATTGTAGGTAAGTAGTTTTCTCTATCTGCTTCGTGCCGTAACATGTTAAGGGTCCAAAGCTGTCTCTTCATTTTGTACTCTGTCTGTTCTTTTTAGTCCAAGCTAGTATACTTCCTTTAAAAACTTCACGGGGCTAGGCGTGGTAGCTCATGCCTGTAGTCCCAGCACTTTGGGAGCCTGAGCTGGGAGGATTGCTTGAAGCTAGGAGCTTGAAGACCAGGTTGGGCAACATAGCAAGACTCATTCTCTACAAATAAAAAAAAAATTAGCTGGGCATGGTGGCATGCACTTGTAATCCCAGCTACTTGGGAGGCTGAGACAAGAGGATCTCTTGAGCCCAGGAGTTCAAGGCTGCAGTAAGCTATGATTGTGCCCTTGCATTCCTACCTGGGTGACAGAGCAAGACCCTGTCTCTAAAAAAATTTAAAAAACCGAATAAAGTGTACAGTTTGAGTTTTCACATACACTCAATAAAACCATCACTATAATCTGGAAGCCAGTTCTTAATTTGAGAATTATTTTCCTGTTTAGAGCGACTGGCGATGAAAAACAGTTTTATTTTCTGACCCAGCAAGCCCTTTCTCATTTATGTTTCTTTAAATTTTGCTTGAAAACTGAACAGTTCCTTTTTAGCTCATCTCTTTTCTCTTTTTCACTGTAGGCAGCTAGAAGTCAGATGGCATCTTTAGCACTTTGCTTGTAAATCTCCTTTGCTAGTTTATCAAATTTATTAGCTGTATTTCCTATTTTCTATGTTACCACAGGCGACAGAATCACCAAACTTTTCAACCCTATAAGGGTCCCCTTTCTTCCAGCTTCTAATAACATTTTCCTTACTTTCCATTAATCCCCTGTTGACAGCCCAAAAGCCAGTGTTTTAAGATTTTGTTTCAGTAGCCACCCCACTTACAGGTACCAAAATCTGTTACAGTTATCTACTGCCAAATGACAACCATTTATTATGCTCCCAGACTCTATGGGTTAGAAATTCAGCCAGAGCACTGCAGGGATGGCTTGCCCTTGCCTCGTGATGTCTGCCCTGGCTAAAAAGACTTCGTGGCTTAGGGTGGCTCAATGGCTAGGGGCTAGTATCACCTAGAGGTGCCTTAACTTTCATGTCTGGGAGTTGATGCTGGCTGTTGCTGGGTCTTTTCCTGGGACTGTCAGCTGCAACACCTGCATCTGTCCTCTCCACCTGGCCTGGGCTTGCTCATAGCATGGGAGACAGGATTTAGTAGCTGCTAGTTTCTTGAGTCCTGGGCCTGAAAAGTGGCATGGTGTCATTTCTACTGTATTCTATTAGTTAAGCAGTCACAAAGCCCAGATTTGAGAGGAAGGGTTATTTTGACAGGAGGCTTGTCAAAGAATTTGGAGACCAATTTTTAAACCCACTACAAGAGCCGTTGGCATGGTTTCCTAGAACTGGGTTTCTCTTTCTCTTGGCTTTGTATAATTTCAGGCTCTACTTTATACAGAAGCCCAGTTTTTACTGGAGTAGGGCGTGAGGGATTTTCTTGTCAGGCATCAGTAGCCTCAGAGAGGGCTTCTCCATTTTAAGGATTCTCTCTGTGTTCACTGCTGCTGCTACTTAGAAGGCTTGGGGTTCCTACCCAGAGAAGAGTTCACCGATCCTCTTTGTGCATCCTTAGAAATCAGCTGGAGGGCAAACAGGTATGGCTTTGGTAGATTCTTAGATGTGCTTTCTGGGTGTGAAAAGGCGGCTCAGTTTGTGCTGTGACCCTGGCTACCTTTCTACTTACCCCGACAAGCTGTGAGGGCCCTTGAGAGTCTCTATAGATGGTGGCCTAGACATAGCCCCAGTTGGAGGCTGAGGCTGCCCTGGATCCGGGATCCTCCCAGCCGTTGGTGATGAGATTGCTTTGGGAGCAGGAAGGCCAAGTTGTGAGTGTCACCCTGTCTTTTGTCTTTTTATTGAGACTTTTCTGGAATAGGATGTCAGTGGGAGTTAGCAGATAAGCCTCTGCTCTGGGCTGGGGAACAAACACCTGGACTTGCTAACAAGACTCAGGCAACCTTTCTCCTTTTTCTCCTTCTCTGTACTCAGAGTGTGACCTTGGAGTAGCACAATGAGAATGCTATCCCCAGAGTTGGGGCAATTGCTGAGTGGTGGGAGGATGCTGATGCCAGCTTCAGCATGGTGAATGGCTACCTCCTGAGCAGTTTCATTTGAAGCAGGCTAGATACCTGCTTAGTAGGGATGGAAGTATATTGGAAGCTGGGCCCTGTGTGACCGTAACCTGCAGACAGGCAGGCTCACTTCTTGACATTCATAGCATATCCTAGTTCCTCTGGGGCTATTTTCCTGGACTTCTAGGACTTTTCCCTAACTGGCTCCAACTTGGTCCCTTCCTATCATTATCACTTGTGGTAGCCCTATGACCAGAAAAAAAAAGCAACTTCGAGCATGCTGAGTTCAGAACTGCCTTGTCATCAGGGACTAAAGGCAGCCTTCCCTCCAAAAAATATCCCTTGGTGCACTTGACAATGTATGGGGCATTCCTTAGCACAATTGCTTCCTGCTGTGTCACTTGAGATGGGCCCGAGTCTCTAACCCAGGGATTGGGTCATGTTCATATGAGAGTACCAGAGGGCATATTTTGCACTTTAACTTTCACTTTCTGTCTATGTGTGTGCATGTGTGTGTACATACACATGATACTTTCTCTTTAAATTTATCTCTTTCCATACCTTAGTTCATACTCTTTCTATCCTACTTACTTGTTTTACATATATTTTTTTCTGTGTGTAGGTGTGTTTATGGTTCTGTTTCTTTTAAATTTTACTTTACATTCTCTCCCTCTTTCTTTTATCTGTTTATCTTACTCCATCTCTCCTGAAAATGTTGGTTTTGGCCAGTTGCATGCTGTGTTGGCATCCATGCCTGTGCTGAGCAGCAGAACTGGCTGCTTGCTGGCAAGGCCATGGCACAAGTGCCCGGTTCCGCAGTGTCTGCTTCCCAGGGGCATACTCTGGGATTGTCGAATAACAGAGTGAGAGATGGTAAGAGCAGAGTCTTGGGTGTCTGTTGGCTGCTTCGTATTTGCTTTTTAAAAATACTTCTTTTACCTTTGTGGAATTATTTATAGTGTTCAAACACTGTTAACAAATTTATATCGTCTTAGTCACATAGCTAGTATGTGAGGATACTCAAAGTAAGTGTTTTCCCCATTTTATGGGTAAAGAACCTGAGGCTCAGAGAATTTGGGTGACTTGCCCATGAGCACGCCCAGGATGTGATGGAACCAGGGCCCAGGTCTCTAGACTCTTGGTCAAGTATGTAATTTTTGCCTTATGAGAGAGGGCTTTGGGGGCTGACAGCCGTACTGGGCTGTATTAAGTGCTTTGTGTACCTTTCCGTGTCGTTCTTCAGGTCATAAAGCACAAAGAGAGAGGCAAGGAAGTCTGTAGATAATGTCCTGGGCAGGCATAGGGGAGACCTAGGTTTTAACTATTTTTTCATTCATTCATTTAGTCATTCAACACAAATATATTAATTCCTACTAAATTCTAGGTGTGGTGCAAAGTGCAAGGGATATCAGGATTAACAAGATACAGTCACCACCTTCAAGTAGGTCCACTCATGGTCAAATGAGGGAGAGGAAGCCTTATGGTACAATGATGTGTTATATATGCCATAACGGATATTTTTCCAGGCACAGTGGAGGCATCCAAACCAAAATTGGTCATTTCCACCTGGGTAAAGGGCATAGGGTGGGAAAAAGCTAGGAGTTTGATGTGCCTAAGGGTGGGATACAGATTTGGTCTGGAGGGAGAGATAGTATGAGATGATGAAAGGAAAAATAGGGGGACCTTGTCAACAGTGCTGGTGAATTTGCATTTTATTCTGTAGATGGTAGGGAGTTTCAAGCATCATCAGTCTTGCATTTTAGAAAAATGTCAGAAGATGAGTGGATAAACCAGAACTGGGTTAAGAATAAAGGCAGAGAGAGAAGTTAAGAGACTTTTAATAGTCCTGGTGAAAGATAAGATCTGAACCAAGGAAGTAGCAGTAGCAGTGGGGATGGGGGCAGGGGGCAGATCTGAGAGATGTCAGGAGTAGAATGGAAAGGGCTTAGTCATCAAGTAGATCAGTGTGTGGGGGAAGGGGGCTGGATCCCGATGCTTGAAGGAGGGGGGAAATAACAACCTTTTCTCCCCCAGTGTAATGGGCTGGGAAACATGCAGCAGTCAAAGCCAGGGGTGACGGACGCATAAGGCAACACAGGGATGAGACCGTGTGAGAAGACACCCAGCTCAGCTCAGGTGGGTGGGGAAGAAGGTTCCCCAGTCTCAGGCCAACCTTTTTAGATGGGCATTGGGTCCCCACTTCCCTTGCTGCCTGCTAAAGGGCATCATCTGCATTTGTGCCCTCTGCGTCCTGTATTGACAACTTTTCCCTCTCCACTGGTTCACTCAGGCATGCAGTGACATCTCATAGCTCAAATTAACAAGGAAAATGCTTCTAGTATGCCACATTTTCCTCCTTATCACTCCATTTCTTTGTTCCCTTTTTAAGGGCAAGTCTTTGAAAGAGTTGTCTGAATTCTCAGCTCTACTTCTCCCATTTTCTTGTATTTCTTCCAGTCAGGCTTCTCTTCCTACCTCTCCACCAAAACCTTTCTTTATAAGGTCACAGTGACCTCCGCGTTGCCAAATCTAAGGATCATTTTTCAGTCCTTCTCTTACTCAGTTGTTGGCAGATTTGACTCAGTTGATCACTCCCTATTTCTTGCAGGTCTCAAGACATTGCTCTTCATGGTTTTCTTCTTTCCTCACTGAATACTCTTCTCAGTCAGGCTCCTTGACTAGTTCCTTCTCCTCGTCCAGACCTTGAAGCACTGGACTATCCCACAGCTCAGTCCCTGGACTTCTCTAGCTACACTTACACCCTCGATGATCTCATTTGGTCACATGCTTTTCAATAATATCCATATACCACTACTGACTCCCAAATTGAAATTTATAATCTGAACTCCCTTTTACCAGGTGCTCAGGCCAAAAATCTTGACGTCATCCTTGACTTCTCTTTGTCTCTCACACCTGTCATCTGGTTTATCAGCAAATCCTATTGGCCCAGCCCTCAAAATAGATCCATCTCTGACTGTGCGCGGTGGCACACATCTGTAATCCCAGCATTTTGGGAGGCCGAGGTGGGAAGATTGCTTGAGGCCAGGAGTTCAAGACCAGCCTGGGTAACATATCGAGACCCCGTCTCTACAAAAAAAAATATAAAAGAATTAGCCAGGTATGGTGGTGCATACCTGTAGTCCCAGCTACTTGGGAGGTTGAGGCAGGAGGATCACTCGAGCCCAGGAGTTTGAGGCTACAGTGAAGTATGATCCCACCACTGCACTCTAGCCTGGGCAACAGAGCAAGAACCTGTCTCTTAAAAAGAGAAAATCCATTTGTACTGCTAGCATTCTAATCCAAGCCACCATAATCTCTTGTCTGGATTGTTGTTGCAGTGGCCTTCTAACTAGTCTCCTTGCTGCCAGCCTTGCACTCCTGCACTTCATCCTCTGATGTGAAGTCAGATCATGTCACTCTCCTGCTTCACACCCCTTCAAGAGCTTCATTCTCTTTCAGAGTACAAGCCCAGGTCTTACCATTGGCCCATGGGGTCTTCTGTGATGTGGCCTCTGGTGTCTGTCAGATTCATCTCCAGCCCACTCTTCCTCTTCTCCCTCCGCTCTGGCCACATTGGCCTTCTTGTTGGCCCGGGAATACAGTAGGTACACAGTTGTTTCAAGCCTTTGCCCTACTGCTCTTTCTGCCTGGAACAGCTTTCCCCTGGATAAACACATTGCTCACTTCCTTCAGATTAGGGGCACATGTTACCCTGGCAGAAGGGCCTTCCCTGATCTCCCTATATAAAACAGCAACTCATTCCCACTGTTAATCTCTTATCCCTTTGCCCTCCTTTATTCCTCTTTGTTGGCCCCATAACAGTCTCACAGGGTTGATTAATTGTCTGCTCACTCTAAAACAAATAAAGCAACACTGTGTCCCTCCACTAAAATGTAACCTATAGAAAAAGAGACATCTGTATTTTGTCTCTGCTCATTCTTAATGCCTAAAATAGTGCCTGGAATATATTTGGTGCTCAGTATATACTGGTTGAATAGATAAAGAGCAAAAGAATGTTTTAAGCCTGGTGTGGCTGGCACGCTGTGGTCTGGGTGATAGGTGACTTCCTTTGTTCAGCTCCAGAGAAGGTTAGCAAGGAGCTGTCCTGGGAACCCTGAAGACATGAAACTAGACTGTCAGTGGCAGAGTTGGGTGCCCAGACCCAAAAGAAGGCTTTGCTTAGGTCCTGGCTTCCTGAGGCAGCTGGGATCCAGGCACTGCCATTCTCTTGGCCGTGGTTTCCTCTCGTCCAACGGGGGAGAATTATCTTATTTTCACTTCCAGTCTGCTTGAAGAACTAGGGAACAACTAGAGAGAGTGAACACGAAGCCCAAGACTGAGTATTCTCTCCCATACAGGCCAGGAGACACCAGGTGCTATGTAAACTCATTATCACAAAGATCCAAGCATCCTGACACCTGACCCCCGTTGTGTCCCACCTGAAGCTTCCCTGCTCTCTAGGTGACAGTTCTCCTGAGCCCTCCCTCCACTTGGGAGCAAAGACTGATGGAGGCTTATTCTTGGGATTACAGAAGTAGCTCCATTTTCAGGGAATGTTCCCAGTAGAGCATCAGAGCCTGTAGTAGTGAGAGAGATCCAGTCCAAATGTCATGGAAGCTGGTCTGTGGGGAGGTGGAGGAGAGAGGTGTGGAGATGGAAGGCTCAGGCAGTGCTTCTGCACTGGGATGGGGTGGGCCAATTATATGCAACCCTGGCCTTTCCCACTTGCGTCATTTTACTACTGCAATATAGCAAACCACCCTAAAATTTAGTGGCTTAAAACAAGTTATTATTTCTCACATTTCTGTGGGTTTTCTGGGCAGTTCATCTGCTGGCTTCCCCTGGGCTCACTCATGTAGCTGGGTTCAGCTATATCCAAGACGGCCTCACTCATGGGTCAGGCAGTTGGAGGCTGGCTGTTGACTGAGGTGCCTCAGCGTGGTCCATGTGACCCCTCATCCTGTCAAAGACTACAGTGGCTTCCTTATGTGGTAGTCTCAGGGAAGCATTCCAGGTGTTAAAAGGAGAAACTACAAGGCCTCTTGAGACCTCAAGTTTGGAATTCAGACAACTTTTAATTTCTACCACCATATTCTGTTGGTCAAAGCAAATCACAAGGTCAACTCAGATTCAAGGGGCAAGAAAATAGACTCCATCTACCTTTCCATAGCATGGGCTGCAAAGAATTCATGGCCATATTTAATTTATTGCCCCTGCCATTTAGAATCCAAGGACAGAGGCAAACTGACAAGGTTTCCCAGGTGATGATTCTGAATAGCTATCCCATTGTTAGTATTAGCAGTTGTGAAGCAAAGATTGAGCACTATGTGTTAGACACCAAGCTCGACACTTAATGTGTATTATTGCTGTTTCTCACAACAGTCCTCTGAGATATGTAGTCTTTTAACCTCCATTTTATAGTTAAGGAAACTGAGGCTTAGAGAGAGAAAGTTACTTACTTAAAGTTATGTAGTTTGTGCATGGCTATGCTGAGACTTGAACCTAAGGCTGTGATGTTCTTACTCTCTATTGAGAATGACTAGCCTAGCATAACCTGGTAAAAAAACAATACTAACGATAATTAACATTTTACATCCATAGTCTAGTTTGTCCGTTATGACAACCGTGTGATGTAAAATGTAGAACAATTTTGAGGAAATGAAACTGGGATGCTCAGGGTGAGTACATTCCTAATAAGAGGCAGAATCAGGAACATATAGAGAGATAGCAGTGAATTCTACCCTCAGTGGGACTGTCAGCCCCATGAGGGCAGGGCCTGATCTATACCGTTCACCAGCTTATTCCCAAGACTGTGGAGCAAGTGAACGAGTGCCGCCTTCTCTGTGATGAGCCCAGGGGTGCCCGGGCTCCAGGTCGGCATAGGCAGGCCCCTCTTGGTGGAGTGCACAGGGCCTGGCCTGTGTGGGGAGGCTGGGCAGTGGCACTTGCAGCCATGGGCCCACATCAGCAGTGATGCCAAAGACAGGATCTTAAAAGGAAAGGGCCAGTCTTCTCTCTGTTTTGTGCTTCACAAGAGGAGAGAAACAAAACCTCAGTTAAAGCAGCCTAGGCACTGCGAGAAATTTCTTAACCTGTAGCAATTTATTCATGCTGGAACCACTAAGGGAAGTTATAGAATCATTCTTTCTGAAAGCATGCTGGAATCAGGTGGATCAGAGATGCTCAACCATTTGTCTGTCCCGCCTGTGGGAGCCATGCCCCATACCACCGTAAATAACAGTGGTTCCATGAACCAGTGAATTCTCACCTTGGGGACTGGGGAGACACATCCTTAGGGGAGCATATAGCAAAACGCCTGCAGCGGGTGAGGCATGTGTGGTTTAAAAAGGCTTCCCAAGAGATTTTGAGTCTCATTAGGTACCAGTCATCGCCCACTAGAATTTAAGCATTTCATGAAGACATGAATTTTTGTCTGTTTTCTTTATTCTTGTATCTAGAACAGGGCCTAGCGCATAGTAGGTGCTCACTAAGTATTTGTTGAATGCATAAACCAATGATATGGTCCTTTATTAAATGCATCTTTTCTTACCTCTGTTGAGAATAGCTGAGAGTGCTTAGTGTAGCCCAGGCACTCATTTGCTTAGGGGGCTGGGCTGACAACCTTTTGCTTCTCTGGTCTGTAAAATAAATAAGAGAGACCTAGGGCCTCTGTCAATTGTGAGTAGGTTAGTATCTCCCCAGGCTCAAGCCTGGCACATTGCCCTGCTGCTATCTACCCTAGGGAGGGCTAAGGCTTATTCTGTTCACACCTTCTCACTAAGCAGAGTCTCTTTGGTCATTGGCTTGGCTGGGCATCGAATTTCTCTCATCTGTGCCCATGTACACATGGGACGGCTCTTGTTTGACTTGCCCTTTTAAAAACAGCTTAAGCATGTTGAGGTTTCCTGTTGATCGGGGGCAGCCAGAAGCCTGTGACCCAACAGGGAATTGTTGGCCAATCCCTGACTTACCCGAGCTCCAGTTTTCTGTGTGTGATCAAGTGGTGACAGCAGCCTGGCTCGGGGGCAGCTGGCTGACTTCCTGGGGGATGGCATGGCACTCTGGAGCCTGCAAGGCTGGACGGCCCAGCGTTGAGGGCCATGGCATTAGGTCAGGTAGGCCTTTGTACCAAGCAGTGTTGGGAAGAACCTTTGAACTAAAACTATTTGGAAAGAATTATGAAAGTCGAGAGTGATTAGCTTAGTAGACCACTAGAAAAGTGTGGTTCTCTTCAGTAAACTCACTTGTACCTTTTCCTTTTTTTGCTCATTGTTCTCTGAGCATCTTCCAGATGGTGGCTGTATGTCCCTTGACCTAAAAAGAAATCATGGTCTAGTAGGGAAGACTAAGAGGTCCTTCATACCTTTAAATGCTGAATTCTAGACAGGGGTGTGCCCAGTGCTGTGGAGATTTCTGTCTAGGGTCTGGGTGTTTCACAAAGATAGCAGAGGCTCTGCTTCCTCTTTAGAGAGGCAACCCAGCCTAGTGTAAGTTCATGTCCTGGTGTCACTTACCAGTTGAGTGACCTTGGATGAGATATTTAACCTCTCTTTGCCTTAGTGTTTTTCATTTGTAAAATGCATGTCATAGAAAAGTGATAACCTTACAGAATTTTTGTGAAGGTTAAATGAGTTAATATATGTAAAAACATTTATGTCTAACTCTTCCTGTATTTGCTAAGATCTGTTTATGGATTTAGAGCTGGGAAATGGCTGACGCTCATTGGATGTCACGACCCTGCTGGAGGGTGGAGCCACCTGAGGAGTTGGTCTGCCTCCCCATTAGCCTCCTCGTGGAGAGAGTAGAGAGGACTTTTCCTGAGGGGCCCTTCTGACCTTTTTGAGGCCCTCAAGGATCCTAATTCTGATCAGGACCAAGCTGAGGAAGCAAGATCTTGTGTCCAGTAGCAGAAGTTTCAGGGGAGATAGGGCCTTGTTAAGGGGAGAGAGCAAAGGGTTTTAGTGTACATATCTGGGGCCACTTCAGGAAGTAGCGTGCTAGCGCTGCCTGTACCGGCTCAGGAGAGTTGGTCATTAGCATCTCTTCTTAACTCCGCATTCAACGATGTCACATTGGCAGCTCAGCTGTAGTAGGAATGTTTATGCTATGGAAACTGGCAAATGCTACCAATCTGTGCCATCTCCCCGAGAGAGCTGGTTGTTAAGTATTTCGCAGCACTCCACTGGCCTAGATTCTGGGAACAGAGTCACAGAACAGGCTTCTGTTCCAGACAGACATCATTCACGGGATGAGTTGGGCAGAAAGGCCCCATGAGTTTGGCCCGCTGTGGTTAAAGAGCTGTTTCTCTCCTTGAGGACAGTCTTTTGAGGGTATATTACTTGAAGAGAGTGTTTTTTAGCTTGAGAATCCTGCAGGAGAGAGATGCTGAGCTCTCTGAGAATAAAACATGATGCCTCTGGTTGTTAGGCTACTCACTGCCATTTTCTTTTTTCCTTTTTGCCCTCAGGTCTCAGTCAGTCTCTCCACCTCCAGTTCTCTCCCCGCCGAGGAGTCCCATCTACCCCCTCAGTGACAGTGAAACCTCAGCTTGCAGGTACCCCAGCCACTCCAGCTCCCGGGTGCTCCTCAAGGACTGGCACCCCCGCGATCCTTCACCCCAGAATCCTCAAGACCCATCCCCAGATACTTCACCACCCATTTGTCCCCTCAAGGCCACCAGCTTCAGTTATTTGGACAAAAGCCCTTCAGTGTGCAAGAGAGAGGACCAGAAGGAGAATGTCCAAGGCGTAGCCCGGGATGTAGAGGGTGTGGCTGCTTGCCTCCCCCTTGCCCAGAGCACGCCATTCCTGGGGCCGGCGGCTGGCCCACGGAGCGTCTTGCTGACCCGCACTGGCACCCGTGCCCACAGCCTGGGCATCCGGGAGAAGATTTCAGCATGGGAAGGTCGCCGAGAGGCCTTGCCCAGGATGAGCATGTGTGGAGAGAAGCGGGAGGGCTCTGGGGGTGAGTGGGCAGCCAGTGAGGGCTGTCCCAGTGTGGGCTGTCCCAGCGTGGTGCCATCCCCCTGCAGCTCAGAAAAGACCTTTGATTTCAAGGGCCTCCGGAGGATGAGCAGGACCTTCTCCGAGTGTTCCTACCCTGAGACGGAGGAGGAGGGAGAGGCACTCCCTGTCCGGGACTCTCTCTACCGGCTGGAGAAACGGCCAGGCCGGAGTGAGCCCAGTGCCTTCCTCAGGGGGCATGGCAACAGGAAAGAAAGCTCAGCAGTGCTGAGCCGTATCCAGAAAATTGAACAGGCCCTGAAGGAGCAGCCAGGCCGGGGACTCCCCCAGCTCCCCAGCAGCTGCTACAGTGTAGACCGAGGGAAAAGAAAGACTGGAACCTTGGGCACCTTGGAGGAGCCAACCGGGAATGCGGGTCTGAGTGCTGGCAGCCGGGCAGTAGGAGTGGCCGGAGTTGGCGGGGAGGCAGGCCCACCCCTGGAGAGGGAAGGCAGTGGTTCCACTAAGCCAGGGACCCCTGGAAATAGCCCTAGCTCCCAACTGCTGCCATCGAAGAGCCCCCCTGATCCCGCTGTGAACCCTGTTCCCAAACCCAAGCGCACCTTTGAATATGAGGCTGACAAGAACCCCAAGAGTAAGCCAAGCAATGGTCTACCTCCTTCGCCCACACCTGCTGCTCCACCTCCGTTGCCCTCCACCCCGGCCCCACCAGTTACCCGGAGACCCAAGAAGGACATGCGTGGTCACCACAAATCCCAGAGCAGGTAATGCTCCAGTGTCTTGTAGCTGGGCACAGTGGCTTGCTTTTCAGTGGAGAATGCAAAAGTGATAGTTTCGTGGGTCACAGTCAGTAGTGCTTTATAAGCTCTGAAGCACTGAATAATTGTGAAGTGGTAGTTGTGGTAGTGAAAATTGAGATCATTCTGCTCTTACAGGATACTTGAACATGAATGTGAGGGTCAAAGCACTTCTTCCCCATGCTGTGCACTGAAGGTGTTGGCTGGGTTTGCCTTTAGGGTAGAGCTGGGTTGTGTTCCAAGCCCTTTTGGAGCTTCCTCAGTCCTCCATGGGAAGGTCAGAGCCACCTTACTTTCAGGTGAAGTAGGCAGTCCCTTTAAGACTAGTAGGATCTTAGCCTCCCTATCACCTGAAGTGCCAGCATTAGAAATTTATTTCAAGTGAAATATTATCTGAATACTGCATTTTGTCATTAACGTAGTAGGGTCAGCAAATTTAACACAATTTGCTCTCTCCTGAGGGCCTCCTGACCACATAGAAACCCTGGGCCTATATCAAGCAGGAATTCTTAGCTCCTGAAAGGGGAGACTGATGGAGAAAAGAATTGAAAGAACATTTCACCTACTTCTTGGCCATGTCCCAGAATGACCTGTTCCAAGGCTCACATTGGTTTTCTGGTCATTCTTGGCATTTCTGACCCTGGACTGCCAGGGTCATCTCCCCAGAGTGACCTGGGAGCTGGGGCTGCCAGAGTTGGTGAAACTGGACAGGCATCTTGTTCTCTGAATTGGGGTAGGCTGGGAGTCAGCTTCCTTGGGAAGAGCTGTCCTTCTACCCCCTACTGCCTTTCTCATCTAACTTAGGCGTTCAAGTTTATTTTACTTTTGGGGATTCTTCACTCTGTCCTCATACTTCAAGTTTCATTCAACGTCTCCCATCTCATGCGTAAACTTTCCTGCCACGTGCAGAGAGGAAGAAAGCACAAAGGTTCAGACTCCTGAGCCAGAACAGCACTTGGCTAAGGGTAATCCCATGTTTTGGCCCACCCCAAAATGCTCACTGGCTCTTTAATTCTTTAACAGCCTGCCAAGAGTGTTTGCTTTGTCCTTATTCATCCATTTCTGTAAACATCCACCCGGAGCCTGCTGTGCACCAAGCCTTGTGCTGGTCAAGGGGACACAGAGGCAAATAAGACATGGTTCTTCCATTCAAGGACTTCACGGTCTGGTGCACAGATAAATCATATATACTGTCATATGCGTCATGACCCGCATCAGTGCAGGACACTGCAGAGACCCAGAGGGGAGGCATCTAAATCAGACTGGGGAGTAAGGGAAGGTTCCTCAGAAAGAGAGTTGCTGGAGTAACTTTAGAGGAGCAAAAAGCAGTTAAGTAGGTGACAAAAGGGAGTCGGGGTCGGGGGAGTTCCTCAGCCTGAAGGTTTTACACATATTCCCCCACACATTACATCTGTGTATAATATATACACACATACACCATATATGGTGGAGTCACTTCATGTAAGAATTAACTTAGCAAACTTAAATCTGTGCTCTTGGAAAAAGAGAAACCGTTCCAAAAGTGCAGTCTGTTCCATTTACCTTCACCCAGAGTGAGCATATTCCCCTGAGAAGTTTGAGATGGTAAGTTTGTACCTATTATGCCAGGTGTGATTCTTATATTTAATACACTTTTTTATTAAAAAAAATACAAGCCAAATATTTCTTCTGGTATTCAACCAAAGAAAAAGAAATCTGTTAAAAAATCTGGGGGAGAAACTGATTATATGTCTTAATGAGAGACAGCCTGTTGGTCCTCAGGTGGTACCCTGCTGGAGGATTTTCAAGGGTGATTTGGCTGAACATGATTTGTGTCTTAGTTGCTGACTTGGGATCTACCTGTTTAAGATGCTGACTCTACCATATATGCCGGTGAAAACTTGGTCTCACACCAATAGTGATCATGGACCAAAATTTGGGAATTGTACTCAGCCATTGTGTTTTTAACTAATTGAAAAGTCTAGGCCAAAGACAGAAATCTAGGAGTCATCATGGTACAAATGGTAGATATGGTGATGGCCTGTGGGTATTTGGCCCCTAGAAAATGCAGAGCAAGAAAAAGAGTCCTGAAGACAGACTCAGAGAGACCCCAGCCTTGAAAAGTAGAATCCTTCACAAGAGCCTGAAAAGTAATGACCAGAGAGGTGGTCGAAAACTAGGAGGGAATGGGTCATGGAGGCCCAGGGAGGCACGGGGAGGAGAGTGCCAATGCAAGGAGTATTCAGTTCTTGTCCTTGAGTCACTTTCGGCCCCTGACTTGCACCACCGCAGGACTCTTGGGAGGAGTTGTCTGGTAAACTAAATGAAGAGAGAAAGGACTTCATTGATGGCTCCTGAAAGAAGAGGGTGGGAAGAGAGATTCAGTCATTGCTTTAGATGAGGCAGTACCTCTCCGATGAAGGAGAGGAGTAGAGAGTGCCATGGGCTCAAGGCATCTTAGGAGGGGAAGGTTATTTGGGGGGTGGAGAGGAGCAGGCCACTAGCTGAAGGAACGCTGGGTCTCAGATGGAGCTTCTAGCTGCAAAATGTCCTCCCAGCTCCTCCTTGGAAGTTGTATGATTTGTTTTGAGGGCTCAGCCCTTCCTGTTTCAACAAGCCACCCAGCACCAACTGCTTCTCCAAGCCCCTGACAGCCCTGAGCAGGACTCTTCCAGCATCCTGGCTTCCCACCTGCTCAGTGCAGCGGCAGGAGTCCTGGCAAGGATGCAGATGTGGACGTGAGGCTCCAGAGGCCCGTCAGGTACTTGATCCCTGTGGTGGCAGCACACACTTCTTAAGGAGGATATTCTCTAGGGCTGAGACGCCAAAGTGGTTAAGAGCTCAGGCCCTGGAGTCCGACAGCCTGGGAGAGTCCTGCCTGTGTCAGTTTGAGCTCCGCACTCGTACAATGGCACAATCCCTGGTAGCACTATTATGATATATGAGATAACACATGTAAATGTGCATTTGACATAGCACTTGACATACAGCATGCTTTTAAGCTGGGGTAATTGTTTTTACCTAATATTGGTGTTACTAGGGATAAAGCATGTTGCAGGCACTCAGGCTGGGGCCTTTCAGATCATCTGTCTCTTCATTTGGATGGTAAGTTCAGATCCACCTTGATGCTTTTCCTTCTCAGTAGCCAGTTTTATGAGGAGGGCCTCTGGTCTTTGCTCTGGCCAAGACAGCAGAGATCTGGTTGACTGGAATGACTCTTGCTCTTGTTATCCACAGAAAATCCTTTGAGTTTGAGGATGCATCTAGTCTCCAGTCCCTGTACCCCTCTTCTCCCACTGAGAATGGTACTGAGAGCCAACCCAAGTTTGGATCCAAAAGCACTTTAGAAGAGAATGCCTATGAAGATATTGTGGGTAAGCAGTGGCTGAGGTCGGTCATCTCTGGGGGCTTTAGAAGAACAGGAACAGGAGGAGACACTCACACATTCGCTTCATGCACTGTGGGCAGACATGGTCCCACCTTTTGGATCTCCTGCTGGAAATGAGTGTCAGAGGAAGCTCCTTAGGAAAGACAGAGCAGCTAAGTGATTAAAGCCTGGCCCTGTGAATGAACTGAAATCCAAAGGGCCTTTGTGACCACAAGAAGGTGAAAACTACATCATTCCTTTCTTTTATTTTTGGAAGGCTTTAGCTGTGTGTGCTTAGGCAAATCACTTAACTTTTGTGAGGACTCTGTTTTCCACTGATAAAATGATGATGTGGTGATATTAACAACAGCAACAATAATAATGGTAATAATATTTCATAAGGTTATCATTTGGATTAAATGAGATAAAAATAAAATGCCAGCAGATTCAGTGTCTGGTGAGGACCTGCTTCCTGGTCAAAGACGGCTGTTTTCTCACTGTGTCCTCATATGGCAGAGGGGGTGAGGGAGTTCTCTGGGGTCCCTTTTATCAGAGCATTAATCCTGTTTATGAGAGCTCTGCCTTCATGACCTAATTACCTCCCAAAGGCCTCACCTATAAATACCAGCACATGGGGGATTAAGTTTCAACATCTGAGTGTTGGGGGAACACAGACATTGTCTATAGCACAAGCTAACGAGTTTCATAGCCATACTTGCATAGATCCTGCCTGAAAACACAAGACTCCTGGGTCACAGACGAAGAACTTTATTACTTACAGCACAGCAGGCAGCATGAGCTTCATGTCCCACGTATTCCCCTTGTTCATAAGTCACATGTGGTATGGAGGAGGCCCAGGTACAAGCTGCACACACTGAGGGTCTGTGTTCCAGCTGAGGAGCCCAAGCTTAGGAAACCCCAGTCTTTTCAGGGGCTGCTAGCAAACCCACCCAATCCTTTCCCCACAAGGAGACATTTTCTTTATCATTTGGGTCAGGAAACAAATCTGCCTCTCCCCTGCAGGGAGACACTATCTCTGTCTTTCAAGGCTCTTTGCTATATAAACATCCTTTAAAAAATAGTCCAAAACTGTCAATTTCTCTTGCTCAGAAGGACAGAAATCTAAGACGCTACAGAGAATTGTCTTCCAACAAGTGGGCGGGCATGGTGTTGGCAAACTCGAATTAGTGGGGAGCTTTGATTCTGTTCAGATAAAGTGTGTGTGTCAGTGTAGGTCAGTGAAGAGGAACGAGGCAGTGTGCTTGTGTGCTTGCTTACTCCCTCTCCCTGCCCCTGTCTTCTCTCTGTCTCTCTCTTATACCTCCCAGCTGGAGAACATAGTCTTAGTTAACACATTGGAGAGAGAAGTGGCCCCAGTAGAGGGAACTCTCCGGATTCTCAGAAGACTGGAATCTTATGAAGAGAAGGCCATCATTTCCTCATTTGATCTGAGCCATCAGTTTCATAGTTTTCTCCTTACAACTTTCTGGGCTAGCATTTCTGGGGAGACAGCAGCTGTTCCTCAGACCCACAGAGACACTGCTTTCCCAGGAACACCGTGTTTAGAATGTAGCTGTGCAAAACTGGGTCATAGCAGGAAGACTGTGGGAGTGAAATCCCTAGAACAGTGTAAGAGTTAGGGGAGTGAGGCCTTTAACCTTACCACTACAGAAAAGACAGCTTTGTACCCACGGGTCACCCAGAACTGAAGTCAAGAACTGTGGGCATCACAGCCAAAGATCCAGAAGCTAGGTGAGCAGTTAAGGAAAATGCCCCAGCTCCAGCTTTCCCCTGTACAGCCCTCACCCCTGCCCCTAGTTCTAGCTCAGCCACCCAAGAGGCAGCCAAACTGCTCCCACATTTTTTCTTTCTTTTTTTTTGCTCCTACATTTTCTTGCCTCCTCATGCAACATCCCACAGTGGAAGAAAGTCCTCTCTAATGGGGGAGATGGGACAACAGGGGGCAGCTCTGTTGCCCCATCCCACTCTCCTCCTCCTATTGCAGGATACATTCCAATTTCCTCTAGTTGGCAGAGGCTGTAATGTGTCACTGCTGCCGAAGGCCCTGGGAGAACCCGGTGCGGCTGCTGCAGTGGGCAGAGGGCCGTAGCTTTCTGCTGTCCCTCCAGTATACCAGGCCCTGGCAGTACTGTGGTCCTCACTGTTCTCTATACTCTGACAAGGCTTGGGCAGCCTCTCTGTGCTGCCCAGGGATTTCCAGCAGAGGTATGTTCTTGCATCAACTGAATTGAAACAAGAGAAAGGGACTGCCTCAACCATTTCTCCCTGTCCAGAGTTCCGTGATCCAAGGCTCTGTTTGGGATTGTTTGGGGCAGCATTGGGGGAGTGGGGGTGGGAGAATTTTGGAGGAGGCACTGTTCTGGGCAACAGAGCTGTTCCCTGGGGCTTTTTAGGTCAGGTTCAAGAGAAGGGAGGCAAGTGTGTCTGGGCCTTTGCCTCCTCACCCATTAGAGAAGATTCTCGTCCACTGTGGGATGCTGCACAAGGAGGCAAGGAGATCCGGGAGCAGCTTGGCTGCCTCTTGGACAGCTGAGCTAGAGCTGGGGGCAAGGCTGTACCAGGGAAAGGTGTGGTTGGGGCGTCTTCCTTACCTGCTCAGTCAGCTTCTGGATGTTTGGAGCACAGTGTAGAGCAGGAGAAGGAGAAGAGAGGGAGGGTATGAAAGAAAGGACAAGGGATGTTTGGTTTTGCTTTAGCCTTGTGAAGTGGGTTCCAGAGTGTGTAGTGAGCACAGTGCCCTGGGCATGTTTTCTCCTTTGTATCCCCCACAGCAGCCCAGTGTGAATTTCTAGGACCTGACCCGGGTGGCTAGAGGGAAATACAGGGAAGAATGTTGAGAATATTCGCTTTCTGTTAGATTCTGGTCAGTTTATCCCTTTCTCCTTCCCTGGAGACAGGTCCAAGAATTTGGAGTTTCCCTAGAGGCTTCAGGGGGTCTCTTGTTGCTGAACCCTGAATGTCAGTTTCACTTTTTGCCTCAGATTAATCAGTGGCTCTTACCTCGAGCCCAGCCTCTGCTCTGGGAGATTAAGGTTGATTTTGATTCCAGCTGGATTATTCAGCTCTTGTGCTGCCTTAATTCCGCAGGGACGAACAGAGCTTGTTTTGGGCATGTAATGTCGGAGTGTGGGGAGGCAGAGAGCACCGACGCTAAATCTCCATCTTGGGTACTAGCGACTGGACTGGAGTCCTGGTCTGTTAGAGGCTGAGGGCCAGCTGGCCCCGAGACTAACATGTCTTCTCTGTGAGCAGTGGACTTGAACGAGGGGCCTTGGGGACTTTTCTGGCCTCCTGCCCATACCAGGCATGATGCCTGGGGAACTGGGATGGGATACTCTCAAACAGGCTGAAGTTTATCCTGCTAATTTGCAGGAAAGGGGTTTGAAAAGAAAGTTGCTGTCTTGCTGCTTCCCGGAGCTGTTATTTCTTGCCTGTCCAATTTGACTTCTGCCCCTGGAAGATGCTGCTGTTCTACAAAGCCTTATGTTTGCATTCTGAGCCTGACACTTAAAAATGCACCCAAGGAAGCAGCTTGTTAGGGAGTTATGTGGAGTGGCCTCGGCGCCTGACCAAGGAGCCTGAGCTGCATTCCTGCAGAGATTCCCACTCCCATCAGCTAGCTAGGGCTGAGGGAGAGTTTCCAGGAACTTCAGTGGGGTGCAAGCTGGGGACAGGGCCATTCAGCCTGTACCGCAAAGCCATTTGAGCCTCTACTCCCTCTGGCTTCTTCTCTCGTTTTCCTACCAGGATGGAGGTTGTAGCAGCCAAGAGGTGCAGCCCCGGGAAAGGTGCCGTGCTGTTGGGAAATAGTGTCCAGGCTTGGAGGGTGGGTAACAGCTGGCCCCTTGGAGGTCCCAGTCTGATCTGTTGCCAGAGGAGTTAGACCCTAAGCCTGGCCCTTTGCTGTGTGAGAAAAGGGAAAATGCTGAGAACCAGGAGAAACAGCTGGTTGGAACCAGAGGAGGGTTGGGAGGGAAGCTGCAGACCCAGGGCCCTAGCCATGGGTGTGGTCCAGGAAGCTTAGTACTCTGGAGAAATTCTCAGTGCCTGTGCACATACACACACCCCTTCCCTAACTGGTTCTTCCAGTTGTTTGTGGGGGGCGGGCAGTGGGAAGGAGGAGGGGTTATACATATGGTTAATAACCAAAGGAGCTGTGGGGAGGGCCCTGTGGGGCTGGATTCTTCCTTCAACAGGATCAATGTGATAAGTCTGGGCTCTGGCAATCCCCTTTCAGAGGAGTGCAAAGCAGAAATTCTTTGTGATGCCCTTGCCCCTTACTTCCTCATCAAAGCTGGGAAAGGGTGAGACCTCTGGCTTCCCCAGCCGGGTTCAATGAGCTCGGGCTACTCAGGGCCAGGCCTTCGGGGAAGAGGGCCTGCCTCTCTGCCCCTCTCCAAGGGCAGTGTGGACTGTCCTGAGGAAGCTGTGTGGGCCGGAACGCAGGTGAAAGTGTGCAGTCTGCCAGGCTTCTGTCTCCCATCCATGTCCTTGCTGAATCTCCCACTCAGCTCGAGCTTCTCCAGCTCTGGCTTCTTTAGCTCTGCCCTCTGTAGGAAGCTCTGAGCACCATTCTCAAGCCTGCCTTCTCTCCCTGCTCTGAGCCCTTGCTTTGGTGTTTTATTTGCTCTCAGTAGGTTCAAGTTAGTGGTTCTAGGACACAGGGTCTGCCTGGTCTCCCATCCCCTGGGCCCCCTTACATCCTGGAGAGATGACTGGGAGTATCTGTAAGACAGCTCCGAAAGGGTGGTCAGAAATGGGCTAGGATGTTGGCCGTAGCAGGTGGATTAGGGCTGTGAAGGAACCAAGTGGAGGCTGGGGAGGCAGGCCTTGGAATGGGGCCAGCAGTCATTTCCTGGAGGAGTGATTAGTGGCTCGGTTACATGAGAGAGGATGTTAAACATTGCTGGAGAAGAAAGGCTGGCATTAGGGCTGGGCAGGAGGAACAGGCCTTTGAGGCCTTCCTGAACTCTAGTTTCCAGAGGCAGTGCTAGCCTTGAGAACCTGCTGTTTCTAACTGTGTTCCCCTGGGTTGTCACTGATGTATACCAGCACTATACATCTCTGACTTCCCTGGGCCTCAGTATCCTATATCTTTTTCTTGGTGTGCTGGATTCGTATCCGTATCAAAGCTGTGATTATGGGGAAAGAAGGAAGGAAGGAGGGAGTAAGGAGAAGAAGGGAAAGAGGGAAGGATGGAGAAAAAGGATTGGCTTTGGGACTCACGTCATGGAACTCAGGAATCATTAAGAACTTTAGAAAGATCTGTCTAAAGCAGTGGTTCTCATGCGGGGCAATTTCACCTCTTCTTCCTTCCCTCCCTTCCATCCTCCCTTAATTCCTTCCACCCTTCCTTCCATCCATCCATCCACCCCCAAGGAGCATTTGTTAGTATGTGGAGACATTTTCGGTTGTTACGCTGAGGGGATGCTAATGTCATTTGGTGGATAGAGGCCTGGGTTGCCACTGAACATCCTACAAATGGACTGGAAAGTCTGCTACAACAAGAATTATCCAACCCAAAATGTCAATACCTTGGAGAAACCCTGATCTAAAGGTATTGAGACAGATCTTCCCACAGGTTGGGGAATGATGATAAGGACTCTGCTTGGTCCAGCCCAAGGCAGTTTGCATTGGATGAGCTTGAAATAAATATTCTCCCTGCCCTGGTCTGGACAGTGATGCTCTGCTCTTGTTTCATGGGATCAGGAAGACTGTCTTGGAATTTTTCCATTCTTAATCCCCCTCACCACCCAGCCCCTACAGGATATATGTTGGGGAGGGACCAAGAAGTAGAGACACCATCCCGACTGCTCCCCAAGGGCTCCACAGTGGGGTAGGCAGGAGAAAACATTCAGGGCATGCCGGGTTTGATTTGGCTTCTTGACACAGGGCTGCTGGGCCAGCTTTGCTTAGTCAGGGCTCTGGAATGGAGACAAGTCATCTTAATAGCATGACTGTGTTACAGGAAAAGGTCTACTCAGTTGCTGGGGACTCTGCTTGGAGTTAGGAATCACTTAATCCTGTCCCAAATCCTTTCTTGACCCATCTTTGACTCATAAGTTTGCAGAGATCTGTATTGCTCCCACTGCAGTCCATTTAGCTCTTACTGAAATCCTCCCTTTACTGGCCCCCTACCCTGCCCCAATCTCTGTAAAGCCATTTCCTAAATTCGTTGTGGCTTTTCCTGATAGTGATGAGTAGATGCCACGATTTGGGGGAACCTCAGCTTTGGTGAGGTATCTATAAGCATGTGGGGATTGGTTTTCTCCTGTGCCCTGCCCAGGAAAGCTTGTACTCTCAGCAGCCTTTATTTCTAGTCCTACAGCTCCGTCTCCTGCCCTTTCCCTGAGGAGTGGGATCTGAGCTCCCCCAGGGTGTAAGGCACTTTCAGGCATCTATAGGACAGGTGTGGGGCTGAGTGGTGACCCAGGCTCAATCCTGCTGAGCAGAGAGATGCTGGAGTGAGCCCTGCTCTCACCGTGTGCGCTTACCTTGGCAAAGCCTTAATCTGGCCAGTGGTTGCTAGGTCTCAAGTCCCAAATATTGGTGCTGGGACAAGGGAAAGGGGAGTAGAGAGGGCTCTTATTTACTCAGGGCTCTTATTTACCCATGGACCTTGTCACCACTGTAATTCTGCTGCCACGATTGAGCCAGGCCTGACTTGGCTCACGGTATTATTGTATTTTAGAAAAGACTAGGTGTGAGTTGGAGGGGAAGGGGCAGGAGGTATAGTTTGTGGAAAGGGGTGTCTCTCAAAATCTTCAATGGCAGGGGTGATGTTTTGGACTTTTCTGAGATTTTCTGGTAGTGCCAATACAGTACCCACTGCCAGGGATTTAAAAACTAGTCCGGAGAAGCAGGAACTCCCCCCACCCTTACCCTTTGGCCCAGATTCCTTCCAAGCCTTTCACATTTCCCTTGTGTCACAGCAGCGAGTTTATTCGAAAAGGGGAGTGATGATAGTTCACTTTTTGCTGAGATCAGCAGTAGTAAGAGAGATTCATTGAACAAATAATTACTGAACACTTACTACTAATCATGGTTCTGTTTCTGGGGTGGCCTGAATAAGACAAAATAAGACAAAATCCCGGCTCTAAAAGACTTGTCGAACAGTGTAATAGGTGGGAGGGAGGCCTGGTAAAGCCCCACTCTCTAGTATTCTTTGAGTTCCTCCGTGCCCACCCCAGAAGTGAGTCCCCAGGGAGACCCACTGAGAGTTGGGCAAAGGGACAGCTGAGTGACCTCTGAAAGCGTTTCCTACCTTGAACTATGTATCTGGGGCTTGAGCAGCAGAGGGACTGGAGCCAAGGAAAGACTCCTGGTGTTGGCTTTGTCCTGTAGCTGGGCACAGGCAGGGGTGGCTGAGCCAGTCTTGTGCAATCCCTGAATTTATAAAGCAGAGGCCAGACAAGGCTGAGCTGAGCTGAACAGGGAGTGGGGTGGGGGGGCTCAGCTTCTGGACGTGGAGCCAGGATCTGCTTGTAGCCTCCCCACTGCAGACGGGCAGCTGCATGACTCATGAGCTGGAGGGGCCAGGCAGAAGCCATTCTCTTTGGTTCACAGGAATTCAGCTTGTTTATTTGTGTGTGTGTGTGTGTGTGTGTGTGTGTGTGTGTGTGTGTGTGTGTGTGTTTCCTTCTTCCCTTCTCCCCCTTCTCTAACTTTTCCTCCTCTGCAGGAGATCTGCCTAAGGAGAATCCGTATGAGGATGTGGACTTAAAGAGCCGACGAGCAGGACGAAAATCCCAGCAACTGTCTGAGAACTCCTTGGACTCTTTGCACAGGATGTGGAGTCCTCAGGACAGGAAGTACAACAACCCACCCACGCAGGTAATGCAGCCCCGACGTGGGCCTGTAGGGTCAGTGTGAGGGCCACAGTGGGGGCTGTCCTCTTGAGGCTTGCACCCGGCTTCCACTCAGGCTTTCTCCCTCACCAGTACTTGGCAAAGGAGATCACCTCAGCAAAGAGCTCTGCCCTCAGGGACTTCTACTATGTTGAAACCCCTGTGGACAATTAGGATGGTTTCTGAGGGCCCCATCCTACCTTTTCCTCACTACCTGAGCTCTGAGCTGCAAAAGTAAGCCAGGAGCCCCTGCAGTCTGCTGTCTCATTATTTCTCCTTCCTTTCTGTGGGAAACAGGAAGACAGGGCCCTGGTTAGAGTCTTGGTATTCTACACCTCTGCCAGAAATTAGCTCAGTACTGGCGTCAGGGGACGAAGTGTAAGCCCAAAACCCAGATTTGGAAAGCCAGACAAGTGTCTGTGACACCTGGAGCCACTCCTGCTGGAGGGAATGAGAACGAATCTTTGACGCATGGACTGAGAGAAGGCAGAACAAAGTGAAAGGTCAAAGGAAGCTCTTAGACTTACACTCATGCTAATCTTGTCCAGGGTGACAGGAGGCAGAATGGTGGACAGGCTTTCTCTGACCTACCCAGCCAGGTAATATTGGTCAGAGAATATAAAAGTGATTTCTTCTGGTTTTGGAATAATGTGAGATTTTCATAGAAAATCTTTCTATAAAAGATTTACCCTAATGTACTCAGTTTATACAGGCTTCCTTTGAATTTGTATTGCCAGACTGATTGGGTGGGAAGAAGAAATTGGGGGCTGTGAAGGAAGGAGGAGCTGCTGAAGAGTGAGGAGCAGCAGTTCTGGATCCAGACAATAGTGGGAGTCTGCGGGGGTGCCTGTCTTCTCAGCACTGAGCGGGGCCTACTGCGAGGACACCTGTGCTGCAAGGTGTCTGCATAGAGGGAGGCGGCTGCCCAGGACCTCATGGGTGCACAAGCCAATTGAGTGTGCCTGCCTGGCCTGGCTTTGGTGGTCAGAGCCCAGAGCCCTTCGTGTTTTACCTGGAAGAAGTGAGCGGTCTCACTCAGCAGAGCAGGCTGGCATGTAGGTTGTGGCCTCTGCTAGCAGAAGCTGTTTAGGACTGGCTCAGGGGTTATGGTGCACAAGACTGGTTCCTTCATCCAGGCTCAGTAGTCCTTGTCCCAAAGCTCAGGAGAAGCCCCCAGAATTCCGACTTGGCCTATTCTTTTGCAGTCAGATGAGAACACAGGCTTTTTAGTCTCTGTTCTTTTTTTCTGGCAGAAGTAGTAAAGCTTTCTTTGGGGAGGCAAATATCTAATCCTGCCCTGACCTGGCTGATTAGCAGCTAAGGTCTTAAAAGAGGGATGGAAATTCCAAGATGAGACTGGGGGGAGCTAGGGATGCCAGGCCGTGGCTTCTACACCCAGGTCCCAGCAGATGGGTACTGGCCAAGGCATCTGTGATGAGCCCCTGTCCCATGTCCTCTCCCCATGCCAGCTTTCCCTGAAACCCAGCACCCAGTCCCTGCGCAGTGGGAACTGGTCAGAAAGGAAGAGCCACCGGCTGCCACGATTACCCAAGAGGCACAGCCATGACGACATGCTGCTGCTGGCTCAGCTGAGCCTGCCGTCTTCACCCTCCAGCCTCAACGAAGACAGCCTCAGCACCACAAGTGAGCTGCTGTCCAGCCGTCGGGCCCGCCGCATTCCCAAGGTATCCTCCCCAGATGGAGTGGGCAGGTGGTCGGGGGGTGAGGAGGGCAGCCAGCCCTTCTCTTTCCTTCCTTCCCTAATCTGGGCTGCTTCCTTAATTCCCTCTGAATAAATTCTGAGTCTATACACTGGCCTTTTTTTCACATGGTTAATTCCATTTTCTTATCAATAAAGATGTGTTAACTGATTAGATGCTCAGATGTTAGAGGAAGGAAAGGCTATTAGAGGCTCCTCATTAGTGAGTGTGGTATATGAATTTTGAGGTCTCGGTACACACGTAAACATATCTAGGCTTTGAAGGACCTAAGACTCAACCACAAGTCTTCCTTTCTATACCTCTTGGAATTGAAGAGTTTTTAGCAATGATTTTCACACATAGACAGCCAGGCCCAAACCCCCAGCCCAAAGCTGCAGGATTTAGCCAAATGGTATTTTTAGCCTGAAAACAATGCTTGGGTATATTGGGAATTTAGCTTCTTCCTGTCAAGGCCCCAGGTTATGGCCCAGAGGGGAAAGGCTAGAATCCTTGTTCCTGTTATTACATCTGAGAAGCTCTTTGTCTCAGTTGGTTCAATGACTCCTGGGACCCCGGAGCTCCCATCCTGTCTAGTTTGATCACAGTTCCTTCCTCTGGGGAGCTAAGTTTAGTGTCCTTGTCTTGGGGCAAGAGACGACTCCTAGGGATTAGGGAGATGGAAAGCTACCAGGCATGGCTGGTGAGTCTCCACGTGGGGCCAGTTCAGTAGGGAGACCAGTCCTGGGCCAGCGGATGGGGTGCAGAAAGCTTGCACCAATAAGGGCAGGGATGGGCTCCTACTTGGCCTCCTTGGAATTAGGGGCAGCTGGTGTTAGGGTTACCTCACCCTCCCTGCTTTTTTCACCCAGCTTGTCCAAAGAATTAACTCCATCTACAATGCCAAGAGGGGAAAGAAGAGGTTAAAAAAGTTGTCTATGTCCAGCATTGAGACAGCATCACTGAGAGGTAGGCCGTGATGCCTGAGTTGGTTCAGGTGTTTGGGGCCCTTGGGCATTAGGAACGGGGAGAAGCGTCACTTTACCCTTTTGTGGGCCAGTTGCGGAGTCCTGCTTTCTAGGAGGGTAGAGCCCTGCCAGGAAATGGCCACATAGGAGGGAGAGCGAGAGACTGAAGAAACTCTGGGATGGGTTCCTTCAGGCTTTGGGCTATGAGGCCCTCAGTAGGGAGGGGCGTGTGGGAATCTGCTTCTGGCAAAAGGAAAGGCCAGACTTCACTGAGCATTGTGGTCTGTTTCCCATTTCAAATCTTGGCCTCCTGGAGGCAGGGCCCTTATGTTCCAGGCCTGTAGGCCTCTCTGCTGGCTCAGCCTCTAACTCAGGCCCTCAGCTTCTCTCAGATCAAGCCTGAATAGGGGTTTCTATATAGATTGGCACCCACAAGCTGAGCTCTGGGAGACCCTGGCCCCAGGCCAATCAACTCTTGCCCACAGATGCCTGACCCTGAGCCCACAGTGGCCCAGACTAGCTACATCTCCATCCCCGGTGAGGAGTGGGAGGGGGCACCGAGAACATTTGCTGGGCCAGTGGCTGAGCAAGCATGCACTCCTGCTGTTATTTTTCCAGATGAGAATAGTGAGAGCGAGAGCGACTCTGACGACAGGTTCAAAGGTGAGGCCTGGCTCCCCAAGAACACAGAACCCCTTCCCAGCCCCGGCTGCAGGGAATTAGCCTTCCCATCCTCTGCATGTGTGGTTCCAGTGTCCCAAACTGGCCTGGTGTGGAGAGGCAACAGGCAGGCAGGATACCAGGCCAAAGGGCGGGAACTATGTCCATTCTTACAGATGTGTGAGCTCAGCCCTGCAAGATTAAATCCAAGTGTCTCCCTTTGCCAAATTTAAGGCTGGTGACCCTGCCCACTTTCCTAAGCCATTGTCCCTGGGAACTGGGTGCCAGATTTGTCTGGTAAACGTTATAAATCTGGAGGGTCAGAGATGGATTCAAAAGATTACAAGTACCACAGGTACCTCATCTGGCAAGAAAAATGTGCCATGGATGAGGAAACTGGTCCTCTGGAGGCCCTGAGGCCACACCTATCTCCCCTGTCCCCTGAGAGGAGACTACCACCTCCCCTTCACATTCCAGGGGCCTTGGGTAAATATCTGTATATTCTTTACTGGGAAATCATGCCTAGATCTTCCTGGAGGATTAAAGTATGTGGGAGCTCGCTCCTTCTTCCTTTCCTCCACGGTTCTCCCAGGCAAGTGGGCAAGTGCACTTTGGACCTAGGGACAGGGACAAATGGCCCAAGTCCAAAGGACTCTGATAGGGCCCAAGGATGAAGACTTCGTGAATGTGCCATCTTCTGGTCCTTTTGGCAGAGGAACAGGGTGGGGTGCGTGCCAGTGATACATCCCCGGGTTTGCCTGGACTAGACAGTCCTCCTGGTCCCAGCTCGGCCTCCAGAGGCTCCAGGAGGACCAGGCCAGCACCTTCCCCTGTGTTAGGGCAGACTCTTTGTGCAGGTGTAGACACCTTGTGCCTACCACTTCTTCCCTAGACCTAGCTGGGGGAGGGTGTCAGACTAGGCTCATGTGATTAGAGGTGATCCACAGAGATGGAGCTTGAGCCAGGGGTGGAAGGGCTAATGTGGGGCCTGTGAGGATCCACCCTGCTGTCCCCTGATGTGTGACCTGCCCCCAGCCCACACGCAGCGCCTAGTCCACATCCAGTCGATGCTGAAGCGTGCGCCCAGCTATCGGACCCTGGAGCTGGAGCTGCTTGAGTGGCAGGAGCGGGAGCTTTTTGAGTACTTTGTGGTGGTGTCCCTCAAGAAGAAGCCATCCCGAAACACCTACCTCCCTGAAGTCTCCTACCAGTTTCCTAAGGTGAGGCCATCTCCCTCCTCTACATCTTCTATCTGCCCGGTCCATCTGGAGAAGACAGATCTTTCATTACAGCTACTCACCTAGCTACCCTTACAGCCAGGAGGAAAGACAGGGCTTCGGCGGTGGTGGGTGTGGACCAGTGCTTATTTGGAGGATGAGGGCTGAGAGAGCACCTCTCAGTGTGCTTAGAATAGAATCCAAAACCATTGAATACCGTGTAATTCACCCACTTAATGTATACAATTCAATGGTTTTTCGTATATTCACAGGGTACTAGAGTCATCACCACAATCAATTTTTGAAGATTTTTTATCACCCTGAAGAGAAACACTGTACCCAGTAGCAGTCACTCCCCATTTCTCTGCACATACCCTCTCTCTTAGCACACCTGTGCTGTCACCAGCCAGCCAGCCTGGCCTCCTTTCTCTTCCTTTAACATTCAAGCCCTTTCTCTCTGCCATGGCCTCTACCTGGAATGTTCTTTCTCCACCTCTTCCCACAGCCACCAGCTTGTTGTCATTTCTGTCTCTGCCCAAGCAGTACGTCTTTCAGGAGGTCTGTCCAGATACCCTAATTGTGCCTCTGCTTGCTCAGTGTCACATCACCCTGCTTATTTCCTTTGTTGTACCCTCTGAAATGTTGCAGTCGATTGTCTCACTCTCCTGACCAGAATGTGCAAGGTCAGGCATCTTGTCCACTTTGTTTCCCATCAACAGCCCCGTCACACAACACAATGTCAGATGCCACATGGAAAGTGCTCCAATGACATTTACTGAATGAATGAATGAACGATGCCTCAGCTCACACTCTGACCTCTATAAGAATAAGGAGCGGGACAAGGGTTGCTGGGAAGCATGCCAGGTGGCAGGATGGCATTAGGGCTCCTCAGCCCTCTCCCCCCAGGGTCTGTGTCATTTCCTGGTTACCTCTTCCCGTATTCTTCTTGCCTGCAGCTGGACCGACCCACCAAGCAAATGCGGGAGGCAGAGGAAAGGCTCAAGGCTATCCCCCAGTTTTGCTTCCCTGATGCCAAGGACTGGCTCCCTGTGTCAGAGTATAGCAGGTGAGGCCCGGCGCAGCCTGGCTGGAGGGAGGAAGGGGGCATAGCCTCCTCTACCCGATGGCAGTGGGCAACTGAGTGGGGACTGCCCTGGTCGCAGCCTACTCTCCTACAGCAGCCTGGCTCTTCATCTCATCCCTGACATGAGTCCCTATTCTTGGGGGCTGTTTCTTGGGTCCTCTGATACCTCCCTGATGCCAGACCTCTCCCTGTTCCAGTGAGACCTTTTCTTTCATGCTGACTGGGGAAGATGGCAGCAGACGCTTTGGCTATTGCAGGCGCTTATTGGTGAGTAGTGCCAGTCAGTTCTCAGGGGCTGGCAGGCTGGGGATGGGCCAGAGTGTGGGTGTGGGTGTGTGTGTGTGTGCCCTTCTGCAACTTGGCTTGTGTGAAATCCTGTGTTCTGCTCCCTGAGGCCACTCCCCACCCCCTGCCAACATAACTTTCACAGATGAGGCGCTTCTGGGAGGGCTCAGAGTGGTCCTCGCAGTTAGGCCCCAGGATATCTGCAGTAAGGGAGGAAGTGGATCACCTTCGACTGGGTTGTCATATCTTTTTAGCTTTTCTACACATTTTCTTTTCATTCATTTTCTTTGTGATTATGGGCTCTGATTGCTGATCTCTGGTTGCACGATCATACCAACTCCAGCAGTGTGTGTATATTCATCAGACTGGGGGAGGGACAACCTTCCTCACTCTGAAACCTGGCCAGCATGAAGTGGGGAGGAGTCCTGCCAGTGGTCTGGTACAGCTGGAGATTGAGCAGGCACAGAGAAGTACCTTCTCTGGAATTCTGGGAGAGATACCTGGAACTTAGGAGAAAGGGACTGGGTTTTGAAAATGTAAGCCATTTTGTAGAGAGAAGTCCTTCCACATCTCCCTTCCCGTTAGTCCCGGGGAATAGATTGAGGTAGAGGCACAGAGAGCCAGGGGGAGGCCTGGCCCTGCTGCACTCTCCCCTGGGGGGCATTGGGGTTGTTGACAATGTTTTGAATTTCCAGGCCTTAGTGGGAGAAAGCCTCACCAGATACCAGTCTAGGGGTAAATGGGGGAGGGATCCTGGGCAGGAGTAATGTATAGCAGGAACCCTAAAGGAAGGATTCCAGGCCATTCATTTAATCATTCGTTCATTCAGAAATACTTACCAAAAACACTGACCCTACTGAGAGGTCAGGCCACATGCTGAAGGCACATAAACATGAGTTTGACACAGAGCCTACTCTCAAGAAACTTTATGAGAGAAGGTTGGACTTGCAGCCCAGAAGGGAAGGGCCAAGGGAGTAAACTTTTGTTTAGGACCTATCATGTTCCAAGCTAGATGCTTTAAATATGTCTTTTTAAAAAATTCCCACAATAGCCCATGGGTATTACTATTCCTGATCCGTAAATTAAGAAATTGAGATTCGGAGGTAGAATGACTTGCCCAAGATCACACAGTGCCAGAATTGACTCCAAGTCCTTTATCACCCGTCTGGTACTCTGGAGTCACTGCAAAGGGTGGTCTGGGGAGAAGGGATGTTTGGATGTAGAATGCCCAGTGAGGGGCTAAGGGCATGTGGAGTAGAGATGTCAGGTGGAGAGCCAGGCAGAGGCCAGCATGCCCCTGGCTCCCCTGGGCCTCCTGGGCCTGCAGAGCAGTGATCCACAGGCCGCCTTGGCTGGAGCATAGACGGAGCAGAGCTGCTCCTCTGCAGTGGGCCTTCTGCCCCCAGGGAAGAGCGTGTTTGTCCTGGCGTGCTCAGAGAGGGCCTGGGCTGGGTCCCTGCCAAGGGGGCTGGCACTAGCTCGGCATTCCTACAGATTGGACACAATGATTCTAACCCAAATCCCACATACTTGATTTAATCACTTGGGGCTTTAGGGGAGGCAGGGGAGAGGGAAAGAGAGAGGAGTGAGTTTCAGGCCTAATATGGACAAAAACAGATCTGCCTTCTCTTTAGATGTGTGACGTGTGGCCAGCAGGTTTGGAGACTGAAATAGCCCCATCTGCATTTGCTTAGCAGTCTGCATGAGGGGCCAGCACCTGCTGCTCTGCTGCCTCCTCGCTTGGCCTTGTGGGGCACTCTAGGCCTCTGAGCCCAGGCGTAGCCGTAGAACCCTGCCAGCCCTTGGCTGGAGAATGGACCCTGGCCTACATGTGGGGGCTCCAGGCCTGGGGGACTCTCAGTACATGTCTCCTTCTCCAACTGCCCACCTTTTAAATTTCTTTTTTCTTTGTTCTCCTTTATTCCATAGCATACCTCTGTTCTGTGTCTTTGTTCCCTTTCCCTTCCTTCCTACCAGAAAGCTGCATATTTTAGAGGTAAGATAGCAGAAACAGAGGCCAAAACAGACTTCTGGCTCCACAACTTCTAGATATGTGACCTTAGGCAATGGCTTAATCTTTTTGAACTCAGTTGCCTCATTCATAAGATGGGGGATAGGCCAGGTGCAGTGGCTCACGCCTATAATCCTAGCACTCTGGGAGGCCGAGGCAGGAGGATTGCTTGTGTTCAGGAGTTTGAGACCAGCCTGAGCAAGAGTGAGACCCCATCTCTACTAAAAATAGAAAAATTAGCTAGGCATCATGGCACACGCCTGTAGTCCCAGCTACTTGGGAGGCTGAGGCAAGAGGATCACTTGATTCCAGGAGTTTGAGGTTGCAGTGAGCTATGATGATACCACTGCACCCTACCTAGGGTGACAGAGCAAGACTCTGTCTCCAAAAAAAAAAAAAAAAAAAAAAAAAAACCAGATAGGGATAATATTCCCTCTCTCACAGTTTTTGTGTAAAGAACCAAGCCCAGGATGCAGACATAGTAAGCATTCAGTAAATAGTAGCTCCCTCCCCTGGTCTGTTTTCAGATTGCCCTTTTAGAATGGTGGATCAGGGAAGGGAGAAAAGAGCAACCAAAAAAAGGGATGTTTTGCAAATGTCCCCTGTGGGGCAGAAGGTTACATGGCTTGCTCCTAAGAATGTACACCAGTCCTTCTCATTACCATCGCATCTGCTGGGGTCCCATCCTTAGGGATGTTAATCCACAAATCGCCTGGTAGCCTCTGCCAAACTGCTTTGTCCTTTGCCAGCCCCCCCTAGTGTCCTGGGAGGAAGGGTGGAGCCTGCGTAGAGTTTGGCAGGAGCCTGGCACCTCAGGCTGGAAGACCCAGAAGAGGCTGAGGCCTGCCCTGCAGAATGGTGGCCTTTCCTTTGAAGACCTGACTGGGTAGAGGTTTAGAAGTAGCTTGGAGTCTTCCTCCACAATAAGGATAGTCCTTAGTCCTCAGTTCCCAAGGAAAAAGAGCCAGATATGGTAATCATGCATTCTCTGTGTCTGTCTCTCTCCTCCTCCTCATCCCGTCCCAGCCAAGTGGGAAAGGGCCCCGGTTGCCAGAGGTGTACTGTGTCATCAGCCGCCTTGGCTGTTTCGGCTTGTTTTCCAAGGTAAGAGGCCCTGGCTTGCTTCCCGCCCTCCCTCCAGCTGACAGCTCCCCTAGGAGTATCTGCAGCCAGCTTAGATGAGAAAACCACCTGTGCGCGTGAGCAAGGGAGCGAGAGTGCAACAGCAAGTTCTGTGACTCCCTTCTTATTCCCAAGCCTGGCTGTCTATCAGGCTGGCTGGCATTTCCCCAGCTCCTGTGCTGGCAGTGTCTGCCCTGTCACAGCCCACCCTGGGCCATGGGCAGAGCTGGAGGCCTTGGGGAAGCTAGGAGTGCCCAGGGAGCCGATTCTTGGGTGATATTTCCTTTGCCTGGCTACTCCGCTCTTGGGGACTGAAGCAAAGCCAGTCAGAGAACAGAGTAGTCAGAGTGCCAAGGAAAACGGGAAGGGTAGAGTGTGCAGATCCTGGCAAGACAGTCGTCCTGTCTACCAGCTTCTGGCCCAGCCTGGTCAGAAGCCAGGTTGCCCTCTTCTCTGCCCAGGAGGTGGGAAAGGGCAGCGCCCTGACACCCTACCTCTTTGGACTGCTGGTGGTGGGCACAGGTCCTAGATGAGGTGGAGCGCCGGCGTGGGATCTCTGCCGCATTGGTCTATCCCTTCATGAGAAGCCTCATGGAGTCACCCTTCCCAGCCCCAGGGAAGACCATCAAGGTGAAGACATTCCTGCCAGGTGCTGGCAATGAGGTAGGGATCTCTGTTACCTCTTCTCTCAGACTTGGGGCTGGGACTGGAATAGGACCTGGCTGACCAAGGTTGCAGTTTCTGCGAGGTACAGAGCACGGGCCCCTCCCTCAACCATGTACATCTGCCTCATCCATAGGGACCAAAAAAATGACAATGGGACTTGAAATGTTGCCCAGCTCTCTGCTCCTCCCTGGGACCTTCCCTGACCTGTTCGGACTAAACTGCATTCTACCTGCCCTCCTCTTGTTCATTCATTAAATATTTACTGAATAGTACATCAGGGATTGTGCAGACCATGGGGCAGAGTCATAAAGTAAAAGAGAGACACAGCTCTGTCCTCGTGGAGTTCCTAGTCTAGTGGGAGATACCGATAGTATATAAATACTTCTGACTATAAATAGATGATTCCTGAATGTGTTAAGAGCCGACTGAAA
Organism: Propithecus coquereli; assembly: GCF_000956105.1. Taxonomy (NCBI): domain Eukaryota; kingdom Metazoa; phylum Chordata; class Mammalia; order Primates; family Indriidae; genus Propithecus; species Propithecus coquereli. Next base: position 10,762,618 of record NW_012150174.1, read on the forward strand.
GCACAGGATCCTATGAGAGTGTGTAAGAAGGGGTGTGCTTTAGATTAGGGGGCCAGGGAAGGCCTTCTCTGAGAAAGTGATGTTTTACCAGAGACCTACGCTGTGAATAGGAGGCAACTAAATGCAGTGGGGGGAGAGAGACTGAAAGAGAAGGGTACAGATGGGAGGGATTATTCCAGGCAGAGGGAAGGAACAGCATACGCAAAGGCAAAAGTTAGGAAGTTCCTGTGCTGGGTCAGGAGACTGAGAAAGGGCCAAGATGGCTGCAAGGGTAGTGAGCAGGGGTGGATTGGCAGGTGAGGACCTAATCACAATGTCGCTGCTAGGCCAAGTTAGGGGTTTCGGATTTTATCTAAAGCAGGATTACAGTAAGATCTGACATACGTTTTTAAAAGCTCACCCTGGCTGCTGTGCAGATAGTGGGTTGGAGTGAAAGCAGGGACATCAGCTAGGATACTATTGCAGCAGTACAGACAAGAGATGATAGCAGCTTGGATTAAGATGTGGTAGAAAACTTGAAGAGAAATAGATGGATTTCAGATACATTTTAGAATTAGGGAATTGAAATCCATTGGGATTTCCCTGCTCAGGTAAAAAAAAAAAATAGAATTAGGATCAGTAGCACTTTGTTTGGTTGTAAATAGGGAATAAGCATTATGGAGACTTTAAGGCCAACTCCCAGTTTTCTGGTGTGAGCAACAGGGTAGATGATGGAGCCGTACACTGAGCTGGGAGCGCCTGAACAGGATGCAGGTGGTGAGGAAGAAGAGGAAGAGTTTGATTTTGTACACGTTAAGTTTGAGGCACCCGAGAGAAGACACTGAGTAGCAAAGAGTGTGGCTAGAGAAGAGAAGAGAGCCCAGGCCTGGGTCCCCGTCCTGTGCTAGTGGATCCCCGAAGCTGGAGGAGAAGGGAACAGCAGGAGAGGGCCACGGCTTGGAAGCCGAGGAGAGGGAGCGCCTTGAGAAGGAAGGAGAGGTCAGGATGAGGCTGGCAAGTTGCTTGACAAGGGCAGGTTTCACAAGGCGGCAGGGCCCCAGAAGCCAGGGTGGAGTGAGCTGGGAGCGAATAGGGTGAGGAAGAGGAAACCAGCAGACACATTCGCAGGAGGCTTGGCCGTGAAGAGAGACAGGGAGTGGCAGTGTTCGAAAGGAAATGTGGAGCCAAGGCAGCGGCTGGGGTGGCTGTTCGGGTGCTGGTGGGTATGGCTGTGAGAGGAAGAGGTTAAAGATGCAGGAGAGAGGGGTGATCAGACTGTCACTGGGAAGGTGCAGGTGCTGGGCTTCACGAGGGATTGGCTCTTGTGAGGAGAGAAGGGAAGGGCAGCAGTTGGTGGATTTTGAATTTTCATCTGATGGCTTAGATTTTCTCCAAGTAGAAAAAGTTATCCTCTGAGAATAGGAGGTTGATGTTGGGTTCTTAGGAGAGGGAAGAGAAACAAATTATTTATTGTCCTACCTACCCCCTGTCAGATGTTAATCATACCCTTCCTCTGTCCTGCCAGCAGTCTTGACTGATTGTTTTTTTGTTTGTTTTTTAATTTTAATTTTTTTTTATTTTTGCCACCACCCTTCCCAGGCCCACCCTCCACAACCCCCGAGCTGTGATTGTTTAGGCTTGTTCAGCCCCACTGGGCTTGGTCTCCTTGAGGGCAGGGATGAACGAAGAGGCCCAGGGCATGGGAGCAGCCTGTGGGAACTCCTGATCCTGGCGGGGCTGGACCCTGGGGTAGTGGGAGTACAGCCCAGGTGCTGGAGAGCGGGGCCTGCTGGGTTGTGTACAGGGAGCTTGCGACATCTTCCTAGGTGGGGACAGGGACTAGAGCAGGTACAATTGTGGTGTGGCAATCCTTCAGTCCACATGCACTGAGCATTTGGGGAGTAGCCAGCACCGTGCTAATCCAGGCCTTCTGGGAGCTCACTGTCCGTCAGGAGAGGCAGTGTAAACAGATTGGTACAGCGACCTCTGCCCGTTTTGCGGTCTCTCTGGGGCCCAGAAGGATGAACACTGAGCTAGGAGTTAGAGCTCCTTCGCTCTCTTAAACCCTGAGGAACAAATGAGATGATGTAGGGTAAAAAACTCTTGCAGAACATTAGTTCTGATACCACAGGGCTGTAAGAGAGAACTGGTTTCTCACTCTAGTTCTCAGGAGGCCTGCATGTCCCTGCTGCACACAGGTGCTCAGGGACCAAGGATGAGACTGGGCAGGCCCCAGTGACAGCTGCTTCGGCACGGCCTGAGGGTTGGCAGTTCTCTTGTTCTCACTGGGTCAGCTGCTACCCTCCACCCCTGTGTCTGTCCCCAGAGAAGTGACAGCTCATGCCATAGCACTGACCTTGGGAGCAGCCTTTGGAGGGAAGAGAGCTAGGACTGGCCCTGATAAGACAGTCCTGCTTCCTGGCAGGGTTGTGGAATGGCCAGCCCTTTCTTTGTGTTTTCCTTGTGCCTGGCATGAGAGTTAGGATGATGAAAATAAAGGCCAAGATGGCAGGACAAACATAGACTCTGGAAGGAAACTCCTTCTAGCAGGAAAGGGAGGGAGCATGGCCACAAGGACACCAGCATTGCCTTTCCAGAGATGGCTGAGAATAGAGTCCTGGGATGTGGAGATGTCACTCTTACCGTACCCTGGAGAGCAGTGATAGATCATGGGGTCTGATCATCATGGGGGCCAATCCTTTGTCCGGGGAGATGGGCAAAAGGGCGGGAAGGACCCTACAGATGAGGCTGTGTGGTTCCCCCCTCATTATCTGCTGGAGCAGCCAGCTCTTCCCTGCCTGAAATCTGGTGCATAGCCCCTCAACTTCCTTCTGGAGCCTTCCCCTGGTTCACAGTCAGCCCTCTCACCCACAGTCTGGGTGTCTGAGTGCTACGGGGCAGAGCTGTGGTCCGCCGGGAGGGGACACTGGGTCTTGTTGCATAGTGGGGTATGTTGGAGACACTTGGAAAGAGAGGCCGGGAAGGGGAAACCAGCCTCCAGTTGCTTTGTGTAGGGACCCAGGGTGGCACCACTTTCCCGTTGCTCTCCTGCAGGTGTTAGAGCTGCGGCGGCCCATGGACTCCCGGCTGGAACATGTGGACTTTGAGTGCCTGTTTACCTGCCTCAGCGTGCGCCAGCTCATCCGCATCTTTGCCTCACTGCTGCTGGAGCGCCGGGTCATTTTTGTGGCAGATAAGCTCAGGTAGGGCCCAGCAGGGCAAGGAAGAAGAGGGGGAGACACACCCACTAACTAATTCAACAAGTGTTTACGAGACCTAGTGTATACCAAAGACCGTGCTATTGGCACGGGTGTTATCTGTGTGCGTGTGTGTTTGGTGAGAGCAAGACCAAATAGAAAGGTGAAAGGTTAGCAAACCAAAGAAGAGAGGATAGTTGAGGGGCAGAGAGTTCGGGAGCTCACAGATGGCAGGATTGAGAACCCCGTGGAGGACTTGGCTGGAGGCAAGAGGGGGGTCGCTTCTTCCTTTGCAGTAGCCAAGATGACGCAGGTGCAGATATATCTGTATGGAGAAAGCTAAGAACCTAAGGAGATTTCTAGCTGATGGCAGCATTTCTTCTAGAGGGGGAGGTGAGGCTCCTCTCTGTGGGATGCTGAGTTCGAGGAAAGTGATGAGCTCTCGGAAGAGCCACAATGAGGAAGGGGCCCGGGCACTGACTGGGGACAGCATGAGGAGCACCGAACCAGCAGTGAGGGTCCAGCTGAGGTGTCCCCTGAGAAGGCAGCTGAGTGGAATGACAGCGCTGGGCACTTGGGGAGTTGTGGAGGTGGATGAGGTGAGGGCTTTGAGGGTGCGGGGAGGAGAGTGTTGGCAGGAAGGTGGGTCAGTCAAACCAGAGAAAAGAGGGTGTCTGGGGCCTAGATGGGCCAGGGAGGGAGGGGGAGCCACTTTAGGAGGAATAGAAAAGAGCTGGATAGCTCTCAGGCTGTAGTCTGAAATGTTGGCATCTGTGATATTTACAAGTAGAGGTGCCGAGCAGGTCTGGTTGTGGCCGTGGGAAGGGTGCAGAAGAGATGGTCACTGGATATAAGGTGCTCTAGGGAGGAAGACATTCTAGGCAGCTGAGGTTTAAAAAAAAAAAAAGTGGCTGGGCACGGTGGCTCGCACCTCAAATCCCAGCACTTTGGGAGGCGGAGGCAGGAGGATCACGTGAGGCCAGGAGTTCAAGACCAGCCTGAGCAATGTAGTGAGACCCCATCTTTATAAAAAATACACAAATTAATTGATTTTTAAAAAGTGTATGTTGGGGGTGAGACAGGCAGGAGAGAATGGAATCTTGGCAACACACTGTATATTCTTTTTCCCAAAGAGTCCATCCCAAGCTGTGGTTTCTCTGGAGTGGTGGAATTAATTCAGTCATTTAGACATTAATTAAGCTACCTGCTATGTGCCTTAGCATATGTAAGAAAAATCCTCTTTCTGGTTTGTTCCCCAGTGAGCACCAAATCCCAGGGGTGTCTCCTTCTGTATGTATGAGGGGTAGTTGGGAGGAACAGGAGGAATGACTCCCGATTTCCCTCACAGGGGCAGGAACCCAGACCCACCCTCAGCCCAGAAGGAAGGAGAAGGAAAAACCAGAGCTGCTGACTTTTCCAGAGAGTGCCAGGGTTTAGAAATGAAAACCATCCCTCACTTCTTCTCATCACAGCCTTGGTGCTTCTGTTACCTGTAGTTCCAGGTGTTTCGTGGGTCCATCAGGCCCTTATGAAGGGACCCAGCCCAGCAGCTGGAAGTAGCTGGGCATGGCAGCTCCAAGAGGCCCCCACCTGCCGAATTCTGCCAGCCGTGGTCATTGCCAGCCAGCAATGCCCCTGACTGCCTAGCTATGGTGTGCTGGCCTGGCCTGGCCTGGCCTTAGTGGCTCCTAACAGAGCCTGGACCCTGAGGTTTCCTTTCTTGAAGGATCCACCCCTCATTCAGTGCTGAGCCTCCTCTTTGCCACCACCCCCAGCCCAGCCCCTGTGGGGCTGTGAATACAGCTGTTGTTTCCTGTGCTTGCAGCTGCCTCTCACATTCCAGGGCCATTCTGGGAGGAAACATCCCAAGGTCCTGTTTTTGGCCTGGCTCAGTATTCAAGTTCTACCAGTCTTGGGTCTTAGAAAAGATGTCCTTTCTACTGTACACTCAGAGTCTGTCCCTGACTGGAGCCGGGAGAGGTAGGTCCAGCCAGCTCATGTTCCACTGCTCATGTTTTAGGTTTTCTACAAGTTCTTTGTCACTCTTGCCTAGTTCTGATGTGGGGTGGTGAGAAGGGTACCCAGGCTCTGCATTCGTTGGCCGTAAGGGTTGCACAAAACCTTCTACCCCGCAAACCCCAGGCCCATTGGAGGGGATTGTGGAGATCAGACCCCTAATCCTGATGCAGGCCTTTTCCAGATCTGTTTCAGATAACTCTCCTGGGGATGTGGGGAGCTGCCATCCCAGGGCAGGGGCTGTCAGGGCCAGGACACCTGTGTCTCTGTGTCAAGGCCCAGCAGTATTTTAGGTGTGCATGGGGTGGCAGGAAAGCCAGGCAAGGCTGACAAGCACTTGTGAGCATCCAAAGGTCCTTCTAGCAAAGGGGGTTTGTTTCTGTCAGAGGTGGGACCCATGTTCTCTCACTGGTGCGTGTGAGAGGGTAAGAAGCTGCTTAGGTAGAGCACAGAGCGCTCATGGCTACAGGTGCAACCAGTAGATGCAGAGGGAAAGTCAGGCTTGGAAATGAGCTGAGCTCTGGGCCTCTGTCTCCTCGTCTGTGATATGGGCCCCAATTTGACTCTCCTCGTGACAGACGGGGTCCTTCAGGCCAGTGTGTTTCCTGGTGCCCCATACCAGCCCTCAGCACATGTAGGGAGTGGGCGCTCACTTCTGTACATTCCACCTGCCACCTTAGGGCTTGTCCTTCAGTCTCCCATCTGTCAGTCAACTTGGGCAGCCAGCCCTGTGGGGCTCCTGGGTCGTGAGATGGGTGATCCCACTGGGACTTGTGGCTGCTCTGGAGCCTGGGAGGGAAAGTGGGAGTGGGCCCTTTCGGCCTGCTAAGAATGGTGCCAGCTGCCTCGCCTTCTGATTTCTCTGCACTCACTGCTCCTCAGTCAGACCACTGTTTCCAGTTAAGGAGAGGAAGGAATGGAAGGCAAGAGGGCGAGAGCAGAACAAGTAATGCTGGGCTGGGAGGCAGCAATACCGCTTGTGTCCCAGCTCTGACACTTGACCAAACTGACCCTTGGTATCGCCGGCCCCAGCTGTGAAATGCAGAATTGATAAGATGACCTCCGAGGCCCTTCCTGCTCTTACCTGTTGTGGATTTATGAGCAACTATTGCTCCTCCCCAGCCTGAGCTGATACTCCCACACCAGGTCAACCTGTGCATCTGGGTGGCCCTTGGTTATGTGTGAGTGTGAGTTCTTTGTGTGTTCAAGTATTGCTACATACCTTCCTGGTTATTTGTAGGTAGAGTCCCCCAAGAGGGTAGCACCAGTGTCCTTGAGGCCCCAAGCAATGGGAAAGTGGGGGCTTCACCAGTCTGCAGGGTTCAACCCAGGCCACCAAGGCCCACTGGCATTTTTGTTGCACTGGGAGGTTTACTATCCCAGGATAGTAAACCCCAGTAGCTCTAAGGTGCTGGTCCTGGGCTCAGGTGCTGTCTCTCTGTCTGTCCGCCCATCAGTACCCTCTCCAGCTGTTCCCATGCAGTGGTGGCCTTGCTCTACCCCTTCTCCTGGCAGCACACCTTCATTCCTGTCCTCCCGGCCTCTATGATTGACATCGTCTGCTGTCCCACACCCTTCCTGGTTGGCCTGCTCTCCAGCTCCCTCCCCAAACTGAAGGAGCTGCCTGTGGAGGAGGTGAGCCACCTGGGGAGCCAGCTGGGGGAAGGGAGGCAGAGGGGAGGGAAGAGGGAAAGGAAGAGAGGCTGCTAGGATCTTCTTAGTTGTGGCCTCTGGGCCTCTCTACCCAGCTCTCATCCTTTCTCCCTGGGAGGTCTGTCTCTGGCTGGAGTTATTTCTGTTATCTGACCCTGGGAACCTGAGGGGTCTGGAGGCCTGGCAGAGGGCATTGCAGGACTCATACCCTGAACCACTGCCACTAATGACTCCTTTTCTCAGGCACTGATGGTGAACCTGGGATCTGACCGATTCATCCGACAGGTGAGAGCAGCGCGCCGCAGAATCTTGGCCTGCGCTTGGGTGGGCCCTTGGTAGACTCAGGCTCCCGAATACCCCCACTGTCATGAATACTGCTTAACCTTCACAGCCTGCTTGTTGAACTTTCTGAGTTCTCCACTCACAGAATAGACAGGGGTGGGGAGAAGCTGATCTTAGGAGCCTTGACCTCAGCAGGATCTGCCTTTCCAGTTGGCATCGTCAGGTTCTGGAAGACAGTGAGCGAATTCGAAGAACATGGCCTGGAAGTCCAAAGACTTGATCACTGAGCTCCACCACCTTTGAGCCACGTGGTCTTGGACAGGCCTCCAAACTTCTCTGAGCCAGTGTTCTCATCTGTAAAGCAGGGATGGTGATAACACCTGCCTTGAAATGTTGCTGGGGGATCACTCAAATAAGTATCAAGTGCTATATAATATACAGGCTTGCAATCACTGTCATCAGCCACAAAAAGCCTTTCTCGGTCATGGAAATCCTCCTGGCTTTCTACCAAGGAGCACAGCCCCGTGCCATCCCCTCTGGGGAAGTACTATTACATGCCACTCACAGTGCTGAGGACTCTGGGTGCAAGGCACTGGACCAGAGTGTGGAGACAGGAATGACAGACTGACCTCATCCCTGAGACACAGGGTGGGCCACCATCTTCTTGCCCTGAGCCAGCTGTACTTCCCACCTGGAGCTGAAGATCAAGGAATTAGGGAGTTGGGGTGTTGGGGTAGGAACCCCTGGCTGGTCCTAATCACAGTGGGCTGTGAATGCCACCGGTTCTACCACTTTTTATCTATGTAACCTTAGGCAAGTTTCTTAACCTTTCTGTGCCTCAGTTCCTCATCTTAAAATGAGGTTGATAATAGTTATCCAGGGTTATGGGGAAAATTAAACAAGATTTTATATTTAAGCTCCTTGAATAGGGCTTAGCACACAGTAAGTAAGTGCCCAGTCAGTGTTGGCTACGATTACCATCACCATGGTTTTTCCTTCTCCTGCAGATGGACGATGAGGACACATTGTTACCTAGGAAGTTACAGGCAGCTCTGGAGCAGGCTCTAGAGAGGAAGAATGAACTGATCTCCCAGGACTCTGACAGCGACTCTGATGATGGTGAGGAAGGCTTGCTGGGGCAGAATCAGCTCTGCTCTGGGTCTGGGCCTCACAGGCCAGGACTCTGTTTCTGTGCACAGGCCCCTTCTGGTTGATGAGGCTCCAGCTACAGGACCTTGGTCTCCCTCTAGCGCCTTCCTCTACCCCAGGAGAGTTGGGAAGGAGAACCCAAAGACGTGATAATCACAAAGACTCTTCTTGTTGACAGGAAACTAAATTATTCCTCTCTCTCAGGCTTTCCCTTAAGCCATTGCAGGAGATGGAGGGAACTTGCTCTTCCTGGGAAGGCAAGAGATCACATAGGGTGAGGGGTGTGAGGGAAGTGGAGCTCTGGCCTCTGACTTCTACTTTCATTCATCTAGCAATTATTTGCCAACTTCCATGTTCAGGCACAGTTTCTGACCTCCAGGAGCTCGTGCACTAGTTATACTATAAGCCCATGAGCACAAGAGATACAGTTTCAAGAACAGGAAGGGGTACTGGCTGGAAGTTTTGTTGGGAGAGGAACACTACACCAGCTGGAGATTAGGGGAAGGCCTTGTAGGCTCTTGACCTGAACCTCAAAGATTTTCTTTTCCTTTCCAGAATGTAATACCCTCAACGGGCTGGTGTCGGAGGTGTTTATCCGGTTCTTCGTGGAGACTGTTGGGCACTACTCCCTCTTCCTGACACAGAGTGAGAAGGGGGAGAGGGCCTTTCAGCGAGAGGCCTTCCGCAAGTCTGTGGCCTCCAAAAGCATCCGCCGTTTTCTTGAGGTTTTTATGGAATCTCAGATGTTTGCTGGCTTCATCCAAGACAGGGAGCTAAGAAAGTGTCGGGCAAAGGGTAAGGCCAGAAGAGCTTGGGGTTGGGAGCTGTGGGCCCTCTTCTGTAATGCTTCTGCCGCCAGCAGGGCTATATAACCAGGCACTGTGATGGAAGCTCTTGGGCATCAGCTGGGGCCAGGCCTGCCAACTGGAAAGGCAGATCCTGCTGAGGTCAAGGCTCCTAAGATCAGCTTCTCCCCACCCCTGTCTATTCTGTGAGAAACTTCCAAGGGAGCTTTCTTCTCCTTCTGTCCCAGTAAATGCCTTCACAAGTCTGTGCACAGGCTGGAGCCATGTGGCTAGAGAGTGGCACTAATCTCTACCTAAGAGCAGCAAGCTGGTGGTTGCCCATCTCTTCCTCAGATGCCCTTCTTATTCAGAGAAAAGAACCAGACTGAGCAATTTGAGGGGGTTCTGAGAACCTAGGGGTTGGGAGGTCTCTTAAAATTGGGCTAGCTATGTTAGGTTGGTAGCAGTCCCCATTTAAGGCAGGTGGTTATCTTAAGTTTTTTCTGTCTAACCTCAAGGTTATTATTTCTTTTGTCCATTAATGCTGTCCATTTAGTATAACAAACCTTTTTGGGACAACATGGTAGAGTGGTCTAGAAGAAGCTAGTGGTGTCCACTTAGGCCAGCTCTGCAATAAGGGGTGGCATCCTCACCATAGTGCAGCTCAGGAATGAGCATTTTGAGGCATGGTATCGAGGATCTTTTTGCTATTAGCAGTGAACACCTGTGAGATGTTACTAAAGAGAGTTTTGATACAAATTATAATCCCAGATGCTTGGTTTCTCCTTTTGTGGCATCTGTGCCCGTGGTCTCCTTCACTTCCTGCAGTGACTGTTCTCTTCCTGTTACTGTTTCTCTTCTCACCTAGGCCTGTTTGAGCAGCGAGTAGAGCAGTATTTAGAGGAACTCCCTGACACTGAACAGAGTGGAATGAATAAGTTTCTCCGAGGTTTGGGTAAGTAGTCTTGTTACTGATGAGACAGGTGTTCAGCAGGAAGGTAGAGTCTGGGGATCTGTGCCCCAGAATACTCTAACCCACTGCCAACAGTTGTTTATATCGGGGCTGTAGACAGAACAGGATGGGATCCCTTGGTGAAGAGAAGGTTCCCAGCCAGTGCTCCAAGGGCATTTAGCATAGTACAGTCATCTCTCTGTATCTGTGGGGGGCTGGATCCAGGATCCCCCCAGATACCAAAATCCATGGATGCTCAAGTCCCTGATACAAAATGGCATAGTGTTTGTGTATCACCTATGCATATTCTCCTGTATACTTTAAATTATCTCTAGATCACGTATAATACCTATTACAATGTAAATAGTTGTTATATTGTATTGTTTAGGGAATAATGACAAGAAAAAAAGTCTGTACATGTTCAGCACAGACACAACCATCCATTTTTTTCCTCAAGTATTTCTGATCTGCGGTTGGTTGAATCCATGGATACAGAGCCCATACAGAGGGTCTACTGTATTTACCAAACTGCAGAACAAAGAGAAACCACAAGTTCTCCCATAAGGCAGGTTTCTTTCTGTGTGCACGCCTTCCTGAGTGAGTATGAGGGCCATTAGAGCCAGTGAGCTTTTCCTCATCTAGGCCATATGAGGTCTACAAAAGCAGTGCCAGAGTGCTCTTCCTGCAAAGCTCTGCTCCCTTCAGGGTGCTCAGCTGGCTTGATCATAGAATCATAGTGTCTCCATTTGAAGGGATATGGAGGCCAAAGAGGTTAAGTGGCTTACCCAAAGCCGCACAGTGGTTAATACCAGTGCCCTCATTAGAGCTCTCCAGTGTTTTCACCACCCTGGATCAGATCTGTCACAGCTATAATGCAGTCTTTCTAATCCCTTCTCTCCCACTGAGAAGGTTAGGGCTGCAAGAAGGAGAAGGGGTGGAGGTTGGAAGAGATGATATTGAAATATTCTCACTCTTGCCCTCTCTGGCCCACAGGCAACAAAATGAAGTTCCTCCACAAGAAGAATTAAACCCCTTTCTCAGTAGCAGAGTCCAGCGCCTTGCAGAGCTTGGAGCCTGGGGAGAGGGCCCAGCCTGGGACCCTGTGGCTGCTCTGCCCCTGCAGATCCCATGCTCCAAGCCAGCCCATCTCTGCCTTCACAATATCCCAGGATACTGTTTGTAAATAATCTGCTGTAAGCTTTCTTAACTGTTTTTGTAACAAGCAAAGAGAATATGGTAAATATTTGTATATTCCCAAGGGGCCGGGTGCTTTCCTGTCCTGCCGGAGCATGGATGAAGTTTTGCTGGGTGCTTGTGACTGGCCAACTATGTGCAGCTGACTGTCTCAGCCCAACCACTGATCCTCCCTGGAGGCTTTTGGCCTGCCTCCCTGCCTGCGGCCCCTGCTGCCAGTCTCGGGCCCTGGAGAGCAGATGCTGTCTTGTTATGTACAGGAGGACTATTTTGTTTTTTAAGTCAGAGTTTCTATTTTTTTCTGGCAGTTCCCCTCCCAGCCCTCTGTTTTTGAAAGGCAAAGGCCAGTCAGTCCCCATTTGCAGCATGGTACCAGGCTCTTGAGCCTGGTCCTCTTACTCCTCCCACCCTCTGAGATGGTCAGTGAGTCATGGGAAGCCCACCCCACAGCTCTGCCAGTGCTCTCTAGGCCCGGCTCGCAGTCAGTGGTGGCCATGATGCGGTACAGGGGATCCCTCCTTCCCACCATCTACGGGTGTTCTCAATAAACAGTGTACAGTTTGGGCCCACAGCCTCATGTGTTCCTTGGCTTCATTATCTAGAGTTCTCTCTCCTGTGAATGAGCTGAGACTGGCTATTCAGGGATGAAACACCATCATGCAGGGAATTGAGTTATTTAAGGGATTGGCTTCATCATGAGTCACTGACCGCCCCTGAAATTGAGTTCTCTGGTCTGAGTGGTATGACTGGTTTTAAGAGAAGATATCTAATCATTGTTCTGGTTCAGCTTCCCACTTTAGTAGCCAACTGTTCAGACTCTACTTAAGTATTTTCAGTGATGGAAAGAATGTTGTCTGCCTTTTGGCTTCATTACTACGTAAATCTTAACATTTCCGTATTCAGTCTGAGGCCCCTGAGACATCACTGGGTATCCTGATGTTGGTGGAGTGAAGCTAAGCTGATGCCAACCCAGGGCTTGGTCATACATTGATCCATTACCTATGATTCTTCCATGTCACTTTGTGAATGATTTTCTCCATTGAAACCCTAGGTTTTCATACAGAAAGTTTTGCCACCTTCCGTGGAACAGCAAGGAGAGAAGCAAGATGGGGAATAAGGATGGCTTCAGCTTTCTACCCACCAAGGCTTTGGTAGAGCAGAGACCTTGAAAACTCCCACAATGAGCCAGTAAACTGCAACTATTTTCATTGGTATTGGGTTTAGGTTTGGCAGGAGTTGAACCTTGGAATAAAGTTTTCCTGTCCTACCACCCTAAACCAATTTAAACAGGAGATGATCCCATCCTGAGTTTCCTTCCCTCCTTCCCCCACATCTCCATTGAGACTTGCACAGGCCCCAGCCTGTCGCTGTCCATGATTTGGGGCTGTTCTCTGCCTCATAAAGCAAAGTGGAGGGTTTGTCTTATGGGAAGACATTTTCTCCTCTGAAAAATCCTCCTGCATAGTTGGCTTTGCCATTTGCCAGGAATAGAAGAGCAGGGATTGATGTCTCATGAGTCTGGGTTTTCAGTTGAGATCAAGAGAGAAGATGGGGATTATAACCAGAAAATTCAGAGTGGGATGTTTTTACCTCCAGAACTCATCGCTGTTAACTCGGCCTGGGCTTCATGACAGTCATAGAAGTAGACTGCTTAATAATAAAAAAATATATAGTTCCCCATAGGGTCTCTCTCTTTCCCCCCCATCCCCTCCCTCCCTCTTTTTAATGTGGTTCATGTGATCAGATCACAAGATGTATAGGTGTCAATTCTTTTCTTGTAAATTTTGACATTTTTATGTATCTATAAAATGTAGTACATCTGAACCCTTGAGTGAATCCCAGAGGAGTATGTCTCCTACCTCCTACTATGGCTGCAGCTCTTATCCCAATTCAGAAAATCGATGCTGGCACATGATGGCTTGGAATGGGCTGCAAGGGCCCACACAGTGATTGCTGTGGCCAAGGCACAGCAGCCTTATGGGAGAGAGGAGAGTGTAAGTACAGTGGGCCTGGTTTGGGGTTGACAAAAAGTTTTCAGGGCTTGTTTCCAAGTTCTGCTTTCTCATGATCTCTGAACCCCTAAACCAATGATTCTCAACTCCATCAGTTTATTCTCTTTTGTATAGCAAATACTGTAACTCTCCCCTTTACTACCCTGAAATGAAATTTATAGATAATATAACCTGCCTAAACATACCTTAACTGTAATATAAAAGGGGAGAAATAAAAGGGAAGTATTTTGTTATAAAATAACATGCTTAAATAAATATGTAAATGTTCAGGCACAACCATACTAGAAGATACAGTGAATTCAGATGTCTATACCTGTACACAGAGCTACTGTGAATGTGACAGCTACACATGCAAAGTGTGTTGTGTTAGCAACTGAGATACTACTGTGTAGTTATCAGTGATGAGGGAGTTTTCTGAAATGAACAATTTTTGGTAATGTTCTGAACAAAACAAAGTATGAGCTTCACCTGATTTAAATAATAGTTGAAATCCTAGAAAATTTAGAAGTATATGAAAACTGAACTTTTTTGATTATCTGTAAATAGAGTTAGATTCTAAGCTAGATTTTTCTTTAAAAAGAGATTTATTTGGCTCACAATTCTGATGGCTGGAAAGTTCAAGACTAGACAGATGCATCTGGAGAGGGCCTCAGGCTGCTTCAATTCATGATGGAAAGCAGAAAGGTAAGCAGAAGGGTAGCCAGGTGTGTGCAAAATCACATGGCAAGAGAAGGAAGCAAGGGAGAAACCTAGGAAACCAGACTCCTTTTTAACAACCCACTCTCTACTAATCCGCTTCAGGTTGAGTGAGACAGAACTCACTCATCCAGGAAGGAGGGCATTAATCTATTGGTGAGTGATCTCCCCCATGACCCAAATGCCTCCCACTAGGCCCACCTCGCCACCATATTGGGGATCACATTTCAACATCAACTTGTCAGGGATAAACCACATCCCAACCACTGCAGGGCCCAAGAAAGTAAGTCTAATTATAGTCACAGCTCTGTTAAATTTTTGTTAAAAATAATACTCTTTATTTTACATGTAGACTTATAACCTACCTTGTACCCAGAATGACTTACAGTGATACACAAACTGGGTATTTCAAAAAACAAAGTGGGAATGGAAGTTAAAAATTGGGATGTAAAATAGAGCCACGAATTGAATATACACCTTAACCTACATTCTTACTAGGAGTGATGCATAAAATACACAGAATTTGTTTCTAGAGCCACATAATGTGGTGGTATGCATCCCAAACATCATAAATTTGCCTCTGGAGATGGAGGTGTAATTTAAAAAGCCATGAAAACTTGAACGAAAGACAGTATTATTTTTCAGCACTGGCAAGTTTCTGGTAGCACTTTTTTAAAAATTACTTTTTTGCTCATTTATGTTGCTTTTTAATACGAAAGTAATATGCATTTGGTTAAACAAAAAACTCAAACTGTACCAAAACATACATTTCCCTCACCTCCCAAAGCTCGTAAGAGGAAATCCCTTTTCTGTTTTATGTTCTTCCTGAACATTTCCATGCGTGTACGAGCACTTTTTTTAGCCCAAGGTGCCCTTAAACATACTTGGCGCTCATTACCTTTTAGATAATTAAAACAAAGTTAATTTTCAGAGGTGTGGAAATTCCCATCTTGAAAGTGTATGTAAAGACCACGCCTCCCGTTCTTATGCCCACCGCCGCAGACGGGGCTTGTTTTGCTTTTGAGACAGGCTCTGGCTCTGTTGCCCAGGCTGCAGTGCAGTGGCGTCATCATAGCTCACTGCAACCTCCAACTCCTGGGCTCAAGCCATCCTCTTGCCTCAGCCTCCCAAGTAGCTGGAACTACAGGCGCCGGCCTCCATGCCCAGCTGGTTTTTAAAATTTATTTTGTGGAGACGGGGACGGGTCTCACTATTGCTCAAGCTGGTCTTGAACTCCTGGCCTCAGGATTACAGTCGTGAGCCACCGCGCCCGGCCCGCAAGCGAAGTTTGAAGTGCCACAAACCCTACGCTCTGAAGTGGACCCACCGCTGCACAGCGACCGAGGCTGGAATTGAAACTCCCGCCTCGCCCTCACCGCTGGCGGGCTAGCCAGCTGCCGGAAGTAGCCGAGAGGGAGGCTGGAGATGGTGTTGACCGTGCTTCCGCTCGGAAGGAGGGAGGGGGTGGAGGAAAGCTCAATGAGCCCCCGGAACCAGAACCTCACGTCCCCCGGAAGTGACTCTTGGGGACGAGGTGAGACGAGACGTGAATCGTGGTGGGCATCGGGAGGACGCTGCTGAAGGTCTGGCGGTGCAGGCCGATGGACGCGGCCACGGGGGCTCCGAGCGCCGCCAGAATCCCTGCCTCTTAGTGCTGGCGAGCGCCGCACATCCTCCGCCGATGGTGCACTCTTTCGGCTGGTTTCAGCTGACCGCTCTTGGGCTAATTAGCCATTCAGTTGGGATTGATGCATTTATTTGCATTAAAAACTTCAATCTGACTTAGCTGATTTTGACGAGGACCGCTGTTGCAAATCATGCGGCAGACATTTCCTATAAACCGAGTTACATCTGCAGCCCCGAGGTTTGAAGGAAAATGTATTTAAAGCACGTATTAGGCCAGAAATTATATCCTTTGCAATTCAAGCTTTTAAAAAATTAGGTGCCAACCTAAATGTGCTAGTGGTACCATTTTTCATAACAATTTTAAGTAACGTTAAAAGATTGAATGCCACTGAGTTGGAGGGCATCTGACAGCTGCTCCGCACATTTGGGAGAGCCTCACGCACAAGCCAGTCAAAGCTTGGCAGTCTCATGAAAAAATGTTAGTGAATGGGGGGGCTCAAGCAAGCACTGGGATCCGGGCAGACTTGAGACTCAAAGCTATTTTAGTTAGCTCCTCATAACACTGAACAGTCTGTTTCAGCAACACTGCGTTGCCCCATTGCAAACTGAAATATAAAATCCCATTTCCTTGGTCCTGCCTCCAGCCTCCCACTGTAACCCAGTGCTCGAACTACAGCCCAGCCAAAGTAATCTCTCTCCAGGCTCATCTGCCACCATAGCACTTCCCCTTTGCTTAATAACCTTTCCAAGCGGGTTTCCTGAAACTCATCATTTTGCCAGTTCCTCTGCTTGGACCAATTTCCCTTAACAATCACATGGTTAACTGACTCCATCTACTCCCTTAAATGTACACTTTGTCACTAAGTCAAACATGGTCAAGTACATGCTTTCCACACACAATCCTCAAATAGGCATCTTTACCTAAATTTTAAAGATGCAGAAATTGGACTAAGCCTAAGAAGCCACACAGCTGCTAAGTAGAAATCAAATACTAAATTGGGCCTCTTCTCTATTAACTACTGACCACCTGTTGAAGATCCTTGGACTCAAGCTTCCTTCTTTTAAAAGGCCCTAATGGAGAGCCCTTTTCACCTTTCTTCATCAATGTCATAATGGAAGCTGCAAACCCAAACAGTGCACTTAATACTGTCCAACTGTATAAAGGTTTACCTGACTCCTTGTAGTTCTTTCCTATCCTTATCCAAGTCAACTTAAGTTTCTGCCTTGTGTGCTTCCCTATGTTTGATCCCCAACATTCTCTAAAGCAGCAGTCCTCAACCTTTTTGGCACCAGGGACCACTTTCATGGAAGACCATTTTCCCATGGGTGGAGGGGTGCAGAGCTCCGTGCTGATGTGATGGGGAAGAGCTGTAAATATAGATGCTTTGCTCCCTTGCCTGCTGCTCACCTCCTCCTCTGCTGCCCCCCAAATTTCATGGAAGACAATTTTTCCATTTGCATGACCCCACAGAACACTAAGGAAAACTCCACCAATTGAAATGCAGTAGTAGGATAAGGGCCATCTTAGTTATTTCTTTGCTCAGATTCTAGACTGTTATTTTGGGTCAAAAAAAAGTTCAAAATCTCAAGAGGAGCTATTAACTAGCAAATTATAATTTGCTTTGAAATCTATGAGGATCCTATTTGTATGCAAGCATTGGTAATCAAACCCAATTCCAGTTTCTGGCCTTCGGGATTTCCCAATCTTTTCCACAAGATGTATTTCAGACTAGGAAAAAAAGTAAGTTTCAAGATTATCTCCTTGAACAAGACCCTGATGCACAGGGATCTATGAATCTGTCAACCGCTTTCTGGAATCTAGCCCACCTGACATATATAAAAGCTCTGGTATGTTTAAAATTCAGATTGGGAACTGCCTCAATACTGTCATTGTTCCCTTTTGAACCACATGGAACAGTTAAGAATACATCCTCCCATTCACTGTAAAGTTCAAAGTACAATGCAAATTGTCCTTTCACATTAGGTATTTCAATTGTCAACAGGTTATCATTCTCACTTTATAAATGAAAATGTTTAACTGGCCAATGCCTCTAAGTATTGGTCCTATCTTTACTATGCACTTTCTGAGGGGAGTAAGTAGAGGAGCCCATGCCTTCATATCCTCAACTCCTAGAACCTGTTAGGTGGGTTCCCCAATGTACAGATAAGGCAGAGATGCCACCAAAGAACCTATACTCAGACCACAAGGAAAAAGCATTTGTCAGCATTTAATGAACCTCCCTCCATGTGGCTTCAAGCCACCAAGACACAAGCTCCCCCAACACCCTTAATCTTCTCCTCAGCTCTTCTGCTGAAAAACTTGGCCTTCACGATGACCGGCTGCTTTGGGAGCTTTCCCTTCCCCAGAACTTTGTAGTAACCCTAGAAAAAAAGAGAAGAGAATTTACAGTACCCCACAGCAGGTACCAACTCCCTAACGGTATGAGGAAAGATGCCTGTCAACCCACTTTGTAAAACCCAGGTAGGGTATGTTACTGATCTGGGCACTAACGGGGGCACTGACTGCCCCCGCCAGTGAATCGAGACCAGCAGATTCTCTGCGAGTACTCTAGCACACCAGGACAAGAGTGGTGTCGAGATGTGACTCTAGTCTCGGCAAAGCACAAACTTCCCTCTCCTGGTCAATTACCCATGATAAGCAAAAATGGACAATTATATTCCCAGGAATGCTTCAAGTCCTGATGGTCAAAAGTGCTCATGGGACACTGAAAGCCTCTCTAGGGTTCTGACCTTTAAAAACACTACCTCCATATTCATGGGAAGCAACACTGACACAAGGACCAGAAGCCCAACGATATACCAAAAAATGTTTGTCTGTGGGAGAAATCTCTTCAGTTAATGTAGGGCCTTGAATAACAACTGAACGCATTAGGATTTTATTCTGTGAGGAACATGAAGGGCCAAGAGCTGTACCTCAAGACCAAGCTGTACAGCTCAAGTCAAGAAATGCAAATCTGTTAGTTACAATCTGGGCAATGACAATAGGCACTGATTACTGATAGGAAAGACATTCAAACAAAAAGTGCATGAATGAAGGAGTGGGAGCGTTAGTTTCCAAAACTTTTGCCTGAATCACAAGCAAAACATGTCATTTTCACTTCTGAAAGGGAAAATGGGAGCAAGACAGGGAAGAGTTATATTTTGGAAACAGTGACCTATGATAATTCTACCAAAAGGCGGAATTGTCTGGTATGTAACTGGGTAAGTACAGGACAGACTTCAGGTAGGAAGTTAAGTTGATGAGACTAAGCCAGACTTTTGTAATGGAATACCCAATTCACTCACCGATCGCACCACATCAATAATGGGAGCAGCTCCAGTCTTGTTTTTGGCAGCATTTACCCGTGTCTGCTCACTGACCAATGTCCACAATTTATCAAGGTTGACAGTTGGGCAAAAACTCTGGTTCCTCTTTAAGTGGTAATGCCTCATACCGACTTTGCCAAAGTAACCTGGGTGACTGGGAAGAAAAAGCAACCACCCTCGTAAACTCACTCCAATTAAGAAGCTATGTCTATCATCTTTATAGTTATCTCCCCCATTACAGTGCAAATTAAATTGTTCACTGGTGCAGAACAGCGAGTACCACATAGCAAGCACTGAATTCATTTGTTGAATCAAACAACTCTGTACAAACCAACAAAGACCATCAAGAGGAAAAGGTCAGCTTTATTTCATAGAACCAGGAACAATCACTGAGGAAGAAAGAGGCAATGCCAAGAATAAAATTCAAGTCACTTGACAGCATTCTCTGGACAATCTACACATTCCTATAATAAAGATCTTCTAAAGAACTAGTCAAAACATACCATTGCTTAATCTGCGAATATAACTGAGTCTAACAGTTGCATAGGTCAATCTGAAGGATGTTACTAACCTGGTGACTGACTGTGCCATGAGGACCGCAGCCAGTGAATAAGGTCAGCAGTTATTCTTCGAGGACTCTAGCACACTAAGGCAATAATTAATACCCAAGCGTGACTCTAACCTCGATAGCAGGTTCTCAATTCACATCAAGTGTTAACTTGGTGAAAACCAGCAACAGGCAAGAGAGGCTTGCTTCCAGACTTTAGATGTTGTAATCCTGCCCCCTCTGCCTATACCTCCCAAGCTATCAGTGTCAGTAAAAGCAGTCCAAGAATACTCACTATTTGTCAAAGTTGATCCTGTGGTGATGCATGCCACCAGCATTACCCCGGCCTCCTGGGTGCTTCCGGTGCTTGCCTGCAGGAATACAAAGTTACATGGCTCACACAGCCTTCTCGATACTATCTCAGGCAAAAGCAACGAATATCCCCACTCTTCTGTGCCCTTGCTTATGCTGTTCCCAGACTACAATACCTCTTTCAGTACTGCTATTCCGTCAAGACTTCGAGTTAAACATCTTTTCAGCGTTCCATGTCGCGGCACTCCATGTCTTCAACTAATTCAATACTCTACCCCGCTCAATTTTTATCCCTCCACTGATGAGAAATTCTCTAAAACTGGTGTACTAGAGAATTCTCAAAAAGAAACCCAAAGCGGCCCAACTCAATCTGTCTTTACTGCAAAAACGTCTTACTCTAATCCACTTTCAAACTACCTACGTGGTGACTAGCTAAGCACCCGAGAGCCCTAGACCGACCGGGAGGGGAAGCCAGCACTTACCGATGCGGCCGTGGCCGTGGCTCACGTGGCCCCGAAGCTTCCGGGTCTTCCTCAGTCTGGATGGCTGCGTGGAAAAAGGAGCTTAGTGGTAAGGCCTAAGGAAAACGGGAAGAGGGAAATGCTTGCCAGCCTGAGGTGGGCCTGTAGGCCAAGGAACTACCTTCTGTCGCGTTCGGCAAAGTTGAAAATACGGACTAGCCCGGGGCCCTCTGGTTTCATCAGGATGGCACTCGGGCCCGCGTGGCTAAGACATCCGAAACCCGGGCCGAACACGCGGACCCAGGCTCCCCGTCACGCCCCGGACCCACGTCGGCCATCCTGCCCTACGGCCGGCCCTGTGAGGCTTGCAAAGTCTGGCCAAGGCCGAGGGTAGATCGCTCGGGGGCAACTGGAGTACAGCCTGTGGCCTCGGCCAACATGGAAGCGGAGGCAAGGAAAGAAACACCTACCATGACGGCGGCTGAGACGAAAAAAGGGACGCCTTAGCAAAGTCTCGCGAGGTATCGAACATGGGGGCGGAGCAAAGTGCCTCACTTCCGGTCAGAGAGGTGGGGCCTCGGACTGGGCCTCTCTGGTCTCGCGGGTTTTGTGCGCCCGCCAGCGGCTTTTTCTTCCTACGTGTAATCGTCTCCCTCACAGCCGAGAGACGGTGGCGTGGTGGCGGTGAACTCTTATTGATGCAGACGGTTGTAACATGCTCGGAGACTGAAAACTGTTGGGAAATGCGGGGCTTGGGGCGCTGTGATGCACGCTGCCGAGTCCTAAATGGGTCGGGCCCTTTCCTGGCGCCTGGGCCCTGGAACTGCCTGGGCCCACGTAAAGGGCCTCGGTATCTCTTAGGTCCTCCCAAAATGCCCCAGTCCTGGGCGGTCCCACGCACCTCCTCTGTCCTTAGTGGTCTGTCTGCTCGCTGGTCTCACGGCCGCAGCGAGGAGCACGAGGTACTATTTAACTCTCGGTGTGCCCACCTGGCGTCTCACTCTGCTCCCTTTGACGCTCTTGGGCGTTTCCTGAAATGCCGTCCTTAAGGACCTGCTCGCCCGGAGTGGGCGCTCCGTCTTCCTTTGTCCTTTGCCCTTGTGGTGTCGTCTCGGGCGGCCTCTTAAGTTTGAGCAACCTGCTATGCTTCTGGGGCCTATGTGCCTGGTTGCTATGTGGTCCTTTTAATCCAGACCCTGTAAATACTTTTTCCAAACGCCACATTGAAATTTTCTCCGGAATCTATTTAACACGATTGTGACCCTTTCCTGTACCAGGCAACCCCTGCCTAAGCTGGACCTTGATTCAAGCATTTCTTATGTGAAGCTTCTCTGACTCATGCGGTCATAGTTGCTCACTTCCCCACCTTTACTACCGCACAACCTAGTACGTAGATAGCTCTTACATAGCTGATACACATTTGTCTTCCCAACTAGACCAAATTCCTTATGGGCTCGAGGATTGTTTTCTTTTATCCATGCACTCCTAGTTCTTGGCATACATTAAGTTTTCTTCACTAATAGTGGAAGAAGCATCCCTGCAGTCTTAAGTTGCTCCTTCAAGATCCCATCCACTCAATTCTATGTGTCCGTATTTTTCTCTGCCTTGCTCCCTTCAGCTAAAATATATTTTGACTAAAATATCCTAAATTCTCATTGTCTCTACTACCCTTGCTCCTTCCTTTATAGCTAAGTTTCCCAAAAGAGTAGTCTACAAATCCTGTCCGTTTGCACCTTCCCGTTCATTGTTTAATTTACTGCAGTCTAGCTCTCAGCCCCACTACTTCTATGAAATTGCTCTTACTGAGGCCATCAGTGAACCAGTTGCCAAATTGAATGAACTCTTCCCATTCTTCATACCACTCCTTCTTTCCATTGTACTTTAATCCTTTGCTGCCTTTTACTAGAGAAACTCTTGCCTTCCTCCTACTTCTCTAGTCACTTCTCAGTCTTCTGCTCAGGTTCTTCTTTGCCCACTATCTAGATGCTGATGTTCCTGAGCCTTGTGTCCCTCTTATCTTTTCACACTACCTGGTCTTCTTGGGCGGCTTCAGTTCACATTCTCATCTCTATGTGCTGAGCTCCACACCCATATAGTCACTTAATTACTGGTTATTATCCCTTGAATATTCTACAGACAAATATACCCAAAGAACTCAGTCTTTCCTGTTCACTGTCACTGTCTTTATTCTCTACCTTGGTGAGTGACACTGTTGTCCACCTAGGTAATGAAAATTGTCCCTAAGCCCTCTCTTCTAATAGACTGTCAATGTGTCCTTTTGTTTCTATATCTCTCAAATCTGCTCCCTCCTTTTAAGCAGTAATGCCACTGCCTTCATCCAGACCCTCATCATAACTCTTATCTGGAGTTTTCAACACCCTCCTGTGATCACGCTGCTTGCATTCTAATCTTCCTCCAGTTTCCCTATCCTTTACAGCTCCACCATGTTAGTATTCCCAAAACATGACTTATTCTTTTACTTAACTTGATCAAAAAGCCCAGTAGCTCCTTATTACCAACAGAATACAGCCCGCCTGCCTTTCCAGCCTTACCTCAGTTTCTCCCCTGCTTTCTATTGCAGCCATGTTGGTACATCCCTTCTGCATTTTTGTCTTTGCTCATGCCATTTCTCTTGCCTACGTGCCCATCCTCTTCCTGACCACATATCTTGAATATTCCTCAATGTTTAAGGCCCATCTTACATTCTGCTTCCCAGAATACTCCAGTCCACAATGAAAACAGCCAACGTTTTCAGAGCACCTTGCAGTTTACAAAATGCATCTGCCTAAGAATTCAGCAGTGCCAGCCTCATTTTATGCATGAAAAAACTGAAGCACAGAGGAGTTGAGTGACTTGCCAGAGGGTACATAGCTGATAAGATACAGAGCCTCCGCCTACCCTTTATTCTTCTCTCTGCTTTTACCTCAGTGGCCACTCCCTCTCTGACCTCACAGCACTGTGGTCTTCATCACTCCTTCAGCCTTAATCACATACTGCATGTGATCAGCAGAAAGAGGGATCTCTAAAGGGGTAGGCAAGGTCCAAGAAGAGATCATCCTCTATTTGACATCAGAATTGGCTCGTAGATGCACAGGAGATGAGCTGAGTTATCTGGAAACTACCCTTGGGAAGATGATCTGTCAATGGAGGTAAGCTGGGTGGAGCCTTGGGAATGGAAGGTAACCAGCTGTATTGTAACTGGGGCCTAGAGTGAGGACAAAGACTGTGCAAGGGGTGGAGGTAGGGTTCTGGTATATCCCTTCTGCTAGGACACTCCTTCTGGATAGTTTGCCGGGTTCCTTGGTTATAGAGGAGCTACATCCTGTCCCTTAGGCCACCAGAAGGTCTCCCTGAGTGGACCCAGAACTCCACGTTGGGGTCTGTGCTCACCTAACATTCTTCTCATCAATGGTTTTATCTCCAGGGTAGAGGAAATGCCCTGGATGGTTGCCTGGCTTTGCTCTGGTTTTCTAGCCAGCTCCCTCTCCTTGATAAGGCAACCATGTGACTTAAACATACCACTCATGTGGGATGTGTTCAGTGTGAGTCAGTTTCCCCGAGGCTGATAGGCTCTGAGAGAGCAGTCAAAGCTGAGTTTTGTATCTGCAAAGATGAGAGAATATTCAGCATTAAGTGACCTCTCCCTCCACCCTGGCACACAGGGCATGACCTTGAACATGACCACTGAGGGGTGGTGTCTTTCTCTGTGACATGTCTTCTGAAGTAGAGCATGGCCTTGTGACATCTTAGGCATCTGGGCTCCCTCAGAGAGTCAGGGCCTCAGAAAATACCTGTGAGATGAATGGAAGGGAGATGATGCCAGGCAGCAGCCTGGTGAGGCAGGTAAATGAGGTGCTGACTCTTTTGCTACCCCAGGCCTTTCTCCAGGTGGCGCTGGGAACACACTACCACCCTGCAGAGGACCCTGGTGGTTCCTCTCCCTTTCTCTCCTCTCTGGGTTCCTGTATTTGTCATTAGTTCTTCAGACAACAACAGCATCGATGGATTCAGCCATGTTTTCTTGCTCTCCATCTATAGATGTGGACATTTGGAAATAGTATGTTGTGTCAACAGAAAAAAAGACCAAACTCTGTAAAGTAATTTTAAAGAGATTTACTCTGAGCCAAATTTGAGGACCATGACCTGGAGCCATGCCCAAGAGGCCTTGAGCAAGTGGACTCGCTGAGGTTGGGTTACATTTTGGTTTTATACATTTCAGGGAGGCAGGGGTTACAGGGGAAGTCATAAATCAATACGTGGGAGGCATACATTGGTTTGGCCCAAAAAGGTGGGCCATCTCCAACTGGGGGCTTACAGGTTGTAGGTGGGTTAAAAGATGCTTTGGCCTGTAATTGGTTAAAGACATGAAGCTTTGTCTAAAGGCTTGGAATGTTTTAACATAAGGAGCTCTTTATCAAAGATAAACCACTGGACATAGATTTGTTGTGTAAATTGAGGACCTGCAGGTTTGTCTTGCATACCCTTACGCCTGTTAATGGGTTACAAAGGATGTCACCAAGAAGGGAGGGGAGCATGATAAGGCATGTCTGACCTCCTTCCTCCTGGCAGGCAATTTAGTTTTAGGGTATTCCTTTGGCCATGAGGGGGTCCATTTAGTCAGCCGGTCGGTGGGGTGAGCCTTGAAATTTTATTTTAGTTCACAGTTGCTTTCCTTTTTCAAGTAGAGGACTGTCAGTTCACAATGGGAAGAGCCAGGGTTTCTGCTCTTTTCTAAGTGAGAATTAGAAACTCATAAATACAAATTTATTTCAGAAACAGTTGAAAAAGTATATATAATTGATAAGACAGTACAGGCCATTAGTCTATAAACATATGAAAAAATGCTAAACATCACTAATCATCAGGGAAATGCAAATCAAAACCACAGCAAGATATCACCTAACTCCAGTGAGAATGGCTTTTATCAAAAAGTCCCAAAACAATAGATGCTGATGTGGATGCGGAGAGATAGGAGCACTTAAACACTGTTAGTGGGACTGTAAACTAGTGCAACCTGTATGGAAAATAGTATGGAGATTCCTCAAAGAACTGAAAGTAGACCTACTGTTTGATCCAGCAATGCCACTGCTGGGTATTTACCCAGAGGAAAGAAAGTCATTTTATCAAAAAGACACTTGTGCTAGAATGTTTATTGCAGCACAATTCACAATTACAAAGATGTGGAATCAACCCAAGTGCCCATCAATTCATGAGTGGATTAATAAAATATGATACACACACACACACACCCCACACCATGGAGTACTACTCAGCCATAAAAAATGAATTAATACCTTTTGCAACAATCTGGGTGGAACTGGAGAACATTCTCCTAAGTGAAATATCTAAAGAGTGGAAAAACAAATACCACATGTACTCACTGTTAAATTGGAACTAACTGACCAGCACTCATGTGCACATATGGAAGTAAAGCTCAACAGAAATCAGGTGGGAGGAGGGAGGAGGGGCCTAATGGATATAATGTACTCTATCTGGGTGATGGGAACACTTAACAACTTTGACTCAAGCAGTAGAAAAGCAATCCATGTAACCAAAACATTTGTACCAAAATATTAACTCTCTGAAATAAAAAAAGTATCACTTTAGAGATCATGTAGAAATTTTAATATTTCCTCCATTATATTTTTTCCATGTAACACGCGCATAGTAGGCAAACAGAAAATAACTAAATTGATTAGAAAGCATTGACAATTTTCTGCCACTGAGATCAGTTTTGCATCTTCCCCCTCCCCTGGGATTTTTTTATAGTAGCTATGACTTCCTGATTCTTTGGAAGGAAAAGCCTGATACTTCATCACAGTTAATTCAGTAGAGATTAAATTTCAGGTATATGAATTTAATAAATTGGCATGTCATCAGAAGAAAAAGGAAAGACAGTACAATATTAAAGAAAACTCTGAAAAAATTTAAGTATAAAGACCTCAAATCATTCTACTCTATAATGATATTTTCATTTCTGAATAATATCACCTTTCAGCTCTTATCTACATGGAGACATAGCTGTCTGCAAAGTTAATGATTATAGTATACAAATCCTTTTGTATTTTGCTTTTAATTTATTAACACACAATTTTTCTGTATTGCTATCCAGTCTTCATGATTATTTTTGACAGCTGAAGAGTAATTTATCTTCAGCATGTACTGTAATTTTTAAACCATTTTCTTATGTATTTTGTTTTCAGTTTTTATTCTTATTGTATTCTTTGCTGTTAGAGACAATGATGCAGGGAACATTTGTGTGTATATATAATTTTTTCTTCTGATGAATAACGTTGTCTAGGACAAATTCTCAGGCATGAGATTGCTGGATTATAGCCTATGAACATTATGATCCGTTTTAGGTTGCTATTTTTTTTCCAAATGACTTGTATCAATTTATGTACCAGCAATATGTACAGTTTCCAATTTCATTTCAACTTCCCCAGGCTTGGGCTTTTTTTGTTTGCTTTTATCAATAGTTTCTGATATATGGCATTTAGGGGGAAATCCATAGGATCACAGCTGGGGTTTTCTTCAACACAAAGTAAAAATAATCTAATTTGAGGATTAGGGACTTTTAGGAGTCTTTCTTTCCTGTGTTTGATAGATTTTAAAAAAATATCATTGTACTACATGGCAATTGTATTCCTTAAAGCTTTGATGGAAGGAAGCTAGCATGGAAAACCCTTCTGTCATTAAACTCAGAAAAGCAAAACATGAAGAGAGGAATGCTAGAATCTTTGAGAGCAGTTTATCCAATAACAGAAAAAAGAGGCACTTAAATATTTGGGTGTTAATTTAATTTCAGAGTATAAAATTAGTGGAAAGAACACAGAAACTTGGGTTGGTTTCCTAGTTCTATGTTCATTAGCTGAATTATATTGAACAGACAGCATATTCTCTTTGAATCTCAATTTTCTTGTCTACATGATGAAAAAATAATGAGATTCATTCACTTATTTTACAAACATTTATTGAGTATGTACTATGTTCCAACACTATACATAGGTGCCAGGCAAGTGAGGGTAGGTAGAATTGTGACCAAGAAAGAGAAAGTTCTGCCCTAGGACTGTAAACAAGCAAACCAATAATATATCATGTACAACACAGTCTAGCAAAGTACTGGTGCTTTCCTAGTGTTTCTCCCTCGCATTGTCTCCCTAAAATGAGGATTATTTTTGATGATAATTTGTTCTGTACTACTTATGTAAACAATCTTTGAAATTCTTACTCCCAATGTGATATGGAATGACTTGTTCCATCATTCCTTGGCAAGGTTAAAGAATTCCAGCAAAGTGCCAGGCATGGTGACTCATGTCTGTAATCCCAGCTACGCGGGAAGCTGAGGCAGGAGGATCACTTGAGCTCAGGGGTTCGAGGCTGCAGTGAGCTAAATCATGCCACTGTACTCCAGCCTTGGCAACAGAATGAGACCCTGTATCTAAAGGCAATGAAAAAAAAAGAAGTCCTGTAAATATTTCCCTTTCCTCAGATCCAGATGTGGTAAGATGTGGGGGGTGGTTTGTGGCAAGGTAGTGTTATATGTGAGGATTTCTGCCCTTCCATACTTTCACTTGATGTTTCATTTAGTCCAAGTTTCTCCATGACTTAAAAACAGGCCATGGCAGGCAGGGTTGCTCATGCCTATAATACCAGTACTTTGGGAGGTGAATGTGTGAGGATTGCTGGAGGCCAGGAGTTTGAGACCAGCCTAAGCAACATAGTGAGACCTTGTCTCTACAAAAAAATAAGAAAAATTAGCCAGCCATGGTGGCACAGGCCTGTAGTCCCAGCTACTCCAGAGGCTGAGGTGGGAGGATCGCTTGAGCCCAGTAGTTCCAGGTTACAATGAGGTATGATCACACCACTGCACTGCAGCCTGGTAGACAGAGCAAGACACTGTCTCTAAAAAAATTTAAAAAATAGACAAAAAATAAAACAGAGGTCACAAGCTGGTTACTGCTGGTATATGTTGTTTTACTCATAGTGTTTTCGTATATTTTTTAAAATTTAATTATTAACAGTTGTCAGCATTTTAAAATTTAAATAAAAATCTGAATTTTTGGTGTTTTGAAAAACTAAGACTTGAAAATACTGGGCCCATATTCTTTTAAGTGGAGCCCTTCACTTACATAGACTGCCTGGCCCTTGTAGACATTTAAATTTACTACCCCTGGCTTAAGTACGGGTTTCCAAACTTAACCCTGTACACTCTCCTAGATCTTGGGAAATAGAAAGGAGAAGGAAGAGCTAAATTATGGTGAAAAGCAGCCAGAGGAAGAGGGGTAGAAAAGGGGTCGTTTGACCTTCCCCCTTGTTCTTAGAACACATACTCCTTGCTTGGATGTGCCTTTTATTTAACGTTTTACTCTCTTGGAGTTACTTCAATTGCTCTTCTTTTTTTTTAATTTCAAAATATCAAAATATCAATTTCAAAATATCAATACAAGTTTTTTTAGTACATGGATATCAAAATATCAAAATATCAATACAAGTGTTTTTAGTACATGGTTATCAAGATACCCATGCTTGGCCGGGCGCGGTGGCTCACGCCTGTAATCCTAGCACTCTGGGAGGCCAAGGTGGGTGCATTGTTTGAGCTCAGGAGTTGGAAACCAGCCTGAGCAAGAGCGAGACCCCGTCTCTACTAAAAAATAGAAAGAAATGATCTGGACAACTAAAAATATATATATAAAATTAGCCAGGCATGGTGGCGCATGCCTGTAGTCCCAGCTACTTGGGAGGCTGAGGCAGGAGGATCGCTTGAGCCCAGGAGTTTGAGGTTCCTGTGAGCTAGGCTGACACCACGGCACTCTAGCCCGGGCAACAGAGCAAGACTCTGTCTCAAAAAAAAAAAAAAAAAAAAAGATATCCATGCTTAAGTCAGGGCGTTTGGTGTGCCCATCACCAGAATAGTGTTCATTGTATTCAATAGGTTAGGTTAGTTTTTATCCCACCCTCCTGACCTCACTCCTTTTTGGTTTCTCGTGTCCTTTATATCGCTTTGTGACCATGTGTACCCATCTGTTAGCTCCCACTTATTAGTGAGAACATATGGTGTTTGGTTTTCCATTCCTGAGATTCTTAACTTAGGATAATAGTCTCCAGTTCCATCCACGTTGCTGCAAACAGTTGTTCTTCTAAGACAGATATGAAATACGTATTTCTCTGTGTTTGTACCTTGTGTAGTGCTCACTGGTAGTAGAAAGCCATGCCACCTTTCTGAATTCCCAGGATAGTTGTTATGCAGCGTCTAATGCAGCAGTTCTCAAAGGTGGTCTGTATACACTATGGGAGTCCCTGAGACCCTTTCAAGGGATGTACAAGGTCATGTCATTTGATCTTTTCACTAGGTTGACATTTATACTGATGGTGCCAAAGCAATGGTGTGTAAAACTGCTGTTGCTTTGGGCACCAAACTGGTACAAGTCATTGCATTCTTCACTACTAGTCATTTGCAGTTAAAAAAACCAAAAAAGAACTACTTTAACTTAAGAATGTTCGTGATGAATCAGTAAAACTTTTATTAAATCTCAATTCTTGAATACATATTTTTTTGATATTCTGTGTGAAGAAATTGGAAATATGCAAAAAGTACTTCTGCCATATATCAAAGTAAGAAACTGCACTTGTGCTATTGAGTTGTAAACTAAACTAGCCTTTTTACTTTTTCATGGAACAGCAGTTTTACATGAAAGAACCACTGACAGACAAACTGTGGTTATTCAGGCTTGGGAATTTGGCAGATATTTTCTCAAAGTGACAGTATTTGTTGCCAGTAATAAAATTTAAGCTTCAAGCAAAAATTAGAGTTCTGGTAAACTCTCAGGGAGTTTGACAACTTCTCAATACTTAAAGAATTTTCTGATGAGATTAGAGGTGATATTGAAGAGTATTATTTTTTTGGTTATGTAATGAAATGTGTCAATATTTGGAACACCTGCATAAGTCATTGAACCAATATTTTCCAGATATCCAATGCTTGGTATTATAAAATTATGCCTGGGTAAAAGAACAGTTCAAAGTATAAGATAGATAAGTGTATTTTAATGAAACAGAGTAAGAAAAGTTCATTGATGTAGTTTCAGGTTCCACCTTATAACTAACATTGAAGAAACTACCACTCGTTGAATTTTGGTGTGGTATCAAAGAAGAATGTCCACAATTATCTGAAAAGGCTATTAAAATACTCCTATTTTTTCCAACTGTATATCTGTGTGAGGCTGGATTTTCTTCATATACTGTAAACTAAACAACATATAGCATATTGACTAAGCAGGTATGGAAATCCAGCTGTCTTCTATTAAGCCAGACATTAAAGAGATTTGCAAATATGAAAAAAGAATGTGTGACTTTTCTCACTAAATTAATTTTTTTGAAAAATTAATTTTTCCCAAAAGTATGTTATTCATGTTAACATGTAAAAATAAATTAATATTTTTAAATGTTCTCAGTTTTAATTTCTAATGTGGTAAATAGCAATAGACATTACCTACATAAACAAAATCTCTTTGGGGTCTTCAACAACTAAAAAATGTAAAGAGGTTCCAAGACCAAAAGTTTGAGAACCAGTGGTCTAATGAAATAAACTCAGCCATATATAAACCTTCTAATAGAGACTACCCTGACCTCTGCTGGGACTGCTTCTATAGCTGCTTTCTACCAAGTAATTGCCCCTAGAGCCCCGGAAGGAATTAGAGGTGAAAGTCCATCCATTGCTTTACATAGTGGGCACCTTTCTGGGCCCCAAGCAGCCTGGCCTCTCTGAGCCCCGTTACCCTTCTTTGTTAATAGGCTTGGCTCCCAAAGACTTCAGACTAGAGTGAAGTTTTTTTCTCAAACTTGCATAATTACAGAGCCCCAGATTTAAATTAAATTTTTTTTTTTATAAAGAAAAGAAGTTTATTTAGCCCATGTTTCTGGAGGCTGGGAAGACATTTATGGTACCAGCATTTGGTGGGGGCCTTCTTGCTGTGACATAACATGGTGGGGGGCATCACAGGGAAAGAGGGCAAGAGTGTGTCAGCTTGGGTCTCTCTTCCTCTTCTTTTTTTCTTTTTTTTTTTTTATTTCAGCATATTATGGGGTACAGATGTTTAGGTTATGTATGTTGCCCTTGTCCCCCCCTCCCCCCGAAGTCCGAGTTTCAAATATGTCCATCCTTTGGGTGGTGCGCATTGC